>NC_060195.1:6049575-6107075 GCF_021184085.1 Oncorhynchus gorbuscha | reverse complement strand
AACAAGGCAATGACGCATCCCAAATGACACCCTATTCCCTACATAGTGCACTACTTTTGACCAGGACCCATCAAAAGTAGTACACTACAGGGTGCTTTTCATCAAAGACACGTGATCTAATTAACTCATGAAGATAAAATTCCTGTTTCGGGCGGCGCTCGGCGGTCGTCGTCACCGGCCTACTAGAAGTTGGCTCCCCTGCCTGTTTCGGGCGGCGCTCGGCGGTCGTCGTCACCGGCCTACTAGAAGTTGGCTCCCCTGCCTGTTTCGGGCGGCGCTCGGCGGTCGTCGTCACCGGCCTACTAGAAGTTGGCTCCCCTGCCTGTTTCGGGCGGCGCTCGGCGGTCGTCGTCACCGGCCTACTAGAAGTTGGCTCCCCTGCCTGTTTCGGGCGGCGCTCGGCGGTCGTCGTCACCGGCCTACTAGAAGTTGGCTCCCCTGCCTCACGGGCGGCGCTCGGCGGTCGTCGTCAGCCTACTGGTTGGCCCCTGCCTGTTTCGGGCGGCGCTCGGCGGTCGTCGTCACCGGCCTACTAGAAGTTGGCTCCCCTGCCTGTTTCGGGCGGCGCTCGGCGGTCGTCGTCACCGGCCTACTAGAAGTTGGCTCCCCTGCCTGTTTCGGGCGGCGCTCGGCGGTCGTCGTCGTACCGGCCTACTAGCCGCCACCGATCCCTTTTTCCTTTTTCTGTTTGTTTTGTCTTATTAGTTGCACCTGTGTCTATTTGTGTGTGCTAGATGGGCTTCCTTATTTAAAGTGCGTATACCCGCCGTTGTTTTGTGCGGGATTATTCTTGTGTTATTTAGGTGTGTTCATGTTCTGGACCTGGTACCCTGTGTTCTGGACCTGGTACCCTGTGTTGTGGGTTGGTACCCTGTGTTGTGGGTTGGTACCCTGTGTTGTGGGTTGGTACCCTGTGTTGTGGGTTGGTACCCTGTGTTGTGGGTTGGTCCCTGTGTTCTGGACCTGGTACCCTGTGTTGTGGGTTGGTCCCTGTGTTGTGGGTTGGTCCCGTGTTGTGGGTTGGTACCCTGTGTTGTGGGTTGGTCCCTGTGTTGTGGGTTGGTACCCTGTGTTGTGGGTTGGTCCCTGTGTTGTGGGTTGGTCCCGTGTTGTGGGTTGGTACCCTGTGTTGTGGGTTGGTCCCTGTGTTGTGGGTTGGTACCCTGTGTTGTGGGTTGGTCCCTGTGTTGTGGGTTGGTCCCTGTGTTGTGGGTTGGTACTCTGTGTTGTGGGTTGGTCCCTGTGTTGTGGGTTGGTACCCTGTGTTGTGGGTTGGTCCCTGTGTTGTGGGTTGGTACCCTGTGTTGTGGGTTGGTCCCTGTGTTGTGGGTTGGTACCCTGTGTTGTGGGTTGGTCCCTGTGTTGTGGGTTGGTACTCTGTGTTGTGGGTTGGTACCCTGAGTTGTGGGTTGGTACCCTGTGTTGTGGGTTGGTCCCCTGTGTTGTGGGTTGGTACCCTGTGTTGTGGGTTGGTCCCTGTGTTGTGGGTTGGTCCCTGTGTTGTGGGTTGGTACCCTGTGTTGTGGGTTGGTACCCTGTGTTGTGGGTTGGTCCCTGTGTTGTGGGTTGGTACCCTGTGTTGTGGGTTGGTACCCTGTGTTCTGGACCTGGTCCCCTGTGTTGTGGGTTGGTACCCTGTGTTGTGGGTTGGTCCCTGTGTTGTGGGTTGGTACCCTGTGTTGTGGGTTGATACCCTGTGTTGTGGGTATTGCTCTTTGTGCCATATTAAAGTGCACCTCTTCCTGTGGAACTCTCTGCTCTCTGCGCCTGATTCTTCCCTCACGCACCTGGTTCCGCGTGACATCAGGTCAACTGACACTGCATGCTAGCTAATAACACAATCTAAAACGGATCCTAGCTAGTAACAGGGCGTCTTAGTATCGCGACCAAAATACATTCTAAGTCTGTGTGTCTGTGTGCGTGTGTGTGTGTGTGTGAGATTCTCAAAGTCAACGAAACCATATGTGAGAGCCCGAACACCCCGCGCCATGTGAGAGCCCGAACACCCCGCACAATGTGAGAGCCCGAACACCCCGCGCCATGGGAGAGCCCGAACACCCCGCGTCATGTGAGAGCCCGAACACCCCGCGCCATGCGAGAGCCCGAACACCCCGCGCCATGTGAGAGCCCGAACACCCCGCGCCATGTGAGAGCCCGAACACCCCGCGCCATGTGAGAGCCCGAACACCCCGCGCCATGTGAGAGCCCGAACACCCCGCGCCATGTGAGAGCCCGAACACCCCGCGCCATGCAAGAGCCCGAACACCCCGCGCCATGCGAGAGCCAGAACACCCCGCGCCATGTGAGAGCCCGAACACCCCGCGCCATGTGAGAGCCCGAACACCCAAACACCAACATGTGTATTGCATTCATCAGATGAATTAGAAATCATCAATAGAGCCACACAAAAACACCCTGCATCATCATGTCCCATTTCATGCTTTTACTCTGACTGTTTCCCATGTGTTTCAGAGCTTATCTCTGTCTGCTTAGAGACATTCAGGATATGAGAGACCCATGAAAACTATGCTGCCCTAACTCTCAAACAAGCCCCATTATTATTGTTGGCACTCAGGAGTTATTTACAAAAGCAGATGGAGGGAGAAACCAACAGCCCCCGGCTCGGGTTATACAGCTCTCATTATTCTTCTCTACGTCCCGCCCTCATCTCATCTCTCACGTTAAAAAGTAACCTACGGCCACACCACACCCAACTCTCACTCCTATTACTCTCTATTGCTACAATAGTCCTTGAGGTTTCATAACATCAAATGTGTATTTTACTGCCCCTTCCCCCTCCCCCTTCTGGAACAATGCTTTATGATCTAGAGAAGTATTTTCCTTTGACATAATCCTGGCAGGGAGTACTGGGAGGGGCAGAGAGAGAGAGAGAGAGAGAGAGAGAGAGAGAGAGAGAGAGAGAGAGAGAGAGAGAGAGGAGAGAGAGAGAGAGAGAGAGAGAGAGAGAGAGAGAGAGAGAGAGAGAGAGAGAGAGAGAGAGAGAGAGAGAGACGGCGAGAGGGAGAGACAGAGACAGACGTCGAGAGGGAGAGACAGAGACAGACGGCGAGAGAGAGAGACAGACGTCGAGAGGGAGAGACAGAGACAGACGTCGAGAGGGAGAGACAGAGACAGACGGCGAGAGAGAGGGAGAGACAGAGACAGACGGCGAGAGAGAGGGAGAGACAGAGACAGAGACAGACGGCAAGAGAGAGGGAGAGAGAGAGGGAGAGAGAGAGGGAGACACACAGAGAAAGAGACAGAGAGAGAAAGAGACACACAGAGAAAGAGACAGCGAGAGAAAGAGACACACAGAGAAATAGACAGAGAGAGAAAGAGACACAGAGAGAGAGAGACAGAGAGAGAGATCGAAAAGACAGACAGAGAGAGAGAGACAGACAGACAGGCAGAGAGAGAGAGACAGACAAAGAGAGAGACAGACAAAGAGAGAGACAGACAGACAGACAGACAGACAGACAGACAGACAGACAGACAGAGAGAGAGACAGAGAGAGAGAGAGAGAGAGAGAGAGAGAGAGAGAGAGAGAGAGAGAGAGAGAGAGGGAGACAGAAAGACAGAAAGAGAGAGATAGAGAGAGAGAGAGAGAGAGAGAGAGAGAGAGAGAGAGAGAGAGAGAGAGAGAGAGAGAGAGAAGATTCACCCTACACACCCTAATTGAAAACCAAACAAACCAAAACAAAGGTAAAGTCTTCTCATGCTTTGTTGATTTCAAAAAAGCCTTTGACTCAACTTGGCATGAGGGTCTGCTATACAAATTGATGGAAAGTGGTGTTGGGGGTAAAACATACGACATTATAAAATCCATGCAAACAAACAACAAGTGTGCGGTTAAAATTGGCAAAAAAAAACACGCACATTTCTTCACACAGGGTCGTGGGGTTAGACAGGGATGCAGCTTAAGCCCCACCCTCTTCAACATATATATCAACGAACTGGCGCGGGCACTAGAAAAGTCTGCAGCACCCGGCCTCACCCTACTAGAATCTGAAGTCAAATGTCTACTGTTTGCTGATTATCTGGTGCTTCTGTCACCAACCAAGGAGGGCCTACAGCAGCACCTAGATCTGTCACCAACCAAGGAGGGCCTACAGCAGCACCTAGATCTGTCACCAACCAAGGAGGGTCTACAGCAGCACCTAGATCTGTCACCAACCAAGGAGGGCCTACAGCAGCACCTAGATCTGTCACCAACCAAGGAGGGCCTACAGCAGCACCTAGATCTGTCACCAACCAAGGAGGGCCTACAGCAGCACCTAGATCTGTCACCAACCAAGGAGGGTCTACAGCAGCACCTAGATCTGTCACCAACCAAGGAGGGCCTACAGCAGCACCTAGATCTGTTACCAACCAAGGAGGGCCTACAGCAGCACCTAGATCTGTTCACAAACAGAAACACACCCAACAGAGCCCCAGGACAAGCAGCACAATTAGACCCAACCAAATCATGAGAAAACAAAAAGATAATTACTTGACACATTGGAAAGAATTAACAAAAAAACAGAGCAAACTACAATGCTATTTGGCCCTAAACAGAGAGTACACGGTGGCAGAATACCTGACCACTGTGACTGACCCAAACTTAAGGAAAGCTTTGACTAAGTACAGACTCAGTGAGCATAGCCTTGCTATTGAGAAAGGCAGCCGTAGGCAGACATGGCTCTCAAGAGAAGACAGGCTATGTGCTCACTGCCAACAAAATGAGGTGGAAACTGAGCTGCACTTCCGAACCTCCTGGCCAATGTATGACCATATTAGAGAGACATATTTTCCTCAGATTACACAGATCCACAAAGAATTCGAAAACAAATCCAATTTTGATAAACTCCCATATCTACTGGGTGAAATACCACAGTGTTCCATCACAGCAGCAAGATTTGTGACCTGTTGCCACAAGAAAAGGGCAACCAGTGAAGAACACACACCATTGTAAATACAACCCATATTTATGCTTATTTATTTTCCCTTGTACCTTAACCATTTGTACACTGTTAAAACACTGTATATATACATAATATGACATTTGTAATGTCTTTATTGTTTTGAAACTTCTGTATGTGTAATGTTTACTGTTAATTTTTATTGTTATATAATAAAGCTCCTTGAATTGAATTGAGAGACAGAGAGAGACAGAGAGACAGAGAGAGACAGAGAGACACAGAGAGACAGAGAGAGACAGAGAGAGACAGAGAGACACAGAGAGAGAGAGACAGAGAGACAGAGACAGAGAGACAGAGAAAGAGAGAGAGACAGAGAGAGAGAGAGAGAGAGAGAGAGAGAGAGAGAGAGAGAGAGAGAGAGAGAGAGAGAGAGAGAGAGAGAGAGAGAGAGAGAGACAATTGTATAATTGCTGTTGCTGTTGCTGTTAGCAACAATCAAACAACATTCTTCCATTTGTGTCTCTGTGCCTTGACTGCAAAACATATTCTAATCAAACGATGAGCTCATCAAAATGTGCTCAATGGAGACATGAGAGTAAAAAATGTGGCCACAAAAGGATCAAAGAATAAAATTGGGGAGGAATTGGAGGGAAGGACATGAGCGTTATACATAATTGTAGTTTGCTGTGTAACTGTGCTATGAGAGAAAGCCTGCAGGGAACACGAGACCACCCAACCAGAGAGCTTCTGGTTTCTGACAATGGTAGCTCCTAACCAGTTAGTTAACCCGCCTCTTTCTGACCACAGAACATTTCTGTATACGCCTGTTTCCTTCCTCTCTTGTTGGCGACATTGTTTGCGTACGGTTTGGCGGTTTGGTATTCCTTAGACTTACGACACTGTCTCCCAAGTTTTAAAAAATTATCCTGACTGGCAGGGCTTGACTGGCAGGGCTTGACTGGCAGGGCTTGACTGGCAGGGATTGACTGGCAGGGCTTGACTGGCAGGGCTTGACTGGCAGAGCTTGACTGGCAGGGCTTGACTGGCAGGGCTTGACTGGCAGGGCTTGACTGGCAGAGCTTGACTGGCAGGGCTTGACTGGCAGGGCTTGACTGGCAGAGCTTGACTGGCAGGGCTTGACTGGCAGGGCTTGACTGGCAGAGCTTGACTGGCAGGGCTTGACTGGCAGGGCTTGACTGGCAGGGCTTGACTGGCAGAGCTTGACTGGCAGGGCTTGACTGGCAGGGCTTGACTGGCAGGGCTTGACTGGCCATTTCATATTTTATTATATTATATTTCAGATTCATATTATTATATTCATATTCATTATTAAGTTTACAGTAACCGATGTGTTTCGTGTCGTGTTGTCGTCAACATCTTGGAGGACTATATCTTTGAATGAAGGACACTTACATACTTTGGATTGCTGAAGCCAAGGCCAAGGACTCTGTCTCTTTGCTTCCTGTTTGTCTGTTAACAGAGGGACACACGGAGAGAGAAGAGGAATAGGAGTTAATCACATGGACTGATCGACTAGTTAGGTTCATTCTCACGTCCACGCGTCTCTCTTGCATATGTTACTCACACAAGAGAGCAACCAACGTCAACACACATTCATTCATGGCTTTCGGACAGACATAGAAACAAATTCATAAACTACGGCCGCACTAATATGCTACTGCTCCAGGGATATCTACATGACTAGGTCACACATCTTCAGTGTGTTCTGATTGTGTCTTCATAACAATGCAATGGACCTCCACCTCAGAGATAATGGACCTTCGCCTCTTAGAGAATAGACCTTCGCCTCAGAGAGAATGGACCTTCTCCTCAGAGAGAATGGACCTTCGCCTCAGAGAGAATGGACCTTCACCTCAGAGAGAATGGACCTTCACCTCAGAGATAATGGACCTTCGCCTCTTAGAGAATAGACCTTCGCCTCAGAGAGAATGGACCTTCTCCTCAGAGAGAATGGACCTTCGCCTCAGAGAGAATGGACCTTCACCTCAGAGAGAATGGACCTTCGCCTCTTAGAGAATAGACCTTCGCCTCAGAGAGAATAGACCTTCGCCTCAGAGAGAATGGACCTTCGCCTCTTAGAGAATGGACCTTCACCTCAGAGAGAATAGACCTTCGCCTCAGAGAGAAAAGACCTTCACCTAAGAGAGAATGGGCTGTGTGCTCGAATTTTATACACCTGTCAGCAACGGGTGTGGCTGAAATAGACGAATCCTCTAATTTGAAGGGGTGTCCACATACTGCTGTATATATACTGTATCAGCTCATCTGTAAAGAGTCAAGCGTGTTTTCAACACATCTAAATCCTGAAAGTGGTACAGGTGGAGCAAGAGATTCTATATTCCAATACCCACTGGACACAAACGGGTTGTGTGTAGTAAAGGAGAACAGGTGTAGGTAATGATGATTCTGTCTATAAGCCTACAGAGATTCTATATTCCAATACCCACTGGACACAAACGGGTTGAATCAACATTGTTAATTTTCTCAGTGCCGAAAGAAATTAGAGGAAACATTGTTGACGACGTTGAATCAATGTGGAAAACTGATTCGATTTGCAAAAAAGGCATCAAAGTAAAGGGCATTTCATCTTTTATGTCCCACCTAACTTTTAACCTCCATCCAACGACATGGTGAAATGTTTTGTTGATTTCACATTAAATTCACGTTAGTGGACAACTCAACCAAATATAAGTCAAAACTAGACGTTGAGACTGACGTCTTTGCCCAGCTGAATTATGTGGCAGACCATAGCAGACAGCCATACCATAGCAGGCAGCCATACCACAGCAGGCAGCCAGACTATAGCAGGCAGCCATACCATAGCAGGCAGACCAGACCATAGCAGGCAGCCACACCATAGCAGGCAGCCATACCATAGCAGGCAGCCATACCATAGCAGGCAGCCATACCATAGCAGGCAGACCAGACCATAGCAGGCAGCCACACCATAGCAGGCAGCCATACCATAGCAGGCAGCCATACCATAGCAGGCAGACCAGACCATAGCAGGCAGCCATACCATAGCAGGCAGCCATACCATAGCAGGCAGACCAGACCATAGCAGGCAGCCACACCATAGCAGGCAGACCAGACCATAGCAGGCAGCCATACCATAGCAGGCAGCCACACCATAGCAGGCAGCCATACCATAGCAGGCAGCCATAACATAGCAGGCAGACCAGACCATAGCAGGCAGCCATACCATAGCAGGCAGCCATACCATAGCAGGCAGCCATACCATAGCAGGCAGCCATACCATAGCAGGCAGCCATAACATAGCAGGCAGACCAGACCATAGCAGGCAGCCATACCATAGCAGGCAGCCATACCATAGCAGGCAGCCATACCATAGCAGGCAGCCATACCATAGCAGGCAGACCAGACCATAGCAGGCAGCCACACCATAGCAGGCAGCCACACCATAGCAGGCAGCCATACCATAGCAGGCAGCCATACCATAGCAGGCAGCCATAACATAGCAGGCAGACCAGACCATAGCAGGCAGCCATACCATAGCAGGCAGCCATACCATAGCAGGCAGCCATACCATAGCAGGCAGCCATACCATAGCAGGCAGACCAGACCATAGCAGGCAGCCACACCATAGCAGGCAGCCACACCATAGCAGGCAGACCAGACCATAGCAGGCAGCCATACCATAGCAGGCAGCCATACCATAGCAGGCAGCCATACTATAGCAGGCAGCCACACCATAGCAGGCAGCCATACTATAGCAGGCAGCCACACCATAGCAGGCAGCCATACCATAGCAGGCAGCCATACTATAGCAGGCAGCCACACCATAGCAGGCAGCCATACCATAGCAGGCAGCCATACTATAGCAGGCAGCCATACCATAGCAGGCAGCCACACCATTTTTAAATATGTACCACAGATCACTCAACGCAACCAGAAAGACGCGACGCATGACAGCTGGGTCATTTCAGTTTTCCCAACGCAACGCTAGTATGTTCAAACCACAACTTGAACACATCGCTGGACTATCAAATGTCACCAAAACAGGCCCTTTACTTAGACTGCTCCACCTGGGGAGTCAACACCTTGGCTTGTACACAGACCTCACATACCCAGCTGCTGTCTGCCGTAGGCCTAGTTCTGATGTCTGCATGTGTCTGCTAATACGTTTAGCCGAGATTCACTCTCAGTTCAGGTCTATTAACATGTTAGAAACAACTAGCGACTAGCCTTAGGCTAATGTAACAGTTAGCGTCTCGCTGGAGGTTATAGTATCTGCAAAAATTATTCACACTCCTTGAATTATTCCACATTTTGTTGTTTTACAACCTCAATTTACAATGGATTACATAGAGATTTTGGGGGAGGCGGGGGGGGGGGGGGGGGGGGCTGTCACTGGCCTTCACACATTACCCACGTAATGTCAAAGTGGAATGATCTTTTTCGAAATATATATACCAATTAATTACAAATGAAAATCTGAAATGTCTTGAGTCAATAAGTATTTAACCCCTTTGTTATGGCAAACTTAAATAAATTCAGGAATAAAGATTTGCTTAACAGGTCACATAATAAGTTACATAGATCAATGTTCAGATAGTAGTGTTTAACATGATTTTGGAATGACTACCTCATCTCTGTACCCCTCGCATACTAACCTCACTTTATTGTATTGGTGAGAGATTAACATTTTTTAAACATTTGTAAACTGTTGAACGGTAGTGTATATATTTGCGTATAAAAGCGTTTCCAACGACATTTCTCGCATAATTCATTTTACTAACACATAAAGATCCCACCTCGTCTAAGCGAATTTAGTTTTGTCGACATTTTGAAAACCTTTTTCTGTTTCCCATCAGGCCTGTCGGGACGTTTGTCATCCCACATGTACTTTATATAGATAAAAAGGTTGGATGGAAACCTGCTTACTGTCCCAATATGTTTTGGATCTCACAGTATTAGCACGTCTGAAGATGAATAAATATCTGATTGATGATTCATAAAATATCTGGAGAATTCTGTTTTCCTGAATGACAATGGTCCTTTTCAGCAGTGCCTTTAAGCTTGGAGCTTGAAATCAATAATAAAAGATCTAATTGTTTAAGCATTATGCCAACTGCTTTGGTATTGACATTTTCCAATTAAACTTTGCCATTTGTCTCGACAGTAAAAAGCTGAACCTTGGTACGTTGTATGTCAAGTGCTTTCCATCCGGCTTAGTTCACAATTCCTATCTACGTTTGAAGGTCTCCACTTTGACTAGAAGAGGGTACTGTGAAACAAAGAAGACTCTTTCCTCTTGAGCAGAAACACCAACTGGTGGACTGGATTCCTCACAGACAGGCATGGACTAGTGACAACCTGCCCCCCCCCCCCCCCCCCCACCAACACACAGACAAATTCTTTAAAGACAAGTTGTGTTTTTTTGAACAACTGTCATTAGTCTGCTGCCTCCTCCCTTGTTGTGGTGAACAGCTGAACTGTTCTTTACGTCCAATAAAATTACAGAAAATAACTGTGTTTACAGTTTACAGACTCTTTCAGTGGCAGTTGAAAAACAGAAGTAACAGTTTTAGTAAACGGTGAAAAGGGGAAAATATTTACATGATTTTGATTTATTACTTAAAACAGGATGAACCGGTTTTTTATGGATCAACTCCAAACACAAACCTTTGACCCATAAAACAGTTAAATTTGCATTGTGTTAACAAAACTGCATCTTCGCTAGATTTATAGTTGTCTATCACTCCGGTTCTCCGTTTGTGCTTTACCCCGTTTGAAGTTACAGAAGAGCAGAGACCAAGCGTCTTAATCTACATGTTGTTATCTATAGCGAATAGCCACCTGTGAGCTTGGAGTTTGGTTAACGGATCCAACAAGTGTTTCTCTCTTTTCAAACCCTCGTTAAAAAAAAGGTCTTTCATCACACCACCACCCAAGCTAAAAACCTCTTCCTATCCTTACTGCTTTTATTGTTGGCGTAGCTAGCTAGTTGGTTATTTCTGCCCGGCTACTGAAATAGACAGGCCAGTGGTGATAAACGCCAAGCGATACGAGGTTTGGATTGTCACTGTGTTTGCATAGAGAGACTCAGGGTATGACAGCTGTCATTCATTTGTATCAAATCAAATCAAATCGAATTGTATTAATTTGCCTCCTGTCACAGGGGGGGGGGGTCAACAACATACCGTAGGTAAGACGGTGAGTCTCAAGGAATTCCATAAATGCTCTGCACTCTGTCTGTAATCCGTTCGATTCAGCAGATTCGGGTAAGATTCGGGTAAGATTCGGGTAAGATTCGGGTAAGATTAGGGTAAGATTCGGGTAAGATTCGGGTAAGATTTGTTTGATCAGATTTGCATTTGGTTATGTCTGTTTGGAAGCATTTGCTGACCACATAAATGGTCTCTTGCCACGGGTGCTATTAACATAGGAACTTGTCAACCTTGACTTGGCATCGACTTGTTACACGGGCGTCACAAATCCAAAAACACTGTGTACTATTGGTCACACCTACATGGTAAAGCACCATTAGTCATAGCAACGCGACTAGAATAACAGTTACAGAGATGTTCTGAGAAACACCAAAGTCACTGCTTCAGGTTGTTTTATAAAAGGAAACACTACTGTTTTAATGATCACAATCACTGCAGTGCACACAGAGGAGAGGCGCTAGCTAGCTTGCTAAAGGAAGTGTGGGGCATGGGGCCTGGGCCGGGAATTAGACTGACTAGAATATTGATTGTACCCATGAGTGTACTGTCAAATTTCCGTCACCTCATGAGCTTTTCCCCATTCTAGTCAGTCAAACAAATAGATTGATTTCTATGTGCCTCCAGTCTTACCACCATCTCAATGCTAGCTTACGTGCTAAGGGAATGGAGAAACAGGCTACAAGTCCCACCTCAGGCAGGGCTAGCTTACGTGCTAAGGGAATGGAGAAACGGGCTAGGCTACAAGTCCCACCTCAGGCAGTGTGCTAGCTTTTTTACATTTACATCATTTAGCAGGTACACTTATCCAGAGAGACGTACAGTAGTGGGGGCAACAGGCTAAACGGCTGGGTGTTGTGCTCTACAGGGCTGAGCAGGACCCACCCTGGGCTGGGTGCTATATGCGGTGCAGTGCTATGCTACGAGGCTGGGCCCCACCTTGCCTCGAGTCCTGTCTCAGTGAAGGTTGTTTGCTTGCTAAGAGCTTGTAGCAACAGGCTACAGGGCTAGACACCATAGCCTCTCAGTGCTAGCTAGGTTGCTAAGAGAGCAACCAATGGGCTAGGCAACAGGCCTGGGTGTTGTGTTGTGCTCTACAGGGCTGAGCAGGCCCCACTCTGGGCTGAGTGCTGTGCTCTACAGGGCTGAGCAGGCCCCACTCTGGGCTGGGTGCTGTGCTCTACAGGGCTGAGCAGGCCCCACTCTGGGCTGGGTGCTGTGCTCTACAGGGCTGAGCAGGCCCCACTCTGGGCTGGGTGCTATGCTCTACAGGGCTGAGCAGGCCCCACTCTGGGCTGAGTGCTGTGCTCTACAGGGCTGAGCAGGCCCCACTCTGGGCTGAGTGCTGTGCTCTACAGGGCTGAGCAGGCCCCACTCTGGGCTGAGTGCTGTGCTCTACAGGGCTGAGCAGGCCCCACTCTGGGCTGGGTGCTATGCTCTACAGGGCTGAGCAGGCCCCACTCTGGGCTGAGTGCTGTGCTCTACAGGGCTGAGCAGGCCCCACTCTGGGCTGGGTGCTGTACTCTACAGTGCTGAGCAGGCCCCACTCTGGAATGGGTGCTGTGCTCTACAGGGCTGAGCAGGCCCCACCCTGGGCTCCAGTCTCACCCATTACTTGATAGCGCTGTCAGGCCAGCTGGACCGGAGCCCAGTCTCTCCTCTGTACCTCTCCCACAGTGACTAACTCCAAAGAAATGACCTCCACTCACTCTACCCAGCCTCTCTGTGTACTGCCTGCAAACTCGGAGCATGTCAGCACAGGGTCCAGAAACAAAACAGAATCACTTTTCTTTCTTTCTTCATTTGGTTGCGTCATGTTAGGCAACTACAATCATCGTCACTGAATGGATCTCTGCACCTGATTGTGCCAAGGAGCCGTATAGACTCTCCAGTTTGGTAAACACCTAGAGAGTTAGTCTCGTATCTGGTAAACACCTAGAGAGTTAGTCTCGTATCTGGTAAACACCTAGAGAGTTAGTCTCGTATCTGGTAAACACCTAGAGAGTTAGTCTCGTATCTGGTAAACACCTAGAGAGTTAGTCTCGTATCTGGTAAACACCTAGAGAGTTAGTCTCGTATCTGGTAAACACCTAGAGAGTTAGTCTCGTATCTGGTAAACACCTAGAGAGTTAGTCTCGTATCTGGTAAACACCTAGAGAGTTAGTCTCGTATCTGGTAAACACCTAGAGAGTTAGTCTCGTATCTGGTAAACACCTAGAGAGTTAGTCTCGTATCTGGTAAATACCTAGAGAGTTAGTCTCGTATCTGGTAAACACCTAGAGAGTTAGTCTCGTATCTGGTAAACACCTAGAGAGTTAGTATTGTATCTGGTAAACACCTAGAGAGTTAGTATTGTATCTGGTAAACACCTAGAGAGTTAGTCTCGTATCTGAAAGGATCTTAAGTTGATTGATTGAAGACAACTATCAAGAATAGATTGAAAAGTGGTTTGTGATAAAGAACACTAATCGTCAAACAATGAAATACTGGTGAGTGGCAAGATTTGGTTAAGGATCTATGGACTCTGGTCTAAAGTAGTGCACTATGAAGTGCACAGGGTGCCATTTGGGACACACAACCTAAGCTAAGGAGAATAAACATACTGAATTATCCCAATGCTATCAAACAGAATTGTCTCAATGTTTTGCTCCTCCCTTTGTTTTTGCATAAGGTTTTGCATAAGCAAACGTGAAAATGTTGTAGATCGACAGAGGCAAATGTGGTTCTTCTACAGTGCATGGTGTGAAAAACCTCAAATCTTAAAGCATAACATTGATCAATAATAAATCCTTTTATTGAAATTATTTACATTTTGTTTCCAAATGCTCATCAAAATACATCAACAGATAAGGACTGCATAAAAGTATTGTGTTATTTAAGTCGGCTGTTGTTGTCTCTCCCAAAGTGACAGGAAGACTGTTTATTGCTTGTGTAAATGTCACCAGTGACTAATGGTAATTCCACACCTCCATTTAAATCTTATTGGTAATTACAGGCTAATGCCACACCTCCATTTAAATCTTATTGGTAATTACAGGCTAATGCCACACCTCCATTTAAATCTTATTGGTAATTACAGGCTAATGCCACACCTCCATTTAAATCTTATTGGTAATTACAGGCTAATATCACACCTCCATTTAAATCTTATTGGTAATTACAGGCTAATGCCACACCTCCATTTAAATCTTATTGGTAATTACAGGCTAATGCCACACCTCCATATAAATCTTATTGGTAATTACAGGCTAATGCCACACCTCCATTTAAATCTTATTGGTAATTACAGGCTAATATCACACCTCCATTTAAATCTTATTGGTAATTACGGGCTAATATCACACCTCCATATAAATCTTAATGGTAATTACAGGCTAACGTCACACCTCCATTTTAATCTTTAAAGAAATGGTTTCCCCTGGAGCTTTGGAAATCAACATTTAATAACAGAAACTCTATGAAATGTTATAGTTATTGTTGAGTTGAATCATTCTAATGTTTTCCAGTGACATGACATATTGATAGATAGTGTGTAACACACCTGTAACTTTTTGACTGTTTGCAACTTTAAAACCTTCTGCACATTCCATGGGTTTTATTTCAGCGTTGAAGAACAGCTGTGGTTGGAAACAAATGGGTTTTAACAAGTAAAGACAAGTGCTGAGAAGGAGGTAAAGACATTACAGTTTAAAAAACACACATGTGAGCTTGTATATGTTGCCAGCCGGGAAAACAACCTCAACAAAGCTAAATATATTTGCATTACTGCCACCCGGACATTTAGGCAGTCCACTCCGAGTGCATCTCAGTGCTGCAGGCGTCACTACAGACCCTAGTATACCCGGACCAATGTTGAAAACTCAATGCCCCCCCCCCCCTTTGCTAAAAATATTTTCTGAATACTCTAAAATCTCAGGGAATAAAATGGAACGTGGAGGGAAAAAAAAATAATGACAATAGAAAAAAAGAATAACTCCTGATCTAAAGCTTTAAAGTGGACCACAAAAAATATCAAATACTTAGGATGCTTATATTGGGGTGGCAGCGTAGCCTAGTGGTTAGAGCGTTGGACTAATAACCGGAAGGTTGCGAGTTCAAACCCCCGAGCTGACAAGGTACAAATCTGTCGTTCAGCCCCTGAACAGGCAGTTAACCCACTGTTCCCAGGCCGTCATTGAAAATAAGAATATGTTCTTAACTGACTTGCCTGGTTAAATAAAGGTCAAATTTAAAAATATATATATATAACTTCAGGATATAACATTAGGAACATGACATTAGGAGGGGGTATAATGGAGGAGATGGAGGATGAAACAAATAAAATTAAAAAATTACTTCAGATACCGATCAAGGCCCAAATCCCTGTCATTCGCATGAAGGAGAGACAGAAATATAGGGGTCGTAGGTCAAGGTGCCTTGAAAGCATCTGACAGTGAGTGGGTGACCCACCTCTACCATCAGTTCTAATAGCCAACGTGCAATCATTCGATAATAAACTGGATGAGCTCTGACTATCCTACCAACGGGACATTAAAAACAGTAATATCTTATGTTTCACCTAGTCGTGGCTGAGTGAGGAGGCAGCGCTCCTAGTGGCCAGGGACTTTAATGCAGAGAAACTTAAATACGTTTTACCTAATTTCTACCAGCACGTTACAACAAGAGGAGAAAAAAACTCTAGACCACCTTTACTCCACACAGTGACATGTACAAAGCTCTCCCTCAACCCTCCATTTAGCAAATCTGACCATAACTCTATACTCCTGCTTCCTGCTTACAAGCTCAAACTAAAGCAGGAAGTACCAGTGGCTCGCTTAATACCAAAGTGGTCAGATGACGCAGATGGTAAGCTACAGTACTGTTTGCTAGCACAGACTGGAATATGTTCCGGGATTCTTCCAGACGGCATTGTCCTCAATGCACCACATCAGTCACTGGCTTCATCAATAAGCGCATTGATGACGTTGCCCCCACAGTGACCATACATACATACCCCAACCAGAAGCCATGGATTACAGGCAACATCTGCCCTGAGCTAAAGGGCAGTGCTGCCTCTTTCAAGAAGCGGGACTCTAACATGGACGCTTATAAGAAATCATGCAATGCCCTCCGACGAACCATCCAACAGGCAAAGCGTCAATACAGGACTAAGATTGAATCCTACTACACCGGCTCCAACGCTCATCGGATGTGGCAGGGCTTGGAAACTATTACGGACTACAAAGGGAAGCACAGCTGCGAGCTGCCCAGTGGCACGAGCCTACCAGACCAGCTAAATGACTTCTATCCACACTTCGAGGCAAGCAACACTGAAGCATGCATAATATAATAATAATATATGCCATTTAGCAGACGCTTTTATCCAAAGCGACTTACAGTCATGTGTGCATACATTCTACGTATGGGTGGTCCCGGGGATTGAACCCACTACCCTGGCATTACAAGCGCCATGCTCTACCAACTGAGCTACACAGGACCACCATGAGAGCACCAGCTGTTCCGGACGGCAGTCTCTATAGCCGGTGTGAGTAAGATATTTTAACAGGTCAACATTCACAAGGCCGCAGGGCCAGACAGATTACCAGGACATGCACTCCGAGCACATGCTGACCAAGCGTCTTCACTGAAATTTTCAACCTGTCCCTGACCTAGTCTGTAATAGCAACATGTTTCATGCAGACCACCATAGTCCCTGTGCCCACGAACACCAAGGTAACCTGCCTAAATGACTACCGACCCGTAGCACTCACGTCTGTAGCCATGAAGTGCTTTGAAAGGCTGTTCATGGCTCACATCAACACCATTATCTCAAAAACCCTAGACCAACTCCAATTTGCATACCGCCCCAGCAGATCCACAGATGATGCAGTCTCTATTGCACTCCACACTGCCCTTTCCCACCTGGACAAAGGAGACACAGCTCAGCATTCAACACCACCATAGTGCCCTAAAAACCTCCCTCTGCATCTGGATGATGGGCTTCCTGATGTGCCGCCCCCAGGTGGTGATGGTAGGTAGCAACACATCTGCCACGCTGATCCCTAACACTGCACTGCCCAGGGGTTTGTGCTCAGTCCCCTCCTGTACACCCTGTTCACCCATGACCACATGGCCAATCACGACTCCAACACCATCATTAAGTTTGCCGATGACACAACAGTGGTAGGCCTGATCAACGACAACAATGAAACAGCCTATAGGGAGGAGGTCAGAGACCTGGCAGTGTGGTGAGAGGATAACAACGTGATCAAAACAAAGGAGATGATTGTGGCCTACAGGAAAAGGAGGACCGAGCACACCCCCATTCTCATCAACGGGGCTGTAGTGGAGCAGGTTGAGAGCTTCAGGTTCCTTGGTGTCCACATCACCAATGAACTGTCATGTTCCAAACATACCAAGACAGTCGTGAAGAGGGCACGAAAATGCCTATTCCCCCTCAAGAGACTGAAAAGATTTGGCATGGGTCCCCAGATCCTCAAAAAGTTATACAGCTGCACCATCGAGAGCATGGTTGCATCACTGCCGGGTATGGTAACTGCTCGCAAGGCACTACCGAGGGTAGTGCGTATGGCCCAGTACATCACTGGGGCCAAGCTTCTTGCCATCCAGGACCTCTATACCAGTCAGAGGATTGTCTTTAAAATGGCAAACGATTCCAGCCACCCTAGTCATAGACTGTTCTCTCTGCTACTGCATGGCAAGCGGTTCCCGGAGCACAAAGTCTAGGTCCAAAAGGTTTCTTAACAGCTTCTACCCCCAAGCCATAAGACTCCTGAACAGCTTACCAAATGGCTACCTGATACCTCTACCTTCATGTACACATACCTCGACTAACCTGTGCGCCCGCACATTGACTCTGTACTGGTACCCCCTGTATACAGCCTCCACATTGACTCTGTACTGGTACCCCCTGTATACAGCCTCCACATTGACTCTGTACCGGTACCCCCTGTATATAGCCTCCACATTGACTCTGTACTGGTACCCCCTGTATATAGCCTCCACATTGACTCTGTACCGGTACCCCCTGTATATAGCCTCCACATTGACCTGGTACCGGTACCCCCTGTATATAGCCTCCACATTGACTCTGTACTGGTACCCCCTGTATATAGCCTCCATATTGACTCTGTACTGGTACCCCCTGTATATAGCCTCCACATTGACTCTGTACTGGTACCCCCTGTATATAGCCTCCACATTGACTCTGTACTGGTACCCCCTGTATATAGCCTCCACATTGACTCTGTACTGGTACCCCCTGTATATAGCCTCCATATTGACTCTGTACTGGTACCCCCTGTATATAGCCTCCACATTGACTCTGTACTGGTACCCCCTGTATATAGCCTCCATATTGACTCTGTACTGATACAGCCTCGTTACTGTTGTTGCTCTTTAATTATTTGTTATATATTTATTGTTTTATTGTTTACTTCAGTTTATTTAGTAAATACTTTCTCAACACATATTTTTTCTTAAAACTGCATTGTTGGTTAAGGGCTTGTAATTAAGCATTTCACTCTAAGGTCTACTACACCTGTTGTATTCAGCATTTCACTGTGAGGTCTACTACACCTGTTGTATTCAGCATTTCACTGTAAGGTCTACTACACCTGTTGTATTCAGCATTTCACTGTGAGGTCTACCTACACCTGTTGTATTCAGCATTTCACTGTAAGGTCTACTCTACCTGTTGTATTCAGCATTTCACTGTGAGGTCTACCTACACCTGTTGTATTCAGCATTTCACTGTAAGGTCTACTACACCTGTTGTATTCAGCATTTCACTGTAAGGTCTACTACACCTGTTGTATTCAGCATTTCACTGTAAGGTCTACTGCACCTGTTGTATTCAGCATTTCACTGTAAGGTCTACCTACACCTGTTGTATTCAGCATTTCACTGTGAGGTCTACCTACACCTGTTGTATTCAGCATTTCACTGTGAGGTCTACCTACACCTGTTGTATTCAGCATTTCACTGTGAGGTCTACCTACACCTGTTGTATTCAGCATGTCACTGTGAGGTCTACCTACACCTGTTGTATTCAGCATGTCACTGTGAGGTCTACTACACCTGTTGTATTCAGCATGTCACTGTGAGGTCTACTACACCTGTTGTATTCGGGCTCATGTGACAAATACATTTTGATTTGATTTGATTGGGAACATGACGTAGACTGACCAGGTGAATCCAGATGAAAGCCAACGGTTCACCTGTAAAATACACTTTAATCCGTGTAGATGAAGGAGAGGAAACAGGTTAAAGAGGGATTTATAAGCCTTGAGACATGGATTGTGTATGTGTGACATTCAGAAGGTGAATGGGCAACTCACAATATTTAAGTACCTTTGAAATGGGGCTTGGTAGTAGGTGCCAGGCGCACCGGTTTGAAATGGAGCATGGTAGTAGGTGCCAGGCGCACCGATTTGAGTGTGTCAAGAACTGCTACGCTGCTGGGTTTTTCAAGATGGGTTTTTCACGCTCAACAGTTTCCCGTGTGTATCAAGAATGTTCCACCACCCAAAAGATATCCAGCCAACTTGACACAAGTGTTGGAAGCATGAGAGACAACCTGGGCCAGCACCTGTGGAATGCCATTCGACACCTTGTGGAGTCCATATCCCTGACGAATTGAGGCGGTTCTGAGGGCAGAAGGGGCGGTTCTGAGGGCAAAAGGGGCGGTTCTGAGGGCAAAAGGGGCGGTTCTGAGGGCAAAAGGGGCGGTTCTGAGGGCAAAGGGGGGCGGTTCTGAGGGCAAAAGGGGCGGTTCTGAGGGCAAAATGGGCGGTTCTGAGGGCAGAAAGGGGTGCAACTCCATAGTAGAAAGGTGTTCCTAATGTTTTGTTCACTCAGTGTAAATGTCTCTTTCTGCACATTTCAAGGCATGGTGTATGAGGGTGAGGTACCCGATAGGTTGGTCGATACTTCACATCCTCCATCGTTAACACAATGGAACGGTCAAATACTTTATTATCTAAATGTTGAAAGTGCTTGTGGGTGACAGAGAGAAACTAAATGGTGCAGTTTGAGGCCATGTGGCGGAGAATGATGCGGGCTCTGGATGTTGCAACATTGGTGCAGGGACTTTGGGTCTTCGGTCGGGTCACTGATGCTGGGCGATAGGCCTGGCTCATTGTCGGCGTTCCAATTCATCACAAAAGGTGTTCAATGGGGCTGAGGTAAGGGCTCTGTGCAGGCCAGTCAAGTTGTTCCACACCGAACTTGACAAACAATTTTTTTAGGACCTCGCTTTGTGCGTGGCGGCACTGTCATGCTGGAACAGGAAATGGCCTTCCCCAAACTGTTGCCACAAAGTTGGAAGCGCAGAATCATCTAGAAAGTCATTGTATGCTGTACCGTTAAGATTTCCCTTCACTGTCCACTGCTCCAGAGTCCACTGCTCCAGACTCCATTTCGGCCAACGCTTGTGCATAGTGATCTTAGGCTTGTGTGCGTGCGGCTGCTCAGCCATGGAAACCCATTTCAGGAAGCTCCTGATGAACAGTTATTGTGCTGACGTTGCTTCCAGAGGCAGTTTGGAACTCGGTAGTGAGTGTTCCAACCGAGGACAGGAGATTTTTTTCGCGCTGCGCGCTTCAGCACTCGCCGGTCCCGTTCTGTGAGCTTGTGTGGCCTACCACTTTGCGGTTGAGCCGTTGTTGCTCCTAGATGTTTCCACTTCACATTAACCACACTTACATTTGACCAGGGCAGCTTTACCAGGGCATTCATTTGCCGAACTGACTTGTTGGAAAGGTGACATCCTATGACGGTGCCACGTTGACAGTCACTGAGCTCTTTAATAAGGCCATTCTACTGCCAATGTTTGTCAATGAAGATTCAGAGAAATAAGCTTTTTTGTGCAGTATGGAACATTTCTGGGATCATTTCTTTCAGTTCATGAAACATGGGACAAACACTTTACATGTTGCGTTTATGTTTTTGTTCATTGTACTCATGTATATGTAGCGTAAGTCCATGAGTCAAGATAGATTTTTTTTAGATGGGTTTACAGTTACACAGAGGGGGAGGAAAACCCCCACAATATTGGAGCTTTAGCCAACAATTTCCCAAGTTGGGATCAATAACGTATTACTCTACACTTCCAGTCCTTATTTCACCCATTCTGATGGACGGACAGCTGCTTCAGGGCACCAGGTGTGAAATCTATGTGATAAATCAAATCAATGACTTAAATGGCCCAATTATCTACAATTAAAACACCCAGGGAACAATCAGACACAGAGATGAATACAAGTGTTAAAATAAAATCTCTCTCTCACACAATTCAATTTCAATTTAAAGGACTTTATTGGCATGTTTACGTTGCCAAAACAAGTGAAGTAGATAATTTAAAAAAAAGTGAAATAAACAATAAAAAGCAAGAGTAAACATTACACTCAGAGAAGGTCCACAAGACATTCACAAAATAATAAAGACCTTTCAAATGTCATTTTGTGTCTATATACAGTGTTGTAATGACGTGCAAATAGTTCAAGTACAAAAAGGGAAGATAAATGAACAAAAATATGGGTTGTATTTACAATGGTGTTTGTTCTTCACTGGTTTTATCTTTTCTTGTGAAAACAGGTCACAAATCTTGCTGCTGTGACGTCACACTGTGGAATTTCACCCAAAGTAGAAATGGGAGTTTATCAATATTGGGTTTGTTTTCAAATTCTTTGTGGGTCTGTGTAATCTGAGGGAAATATGTGTCTCTAATATGTCATACATTGGACAGGAGGTTAGGAAGTGCAGCTCAGTTTCCACCTCATTTTGTGGGCAGTGAGCACATAGCCTGTCTTCTCTTGAGAGCCAGGTCTGCCTACGGCGGCCTTTCTCAATAGCAAGAGTCTGTACATAGTCAAAGATTTCCTTAAGTTTGGGTCAGTCACAGTGGTCAGGTATTCTGCCACTTTGTACTCACTGTTTAGGGCCAAACAGCATTCTAGTTTGGTCTGTTTTTTTGTTAATTCTTTCCAATGTGTCAAAGTAATTATCTTTTAGTTTTCTCTCTCTCTCTCTCTCTCTCTCTCTCTCTCTCTCTCTCTCTCTCTCTCTCTCTCTCTCTCTCTCTCTCTCTCTCTCTCTCTCTCTCTCTCTCTCTCTCTCTCTCTCTCTCTCTCTCTCTCTCTTCTCTCGCTCTTCTCTCTCTCTCCCCTCTCCCTCCTCTCTCTCTCCCTCTCTCTCCCCCTTTCGAATGGGCCCGTGATGAGGAAATGAAAAAAGGAAGTGTGCGAGGGTCTGGGCTCTTTCCATCTCACACTGGCACAGTGAGAATGCCACTCCTCTCCTCTGCTATCAACAGTTGGCAGAGGAGAGCTGTGGTGGCAGGCTTGTTGGAATACAACAATGAGTGTTCTACGAATTCCATGTCCACTGGATGGATAGAACACATGAGTAAATAACGATGTCAGGGGGGTGTCAACAAAGGCTCTGTTCTGAATCTGAGGTTTCCTTAAATTACTGCTTACTTTTTTTCAATCCATATTTGACACTTACTAAGTTATCCGTTTTGAACAAATACTACCGAGTCAAAGGAACTGTTCAAAACACTGAATACGGTGTTATAGGCTATACTTTTACATACCTTCACAATAATAACAAAGTTTACATTTAAAGGTCTAGTGCAGTCAAAAACGTGATTTTACTGTGTCGCCACACTATGGGGTTGGAATAATATTGTGAATTTGTGAAAATGGTGATAATTCCCGTTTAGTGTTAGAGCTGTTGGGAAAAATTGACTAAAATTACAGCCTATTTTGTTGGGATGGCGTTTTGGCCTGCCAGGTGACATCACCAAGCGGAAAATTTAGTTAAGAGTGTTCCATATTTCTCTGTCAATAACAGCAAGTTTTCAGTTTCCCCTTCCCCACTCAGACCACTCCCAGACAGACCTTGCAAAAGTCTTGCTTGAGAAATTGCTTGTGCTATCTAAAATCACTGTGAAATACATTTTCCATAACAAAATATACAGTATTTTCAGCTGTTTTAAGCTCAATTACAAAAACCTACAGACACAAAAACAAAACTTAAGAACTGGCAGCATAGAAATAGCACACATAGAACAGATCTACGACTTGCTTTCAAGTTGAATGATTTTGTTTAAAAATGTTTTATTTAAGTCAGTGAAGAACAATTCGTATTTACAATGACAGCCTTCCAGGGAACAGTCCGGTTCAGGAGCAGAACAACAGATTTGTACCTTGTTAGCTCGGGGATTCGATCCAGCAACCTTTCAGTTACTGGCTCAACGCGCTGACCACTAGGCTACCTGCCGCCCCAATGACAGATCTATAGCACACTATGTGAATTCGGTAGGGTTGCCCAAAAAAGTTACATATTGCCACTTTAAGCATGACTTGCCACCATTTCAAGCATGAACTTGAGAACGTTCGACTTTTACAGCTTTAGGGCATTCAGCCCATCCGGTGACATCCTATAGCTAGTGTTCTCTGGGGGAACAGTCTTGGACAGCTTTAGGGCATTCTGTGTGAGCTCGCTTTCCGGTGACATCCTATAGCTAGTGTTCTCTGGGGGAGCGCTAGTCTAGGGCATTCTGTGTGAGCTCGCTGGCTCCGGTGACATCCTATAGCTAGTGTTCTCTGGGGGAGCGCTAGTCTTGTACAGCTTTAGGGCATTCTGTGTGAGCTCGCTGGCTCCGGTGACATCCTATAGCTAGTGTTCTCTGGGGGAGCGCTAGTCTTGTACAGCTTTAGGGCATTCTGTGTGAGCAGCTTTAGGTGACATTCTGTGTTCTCTGGGGGAGCGCTAGTCTTGTACAGCTTTAGGGCATTCTGTGTGAGCTCGCTGGCTCCAGTGACATCCTATAGCTAGTGTTCTCTGGGAGAGAGCTATTCTTTTCCTTGCTGTTTCACAGAAGAACGTCGGCCAGGGTGTGGCAGGAGGGGGAAGGGAGAGCTTTAAAAAATATGAATTTCCACCCAACTATTTACAAAGCATAATGTTTGAGGGATCAATGTCGCTACATCTCTATCTATGTCTATTGTGATGAAGAAACAAAGCAAAACGTGTCTGTTTCGTTTGATCATAACTCTTCCGAGGTAAATACACGCCTGAAGTTACAACAGCGTAGTTGTTCTGTTATTCAAACACATTCTGTATCTTCGTTTCTGAGCTCGATTTTTGTTTTTAAACGATGTCTCTATGTGCTGCAGGAGTCTTGATTATTTTCCCCTCTTTTCCTCAGACCTGGTTTCAATTAGTAAGTATTTCCTAACCACTACATTCCATTACCATACCCCACCCACCCTCCTAAATTCTCTCTCTCTCCACCCTGGCTAGAATCCCAGGATAAAACGAATCGACTTAAAACTGCGAGCGAGAAAGTCCGTAAAACTCCACCCATGTCAACACGTTAAACTGAGAAAACGTTTTTTGTTTGTTGCTAAATTCGAAATGTACCGTTTTTTTGTTATACTATATTAACCCCGTTACTATATTACACTCTGAAACCCGTTGGTTTCGTGTTGTTGTAAGACTTCTGTACATGATTGCAGATTGTGTGCAATTCTTTTTCTCTCTCTCTCTCTTCCCTTGGTGCGCCTTCCTGAACCAGAAGCAGGAGGAGGTGAAGGACTTGCTTGTAAAGAGAGTAGAATCCACACCCAAGTCTGTAGGCTATCTTAAAACGCTTTATGGGGGACTGCCTTTACTGAGAGCCATTTCTTAACAAATAATTACTCATACTCAACACAAACACTCGACTTGATAGATTAGAGGCAAATAGAACAAATATAATTTAACTTGACAGGTTTTACATCAATGATGATGTTTGGGGCGGTTTCTTTAAACAACTCTCTTTTTTTCTTTACTGAGTGCAGGGCAGGGTTAGGATACGAGGATCAATAACCACGTTGCTGAGATGAAATCACAACCGGACTAGGCAATACATTTGCATGGGTTTTAAAAATTATATTTAAAAAAAAATGGTAGAACACATCCCCGGGAAACTTAAATTAGTCTGGCATGTAAGTCCTTCACGTGAGTGGCGTCGCTTCATATACCCCAGCCAGCTGTATTTAGTGCACCGTAACAGAGAGTGAAATGAGAAGTGAGACCCATGTCACCGTTCATGTGGGTGGGGACACACACCCACTTCATCTCGTGTTCTACATTACAGCACCGCGGACCACCACCCTTCCTCTTCAGTTACTGTGGTGAAAGACTATCATTCTTATTTTCTAAAATGTTATGTCAATTTAGCTTTAAAACAGCACGATTGCCACGTCACATATGCATTATAACTTTTGGGGGGAGTTGACCAGATATAATACCATCACCATCATAAACTGTTAAAAATCATCTAAATTAAAATTGTGATGACAAAAGTAAATTGTTGTTTTTACCTGAGCAGTCTGAGCTGCAACAACTTCAACACAGCAACTTGAGCATCGTTGGCAATGTCCTCTTCCCCTCCTGCTGTCCCAGCAGTCGATAAAAGCACGTCTTCTTCTTCCCAATCAAACGTTCTTTCTCACTTCTAAAATACTTGTCTTTCTCTATCAACCCGAGTCTCCCTCCGTGTCCAGGGCGTTTTTCTTTCTCCCCTCCCTTCTCACTCTCTCCCCTCAGAGAGTGCGTGTTGCCTTTTTTTTCTAGTCTGCGTGGCTGTTGCTCCGGGCGATGCAGAATGGTTGGACATGCGAACGGGTAGGGCTACTGGTCTTGGATAAAGGGAGGAATAGAGGGCGGGAGGTAACGGGAGGTGTAGAAGGGAGTGGCCGTAGTCTCCCTTTCTGTCTCTGCCCATCCAATGCAACTTGACTCAGGGGGACATAACATAGTAAACTAAATCCGGGACATTCAAACGATACAAAACAAAAATACAAAAACGCAACATGCAACAATTTCACGATTTTATTGAGTTACAGTTCATATATGGATTCATTGGGCCCTAATCTATGGATTTGTTATAATTGGGCAGGGTGGTTTCACCGTGGTCCTGTTCCCCAACTAAATACATTTATAACAGAGTTTTAGAGAGTAAAGAAACTCAAATACATGTGTTTCAAATATACATTAACATCTTTGAAGAAATGCTCTGCTCTCTCTTGTTTCTCTATAATCTTTTGCAATACTTTTATTGTTGGAATCGATAGGAATTGAACAATATAATCTTTTGTCAAGGAGCTTTGGTTGAAACGGAGCAGTTATAATTGTATTGCTTTGAATAACAGTCCAACTTTACTCTCTCAGATTCAAGAGATTGAAAACTTGAAACAAACCTTTGTTATGATATATTACCAGCGTCCCAAATGGGACCCTATTCATAACTGGCACCAGAGTCCTGGTCAAAAGTAGTGCACTTTAAAGGGAACAGGGGACAGTTTGCAAAAACAAGGTGGCAGGTAGTCTAGTGGTTAGAGTGTCGGACCAGTAGCTGAAAGGTTGCTGGTTCAAATACTTCAGCTGATGAAGTGAAACATTTGCTGATGTGCCCTTGAGCAGGGCACTTAATCTGAATTTGTTCCAGGTGAGCTGTACTACTGCTGTAAAACAGCACCTATCCAGGTGTATATTAAAAAATACTGTTCTTCATACCATAGAAAATACTGTTCTTCATACCATAGAAAATACTGTTCTTCATACCATAGAAAATACTGTTTTTCATACCATAGCAAATACTGTTCTTCATACCATAGAAAATACTGTTCTTCATACCATAGCAAATACTGTTCTTCATACCATAGAAAATACTGTTCTTCATACCATAGAAAATACTGTTCTTCCTACCATATAAAATACTGTTCTTCATACCATAGAAAATACTGTTCTTCATACCATAGAAAATACTGTTCTTCCTACCATAGAAAATACTGTTCTTCATACCATAAAAAATACTGTTCTTCCTACCATAGAAAATACTGTTCTTCATACCATAGAAAATACTGTTCTTCCTACCATAGAAAATACTGTTCTTCCTACCATATAAAATAATGTTCTTCATACCATAGAAAATACTGTCCTTCATACCATAGAAAATACTGTTCTTCCTACCATAGCCAATACTGTTCTTCATACCATAGAAAATACTGTTCTTCATACCATAGAAAATACTGTTCTTCCTACCATAGAAAATACTGTTCTTCATACCATAGAAAATACTGTCCTTCATACCATAGAAAATACTGTTCTTCCTACCATAGAAAATACTGTTCTTCATACCATAGAAAATACTGTTCTTCCTACCATAGACAATACTGTTCTTCCTACCATAGAAAATACTGTTCTTCATACCATAGCAAATACTGTTCTTCATACCATAGCCAATACTGTTCTTCCTACCATAGAAAATACTGTTCTTCATACCATAGCCAATACTGTTCTTCCTACCATAGAAAATACTGTTCTTCATACCATAGAAAATACTATTCTTCATACCATAGAAAATACTGTTCTTCATACCATAGCCAATACTGTTCTTCCTACCATAGAAAATACTGTTCTTCCTACCATAGAAAATACTGTTCTTCATACCATAGAAAATACTGTTCTTCATACCATAGAAAATACTGTTCTTCCTACCATAGAAAATACTGTTCTTCATACCATAGAAAATACTGTTCTTCCTACCATAGCCAATACTGTTCTTCATACTATAGCCAATACTTCACTGTATAATTTCACCCTCATTGCGATTGGCTCATTTTCAATGCTAGTCTCACGGCAGAAACTCAGCAACTGTGGCTGGCCGCTCTTTCAACTGCATCATACATTATACATATCATCTTTGTTACTAGCATTTATGTCAAATACATCCCAAATGGCACCCTATTCCCTATATAGTGCACTACTTTTGACCAGAGTCCTATGGGCAATGGCACCCTATTCCCTATATAGTGCACTACTTTTGACCAGAGGCCCCAGTACATAGGGAATAGGATGAAATTTATGGCGTAGACATGCAGGGGCGTTGTCTCACTTGGTTCTAGGTAGGCTACTCTTTCAGAAGTTATTGCCCTGACCTGAATACACAGGATCAGTGGGCACGTAGCGAAAGGTGTTCTATCGAGAACATTTAAAAAATATATTTTTGTTTGTTTTGTTCATGCGACGCTGAATATGTATGTGACTAAATAGAACAACATGACGAGCCAACTTGAATTAACATCTTGAGAGTTTTTTTCAAATTCCTGTAGAGTTTTAGAGATTATGATTTCAGATGAGATATATGTGCATTTTTCTCATTTACTCAGATATTGGCCGTTTTTCTTTTGTCCCTTGAGCCACCGCTAGTCAAACTGAATTAAACTGGATGTCTTTCTAGGATTTCCTTAAATGTCAATCAGCAGTGCAATTGATCACTGACAAAGGAGACAATTGATCACTGATAAAGGAGACAATTGATCACTGATAAAGGAGACAATTGATCACTGATAAAGGAGACAATTGATCACTGATAAAGGAGACAAATTGATCACTGATAAAGGAGACAATTGATCACTGATAAAGGAGCCAATTGATCACTGATAAAGACAAATTGATCACTGATAAAGGAGTGAATTGATCACTGATAAAGGAGCCAATTGATCACTGATAAAGGAGACAATTGATCACTGATAAAGGAGTGAATTGATCACTGATAAAGGAGACAATTGATCACTGATAAAGGAGACAATTGATCACTGATAAAGGAGACAATTTATCACTGATAAAGGAGACAATTGATCACTGATAAAGGAGTGAATTGATCACTGATAAAGGAGACAATTGATCACTGATAAAGGAGACAATTGATCACTGATAAAGGAGACAATTGATCACTGATAAAGCAGACAATTGATCACTGATAAAGGAGACAAATTGATCACTGATAAAGGAGACAATTGATCACTGATAAAGAAGACAATTTATCACTGATAAAGGAGACAAATTGATCACTGATAAAGGAGACAATTGATCACTGATAAATGAGACAATTGATCACTGATAAAGGAGACAATTGATCACTGATAAAGGAGACAATTGATCAATTGATTGATGAACTGTTCCCAGAAATGTTCTGCTGTAATCCATAGATTCTTAAAACATTTTTTATTATTATTAAAAAATCAAAATAAATAAAGGGTTTTCTGTGTGCGTACGTGTTTGTGCATACTTACAGGTAGGTGTGTGTGTGTGTGTGTGTGTGTGTGTGTGTGTGTGTGTGTGTGTGTGTGTGTGTGTGTGTGTGTGTGTGTGTGTGTGTGTGTGTGTGTGTGTGTGTGTGTGTGTGTGTGTGTGTGTGTGTGTGTGTGTGTGTGTGTGTGTGGTGTGTGTGTGTGTGTGTGGGTGTGTGTGTGCAGAGCATGGGTACTTGCACTTAGGTGTGTCTATGCGGGCGTGCACTTGTAGGTACGTGTGCTTGCCAATCCTCTCATATCCCAGGCCATGTCACACCCATATTGACTGAGGTCAAACAGCAAACAGTCAGATGAAAAGAGAGAGAGAGAGAGAGGCTACTTCCCAAATGGGCTACTATTCCCTATATAGTTCACTACAGTTAACCAGGGCCCATAGGGATACGTTTAAAGGTAATTAACTATGTAGGGATTAGGGTGCCAGTGGTAGCCTAGTGGTTAGAGCATTGGACTAGTAACTGAAAGGTTGCAAGTTCAAATCCCTGAGCTGACAAGGTACAAAATCTGTTGTTCTGCCCCTGAACAGGCAGTTAACCCACTGTTCTTAGGCTGTCATTGAAAATAAGAATTTGTTCTTAACTGACTTGCCTAGTAAAATAAAGGTAAATATATATATATATATATATATATATTAAAATTTGGGAAGCAGTGTGGACCCGTGTGTCTGTTTAAGAAAGAACAGGAAGTGGAGACTGGTCTTGTGTGTCTGTTTAAGAAAGAACAGGAAGTGGAGACTGGTCCTGTTTGTCTGTTGAAGGAAGAACAGGAAGTGGAGACCGGTCATGTGTATCTGTTTAAGGATGAACAGGAAGTGGAGACTGGTCCTGTGTGTCTGTTTAAGGAAGAGGAGACTGGTCCTGTGTGTATGTTGATGGAAGAACAGGAAGTGGAGACTGGTCATGTGTGTCTGTTTACGGAAGAACAAGAAGTGGAGACGTGTCCCGTGTGTCTCTTTAAGGAAGAACAGGAAATGGAGACTGGTCCTGTGTGTCGGTTTAAGGAAGAACAGGAAGTGGAGACTGGTCATGTGTGTCTGTTTAAGAAAGAACAGGAAGTGGAGACTAGTCCTGTGTGTCTGTTGAAGGAAGAACAGGAAGTGGAGACCGGTCATGTGTATCTGTTTAAGGAAGAACAGGAAGTGGAGACTGGTCATGTGTGTTGGTTTAAGGAAGAACAGGAAGTGTAGACGTGTCCCGTGTGTCTCTTTAAGGAAGAACAGGAAATGGAGACTGGTCCTGTGTGTCGGTTTAAGGAAGAGGAGACTGGTCCTGTGTGTCGGTTTAAGGAAGAGGAGACTGGTCCTGTGTGTCGGTTTAAGGAAGAGGAGACCGGTCCTGTGTGTCGGTTTAAGGAAGAGGAGACCGGTCCTGTGTGTCGGTTTAAGGAAGAGGAGACTGGTCCTGTGTGTCGGTTTAAGGAAGTGGAGACTGGTCCTGTGTGTCGGTTTAAGGAAGAGGAGACTGGTCCTGTGTGTCGGTTTAAGGAAGAGGAGACTGGTCCTGTGTGTCGGTTTAAGGAAGAGGAGACTGGTCCTGTGTGTCGGTTTAAGGAAGAGGAGACTGGTCCTGTGTGTCGGTTTAAGGAAGAGGAGACTGGTCCTGTGTGTCGGTTTAAGGAAGAGGAGACTGGTCCTGTGTGTCGGTTTAAGGAAGAGGAGACTGGTCCTGTGTGTCGGTTTAAGGAAGAGGAGACTGGTCCTGTGTGTCGGTTTAAGGAAGAGGAGACCGGTCCTGTGTGTCGGTTTAAGGAAGAACAGGGAGTGGCAGCACGCTACTATGAGTCAAGAATACCAACTGATTTGACATGTCCCTAATGGTACCCTTTCCCCTATATATAGTGCACTACTTTTGACCACAGCCCTATAAACCCTATGGACCATGGCCAAAAGTAGTGCACTTCATAAAGAGAAGAGTGCCATTTGGGAAACAACCTTAGTCTCAGGATAGGGAACACAGAGTGAAGTGAAGTACAGCTGTACCAAAGATGCTGGCTGTGTTCTTTAGAAGTAGCCTGTCATCGTAAACTGCTGTATAGGTTTAGAAGATCCTAACGGGCACAGAAGGAATGTCTGTTCCTCTCTAGGAATAGAGGAATCCTCTTAAATGCATATATTTTATACATCAAACATACATGATGTTTGAAAGTAGACACTTTTCTGTATGGGGTTGTGTATGGCATGCTCACACAGTTTGTTTAGCAAATTTAGAAATAAGTTTTGTATGAAATTACTTTAAACTTTCTCCTTTCAACTAACATTGTGTTAAACTTACATTTGTTTGAATTAATCACACACAATCATATAATCAAATGATTTATGATTATGTTTACCTGAGTACCTGTTTCCTTCACATCCACTTTTGGGCGTTGGTCCACTTTGAAGACCAGTTTCATGTGTTGTTATTCTCACAGTCGGCTGAGTCTGACTAACACTTTGTCATGCTCATTGACTTTTAAAGGGATCGCGAGTGGCTCAGCGGTCTGAGGCACTGCGTCGCAGTGGTGTCACTACAGACCGGGGTTCACTATAAAACCCGGGTTCGATCCCGGGCTGTATCACAACGTGCCGTGATCGGGAGTCCCATAGTTCGGGGGCACAATTGGCCCAACGTCGTTAGGTGAGGGTTTGGCTTGGGTAGCGCTGTCATTCGTAAATAAGAATATGTTTTTATTCAACTGACTTGGCCTTGTTAAATAAAGAATACATACATATAAATGACGTGAATTAATGAAATAATTGATTAATAAAAATGCAGCTAAACACTACCTTCCAATCATGTGTCTTCTTTGACATTTCTCAACAGCTCTTTGTCATTTCTTTTGCGAAACACAAGAAATGAGTCAGTGGTTGAATGGGAGGATATGTAGGAAGCTCGGGTGTGTTTCCTGGTCAGTGTACAGCACTGTAGGTGTGTCTGCCCGTCTGTGAACCAGTGCAAATAGCTGGGACTACAGTCACCGTGAGTCAGAGGACGGGTCCCAAATGGCACCCTATTCCCCAATAGGGCTCTGATCAAAAGTAGTGCACTATATAGGGAATAGGGTGTACATTTGGGACGATCCCCCCCCAAAGCCCCACATGACTACAACACACACAGAGCCACTGGTGCATAGAAGCAGAGAGAAGGAGGGAAAATCTTTTAGGATTAGCAGAGACGGATGAATACGTTGGGTGTGTGTGTGTGTGTGTGTGTGGGTGTGTGTGTGTATGGGTGTGTGTGGGTGTGTGCGTGTGTGTGTGTGTGTGTGTGTGTGTGTGTGTGTGTGTGTGTGTGTGTGTGTGTGTGTGTGTGTGTGTGTGTGTGTGTGTGTGTGTGTGTGTGTGTGTGTGTGTGTGTGTGTGTGTGTGTGGGTGTGTGTGTGTGTGTCTGTGTGGGTGTGTGAGTAGGTGTGTGTTTTGTGGACAGATCTACAAACACATTTCCAATCTTGAGTAACCATCTTCATCCAGACGCTTTCCTTCAGTTCAAACACGAAGGTCCACAAGCCAATAATAAAACACTAAAACCAAACTGATGATAATCAACTGGAATTCCAATCATACGATTGGACAATACAAGCAGTGTGTTTAGTAGAGAACAACCAGCCTCTTGTCTGTTTCATATTTGATGAGATCAGTTGATAGATCATGGGGTAGTATTTGTGATTCGCTGTGTTGTTGTCTTCAGTGTAACTTAGTGTGTTGTGTTGTCTTCAGTGTAACTTAGTATGTGGTGTTGTCTTCAGTGTAACTTAGTATGTTGTGTTGTCTTCAGTGTAACTTAGTATGTTGTGTTGTCTTCAGTGTAACTTAGTATGTTGTGTTGTCTTCAGTGTAACTTAGTATGTTGTGTTGTTGTCTCAGTGTAACTTAGTATGTTGTGTTGTTGTCTCAGTGTAACTTAGTATGTTGTGTTGTCTTCAGTGTAACTTAGTATGTTGTGTTGTCTTCAGTGTAACTAAGTGTGTTGTGTTGTCTTCAGTGTAACTTAGTATGTTGTGTTGTCTTCAGTGTAACTTAGTATGTTGTGTTGTCTTCAGTGTAACTTAGTATGTTGTGTTGTTGTCTTCAGTGTAACTTAGTATGTTGTGTTGTTGTCTCAGTGTAACTTAGTATGTTGTGTTGTTGTCTCAGTGTAACTTAGTATGTTGTGTTGTTGTTGTAACTTAGTATGTTGTGTTGTCTCAGTGTAACTTAAGTGTGTTGTGTTGTAACTTAGTATGTTGTGTTTGTTGTCTTAGTGTAACTTATGTTGTGTTGTTGTCTCAGTGTAACGTAGTGTGTTGTGTTGTCTTCAGTGTAACTTAGTATGTTGTGTTGTTGTCTCAGTGTAACTTAGTGTGTTGTGTTGTTGTCTCAGTGTAACTTAGTATGTTGTGTTGTGTTGTCTTCAGTGTAACTTAGTATGTTGTGTTGTGTTGTCTCAGTGTAACTTAGTATGTTGTGTTGTGTTGTCTCAGTGTAACTTAGTATGTTGTGTTGTTGTCTCAGTGTAACTTAGTATGTTGTGTTGTGTTGTCTTCAGTGTAACTTAGTATGTTGTGTTGTGTTGTCTTCAGTGTAACTTAGTATGTTGTGTTGTGTTGTCTTCAGTGTAACTTAGTATGTTGTGTTGTGTTGTCTCAGTGTAACTTAGTATGTTGTGTTGTGTTGTTGTCTCAGTGTAACTTAGTATGTTGTGTTGTGTTGTCTCAGTGTAACTTAGTATGTTGTGTTGTGTTGTCTTCAGTGTAACTTAGTATGTTGTGTTGTGTTGTCTTCAGTGTAACTTAGTATGTTGTGTTGTGTTGTCTCAGTGTAACTTAGTATGTTGTGTTGTGTTGTTGTCTCAGTGTAACTTAGTATGTTGTGTTGTGTTGTCTTCAGTGTAACTTAGTATGTTGTGTTGTGTTGTTGTCTCAGTGTAACTTAGTATGTTGTGTTGTCTTCAGTGTAACTTAGTATGTTGTGTTGTCTTCAGTGTAACTTAGTATGTTGTGTTGTTGTCTTCAGTGTAACTTAGTATGTTGTGTTGTCTTCAGTGTAACTTAGTATGTTGTGTTGTCTTCAGTGTAACTTAGTATGTTGTGTTGTCTTCAGTGTAACTTAGTGTGTTGTGTTGTCTTCAGTGTAACTTAGTGTGTTGTGTTGTCTTCAGTGTAACTTAGTATGTTGTGTTGTTGTCTTCAGTGTAACTTAGTATGTTGTGTTGTGTTGTCTTCAGTGTAACTTAGTATGTTGTGTTGTGTTGTCTTCAGTGTAACTTAGTGTGTTGTGTTGTCTTCAGTGTAACTTAGTATGTTGTGTTGTTGTCTTCAGTGTAACTTAGTATGTTGTGTTGTGTTGTCTCAGTGTAACTTAGTGTGTTGTGTTGTTGTCTCAGTGTAACTTAGTATGTTGTGTTGTTGTCTCAGTGTAACTTAGTATGTTGTGTTGTCTTCAGTGTAACTTAGTGTGTTGTGTTGTTGTCTCAGTGTAACTTAGTGTGTTGTGTTGTCTTCAGTGTAACCTAATGATTTTGTGTTGGTATTTGTCCTCCAGATATGGAATGAACTCCAAGGTGGACTTTAAGTAGGAAAATGTAGTCTCCTACAGTCATATTCAGATTTTACATGGAACATGGTACAACATGTATATTTATGTATCTCCTATTTTGAATATAGGGCTTTTGTTTAGCATCCAAGGCTCACTTCTAAAAAATACTTGGGTTTCAATGTTGATTTCCATGTCAAAATAAAAAGTCTGGTCTCACATTTCAGAGCTGCTATAGTCATCTTTTAAAAGCAAACTTTTGGGACATTTTGCTTTCATTGAAACTTTAGTTCTAAATGTCTCATTCTCAATGACAGCCTACCAGGGAACAGTGGGTTAACTGCCTTGTTCAGGGGCAGAAAGACAGATGTTTACCTTGTCAGCTCAGGGATTCGATCTGGCAAAGTTTTGGTTACTAGTATAACGCTCTAACCACTAGGCTATCGGCCACCCCAACTACTAGGCTATCTGTCACCCCAACTACTAGGCTACCTGTCACCCCAACTACTAGGCTATCTGTCACCCCAACTACTAGGCTACCTGCCACCCCAACTACTAGGCTATCTGTCACCCCAACTACTAGGCTACCTGCCACCCCAACTACTAGGCTATCTGTCACCCCAACTACTAGACTACCTGTCACCCCAACTACTAGGCTATCTGTCACCCCAACTACTAGGCTATCTGTCACCCCAACTACTAGGCTATCTGTCACCCCAACTACTAGGCTATCTGTCACCCCAACTACTAGGCTATCTGTCACCCCAACTACTAGGCTACCTGCCACCCCAACTACTAGGCTATCTGTCACCCCAACTACTAGGCTACCTGCCACCCCAACTACTAGGCTACCTGCCACCCCAACTACTAGGCTATCTGTCACCCCAACCACTAGGCTACCTGCCACCCCAACTACTAGGCTATCTGTCACCCCAACTACTAGGCTACCTGCCACCCCAACTACTAGGCTACCTGTCACCCCAACTACTAGGCCACCTGCCGCCCCAACTACTAGGCCACCTGCCGCCCCAACTACTAGGCTACCTGCCACCCCAACTACTAGGCTATCGGTCACCCCAACTACTAGGCTACCTGTCACCCCAACTACTAGGCTACCTGCCACCCCAACTACTAGGCTACCTGCCACCCCAACTACTAGGCTATCTGTCACCCCAACTACTAGGCTATCTGTCACCCCAACTACTAGGCTATCTGTCACCCCAACTACTAGGCTACCTGCCACCCCAACCACTAGGCTACCTGCCGCCCCAACTACTAGGCTACCTGCCACCCCAACTACTAGGCTATCTGTCACCCCAACTACTAGGCTATCTGTCACCCCAACTACTAGGCTACCTGCCACCCCAACTACTAGGCTACCTGCCACCCCAACTACTAGGCTACCTGCCACCCCAACTACTAGGCTACCTGCCACCCCAACTACTAGGCTACCTGCCACCCCAACTACTAGGCTATCTGCCACCCCAACTACTAGGCTATCTGTCACCCCAACTACTAGGCTACCTGTCACCCCAACTACTAGGCTACCTGCCACCCCAACTACTAGGCTACCTGCCACCCCAACTACTAGGCTACCTGCCACCCCAACTACTAGGCTACCTGCCACCCCAACTACTAGGCTACCTGTCACCCCAACTACTAGGCTACCTGCCACCCCAACTACTAGGCTACCTGCCACCCCAACTACTAGGCTACCTGTCACCCCAACTACTAGGCTACCTGTCACCCCAACTACTAGGCTACCTGTCACCCCAACTACTAGGCTACCTGCCACCCCAACTACTAGGCTACCTGCCACCCCAACTACTAGGCTATCTGCCACCCCAACTACTAGGCTATCTGTCACCCCAACTACTAGGCTACCTGTCACCCCAACTACTAGGCTACCTGTCACCCCAACTACTAGGCTACCTGCCACCCCAACTACTAGGCTATCTGTCACCCCAACTACTAGGCTACCTGCCACCCCAACTACTAGGCTACCTGTCACCCCAACTACTAGGCCACCTGCCGCCCCAACTACTAGGCCACCTGCCGCCCCAACTACTAGGCTACCTGCCACCCCAACTACTAGGCTATCGGTCACCCCAACTACTAGGCTACCTGTCACCCCAACTACTAGGCTACCTGCCACCCCAACTACTAGGCTACCTGCCACCCCAACTACTAGGCTATCTGTCACCCCAACTACTAGGCTATCTGTCACCCCAACTACTAGGCTATCTGTCACCCCAACTACTAGGCTACCTGCCACCCCAACCACTAGGCTACCTGCCGCCCCAACTACTAGGCTACCTGCCACCCCAACTACTAGGCTATCTGTCACCCCAACTACTAGGCTATCTGTCACCCCAACTACTAGGCTACCTGCCACCCCAACTACTAGGCTACCTGCCACCCCAACTACTAGGCTACCTGCCACCCCAACTACTAGGCTACCTGCCACCCCAACTACTAGGCTACCTGCCACCCCAACTACTAGGCTATCTGCCACCCCAACTACTAGGCTATCTGTCACCCCAACTACTAGGCTACCTGTCACCCCAACTACTAGGCTACCTGCCACCCCAACTACTAGGCTACCTGCCACCCCAACTACTAGGCTACCTGCCACCCCAACTACTAGGCTACCTGCCACCCCAACTACTAGGCTACCTGTCACCCCAACTACTAGGCTACCTGCCACCCCAACTACTAGGCTACCTGCCACCCCAACTACTAGGCTACCTGTCACCCCAACTACTAGGCTACCTGTCACCCCAACTACTAGGCTACCTGTCACCCCAACTACTAGGCTACCTGCCACCCCAACTACTAGGCTACCTGCCACCCCAACTACTAGGCTATCTGCCACCCCAACTACTAGGCTATCTGTCACCCCAACTACTAGGCTACCTGTCACCCCAACTACTAGGCTACCTGTCACCCCAACTACTAGGCTACCTGCCACCCCAACTACTAGGCTACCTGCCACCCCAACTACTAGGCTATCTGCCACCCCAACTACTAGGCTATCTGTCACCCCACCTGGGCTACCTGCCACCCCAACTACTAGGCTATCTGTCACCCCAACTACTAGGCTATCTGTCACCCCAACTACTAGGCTATCTGTCACCCCAACTACTAGGCTACCTGCCACCCCAACTACTAGGCTATCTGCCACCCCAACTACTAGGCCACCTGCCACCCCAACTACTAGGCTATCTGTCACCCCAACTACTAGGCTACCTGTCACCCCAACTACTAGGCTACCTGCCACCCCAACTACTAGGCTACCTGCCACCCCAACTACTAGGCTGCCACCCCAACTACTAGGCTATCTGTCACCCCAACCACTAGGCTACCTGCCACCCCAACTACTAGGCTATCTGTCACCCCAACTACTAGGCTACCTGTCACCCCAACTACTAGGCTACCTGCCACTACTACTAGGCTACCTGCCACCCCAACTACTAGGCTATCTGTCACCCCAACTACTAGGCTATCTGTCACCCCAACTACTAGGCTACCCCAACTACTAGGCTACCTGCCACCCCAACCACTAGGCTACCTGCCACCCCAACTACTAGGCTACCTGCCACCCCAACTACTAGGCTATCTGTCACCCCAACTACTAGGCTATCTGCCACCCCAACTACTAGGCTATCTGCCACCCCAACTACTAGGCTATCTGTCACCCCAACTACTAGGCTATCTGTCACCCCAACTACTAGGCTATCTGCCACCCCAACTACTAGGCTATCTGCCACCCCAACTACTAGGCTACCTGCCACCCCAACTACTAGGCTATCTGCCACCCCAACTACTAGGCTATCTGCCACCCCAACTACTAGGCTACCTGCCACCCCAACTACTAGGCTACCTGCCACCCCAACCATTAGGCTATCTGCCACCCCAACTACTAGGCTACCTGCCGCCCCAACTACCAGGCTACCTGCCGCCCCAACCACTAGGCCACCTGCCACCCCAACTACTAGGCTATCTGCCACCCCAACTACTAGGCCACCTGCCACCCCAACTACTAGGCTACCTGTCACCCCAACTACTAGGCTACCTGTCACCCCAACTACTAGGCTACCTGTCACCCCAACTACTAGGCTACCTGCCACCCCAACTACTAGGCTACCTGCCACCCCAACTACTAGGCTATCTGCCACCCCAACTACTAGGCTATCTGTCACCCCAACTACTAGGCTACCTGCCACCCCAACTACTAGGCTATCTGTCACCCCAACTACTAGGCTATCTGTCACCCCAACTACTAGGCTATCTGTCACCCCAACTACTAGGCTACCTGCCACCCCAACTACTAGGCTATCTGTCACCCCAACTACTAGGCTCACCCCAACTACTAGGCTACCTGCCACCCCAACTACTAGGCTACCTGCCACCCCAACTACTAGGCTATCTGCCACCCCAACTACTAGGCCACCTGCCACCCCAACTACTAGGCTATCTGTCACCCCAACTACTAGGCTACCTGTCACCCCAACTACTAGGCTACCTGCCGCCCCAACTACTAGGCTACCTGCCACCCCAACTACTAGGCTACCTGCCACCCCAACTACTAGGCTATCTGTCACCCCAACCACTAGGCTACCTGCCACCCCAACTACTAGGCTATCTGTCACCCCAACTACTAGGCTACCTGTCACCCCAACTACTAGGCTACCTGCCACCCCAACTACTAGGCTACCTGCCACCCCAACTACTAGGCTATCTGTCACCCCAACTACTAGGCTATCTGTCACCCCAACTACTAGGCTATCTGTCACCCCAACTACTAGGCTACCTGCCACCCCAACCACTAGGCTACCTGCCGCCCCAACTACTAGGCTACCTGCCACCCCAACTACTAGGCTATCTGTCACCCCAACTACTAGGCTATCTGCCACCCCAACTACTAGGCTATCTGCCGCCCCAACTACTAGGCTATCTGTCACCCCAACTACTAGGCTATCTGTCACCCCAACTACTAGGCTATCTGCCACCCCAACTACTAGGCTATCTGCCACCCCAACTACTAGGCTACCTGCCGCCCCAACTACTAGGCTATCTGCCACCCCAACTACTAGGCTATCTGCCACCCCAACTACTAGGCTACCTGCCACCCCAACTACTAGGCTACCTGCCACCCCAACCATTAGGCTATCTGCCACCCCAACTACTAGGCTACCTGCCGCCCCAACTACCAGGCTACCTGCCGCCCCAACCACTAGGCCACCTGCCACCCCAACTACTAGGCTATCTGCCACCCCATCTACTAGGCCACCTGCCACCCCAACTACTAGGCTATCTGCCACCCCAACTACTAGGCTATCTGCCGCCCCAACCACTAGGCCACCTGCCGCCCCAACTACTAGGCTATCTGCCACCCCAACTACTAGGCTATCTGCCGCCCCAACTACTAGGCCACCTGCCACCCCAACTACTAGGCTATCTGCCACCCCAACTACTAGGCCACCTGCCACCCCAACTACTAGGCTATCTGCCACCCCAACTACTAGGCCACCTGCCACCCCAACTACTAGGCTATCTGCCACCCCAACTACTAGGCCACCTGCCACCCCAACTACTAGGCTATCTGCCACCCCAACTACTAGGCTATCTGCCGCCCCAACCACTAGGCCACCTTCCCCCAACCACTAGGCCACCTTCCCCCCAACCACTAGGCCACCTTCCCCCCAACCACTAGGCCACCCCCCCAAACAACTAGGTCACCCCCCCCCCCCTCTCATGCCTGCATGTTGGTAAGGTAGAGCCCTATGGTACCTGGTCAAAACTAGTGCACTTTAATAGGGAATAGGGTGCCATTTGGGTCGCAAACCATGGTAATCATGATATGGGACAAGCAACAGTTACTGTAGGTCAGGAAGGCAGTGTTATCAGACACCAAAATATCTCCACGGTTACCACTGACCATGTAGTGTAAAAACTAAACAGACAAACCAGCGAAGACAGCAGGAAACATCTAACCATCTTGCAACACGCATATCATACAAATCATAACAACAGCCTGATTTCCGTGGTTGCCATAGTTGGGATTTCCCCACCACGCTCTCACATGATTGAGAAAAGTCGGGCAAGCCTTCCCCGGAGCCTCCCCACCCCTATCACTTCCTCTGATAGGCTACAGAGAAGAGAGGGAAGAAACATAAAAGCAGGGAATGAGAGACAGATTGAATTGTGGTTTACACTGCAAAAGTTGTGAGTCACGAACACGGGGGGGGGGGGGACGACGACGACGACGACGACACAGAGAGGAGGCTGAAAAAAAAATACTATTCTGGGATGGTTGGTTGCTATAGCAACACAATAAGCAAGGGGGCAAGTTATTGCAGGGATGTTTCCATAGCAATGCCCTGTGTGTATATATAAATATTGGATGCAGAAATGCAGTTGTAAGTGCTGTAACAAAACAACGCAGAAATGAATAGGTAGTCACAAACAGTTTATTTACATTATCATTGCATGGTGAATCGATGATTTTTCTATAGAAGTAAGAATATGTCCCCATACTTTGGGCATTTTCTGGGATTACCTTCTCACGGCTAACAGACGTTGGCATGTTATGCCTTGTCATAGCCGACCACAGCACTGAACAATCAACCACTTAGGAAAATAGAGTTACCTCAACACTTTGCTCAACGTGTGTAACACTCCACCTAGAGTTTCAAACGGCTAGCGCAACAAAACAAAAAAAAGTTGATAAACCCCTTTCATTTTCTACTTGAAGAATAAAGACAATGATAGTTTGAACTTTATCAGAAGCTGTCATCATCAAGTACGACCTCCTTCCAGTCACAGATAACCTGCTTCTCAAATGTGGATGAGCCATTGTTCTTCGAGTCAGAGGGTTTTTAATAACATTGACCCAGTGTGTGTGTTTGAAACAGTTTTGGTGTAGCCCTCGTCGATCCTCCGGTATGTTTTTATTCAGACAGATACCTTCCAGGAGTTGGCCGTGTTCCAGAACTTGGCCGTGTTCCAGAAGTTGGCCGTGTTCCAGAAGTTGGCCGTGTTCCAGAACTTGGCCGTGTTCCAGGAGTCTAACACACTGCAGTGTGGCAACGAATCGCAGTGAATTCTGTTAAAAGCAGAAGGTTACAATGCAATAAAATCTGTTGAACGAGTTAAACCAGACTGAGCCGCCGTTATCTAAGTGACTCCAGCGTATGCCGAACGAGTCATTTGGACACTACCCCCTTGGTAGCTAGACTCACCTTAAACAAACAAGTCCCAAATACACCAAGAAGGTAACCTGGTTTAACTTGAGTCTGTCTTGAGTGTATTTGGGTTCAATAGTGTGCTCACTCCTCTCTGCCCTCCCTCAGACCTCACCAGCAAAACATGTATTTTTTATTTTATTTAACTTGGCAAGTCAGTTAAGAAGAAATTCTTATTTTCAATGACAGACTAGGAACAGTGGGTTAACTGCCTGTTCAGGGGTAGAACGACAGATTTGTACCTTGGGGATTTGAACTTGCAACCTTCCAGTTACTAGCCCAACGCTCTAACCACTAGGCTACCCTGCCACCTCTACACTCTAACCACTAGGCTACCCTGCCGCCTCCACACTCTAACCACTAGGCTACCCTGCCGCCTCTACACTCTAACCACTAGGCTACCTGCCACCTCTAGGCTCTAATCACGAGGCTTACCCTGCCACCTCTACACTCTAACCACTAGGCTACCCTGCCACCTCTACACTCTAACCACTAGGCTACCCTGCCGCCTCTACACTAACCACTAGGCTACCCTGCCACCTCTAGGCTCTAACCACTAGGCTACCCTGCCACCTCTACACTCTAACCACTAGGCTACCCTGCCGCCTCTACACTCTAACCACTAGGCTACCTGCCACCTCTAGGCTCTAATCACTAGGCTACCCTGCCGCCTCTACACTCTAACCACTAGGCTACCCTGCCACCTCTACACTCCAACCACTAGGCTACCCTGCCGCCTCTACACTCTAACCACTAGGCTACCCTGCCACCTCTACACTCTAATCACTAGGCTACCCTGCCACCTCTACACTCTAACCACTAGGCTACCCTGCCGCCTCTACACTCTAACCACTAGGCTACCCTGCCACCTCTACACTCTAATCACTAGGCTACCCTGCCGCCTCTACACTCTAACCACTAGGCTACCCTGCCGCCCCTACACTCTAACCACTAGGCTACCCTGCCACCTCTACACTCTAACCACTAGGCTACCCTGCCGCCTCTACACTCTAACCACTAGGCTACCCTGCCACCTCTACACTCTAACCACTAGGCTACCTGCCGCCTCTACACTCTAACAACTAGGCTACCCTGCCACCTCTACACTCTAACCCCAGGGTACCCTGCCACCTCTACACTCTAACCACTAGGCTACCCTGGAACCTCTACACTCTAACCACTAGGCTACCCTGCCACCTCTACACTCTAACCACTAGGCTACCCTGCCACCTCTACACTCTAACCACTAGGCTACCTGCCGCCTCTATACTCTAACCACTAGGCTACCCTGCCACCTCTATACTCTAACCACTAGGCTACCCTGCCACCTCTACACTCTAACCACTAGGCTACCCTGCCACCTCTACACTCTAACCACTAGGCTACCCTGCCACCTCTACACTCTAACCACTAGGCTAACCTGCCACCTCTACACTCTAACCACTAGGCTAACCTGCCACCTCTATACTCTAACCACTAGGCTACCCTGCCACCTCTACACTCTAACCACTAGGCTACCTGCCACCTCTACACTCTAACCACTAGGCTACCCTGCCACCTCTACACTCTAACCACTAGGCTACCTACCGCCGTATTGAGAAGTATTCAAGTCATTCTATACCTCTGCAGAATGTAAGCTATGGTATTTATCTATATCAAAACAGACACTGAGACACACATGCTATTTATGCTATTTAACTGTTGCTCGGTATTTGAACAATATCAAATCAGAGATATTCTTGTAGATTAACAGAAAACAAGTTTTTATTTTATTTTTTCAATTTTATTTCACCTTTATTTAACCAGGTTAAGAACAAGTTCTCATTTACAACTGCGACCTGGCCAAGATAAGACAAAGCAGTGCGACAAAAACAACAACACAGAGTTACACATAAACAAACGTACAGTCAAATAACACAATAGTGCCTGTGACTTTAGTGAGCATTGTAGTTGTGCTTTGGGAGATGATATGAAGGTCAATGCCACACCTCCCAACTTGGGAAACATGAGCCTCAGGAACTTTGGGGTCTTAAATCCAAAAATGCAGGGGCTGCCTGTCTGTTTCTCTACTCTGTCCCTTTCTCTCTCTCTCTCCCTTTAACTCTCCACATCTCTCCTCTCTCTCTCTCCTCTCCCTCTCTCTCCTCTCCCTCTCTCTCCTCTCCCTCTCTCTCCTCTCTCCCGCTCTCTCCTTTCCCTCTCTCTCCTCTCCCTCTCTCTCCTCTCCCTCTCTCTCCGTTCCCTCTCTCTCCTCTCCCTCTCTCTCCTCTCCCTCTCTCTCCTTTCCGTCTCTCTCCTCTCCCTCTCTCTCCTCTCTCCTTTCCCTCTCTCCTTTCCCTCTCTCTCCTCTCCCTCTCTCTCCTTTCCCTCTCTCTCCTCTTCCTCTCTCTCCTATCCCTCTCTCTCCTCTCCCTCTCTCTCCTCTCTCCCCCTCTCTCCTTTCCCTCTCTCTCCTCTCCCTCTCTCTCCTTTCCCTCTCTCTCCTCTCCCTCTATCTCTCCTTTCCCTCTCTCTCCTCTCCCTCTCTCTCCCTCTCCCTCTATCTCTCCTTTCCCTCTCTCTCCTCTCCCTCTCTCTCCCTCTCCCTTTAACTCTCCACATCTCTCTCCTCTCTCTCTCCTTTCCCTCTCTCTCCTCTCTCCTTTCCCACTGTCTCTCTCCTCTTCCTCTCTCTCCTCTCCCTCTCTCTCCTCTCCCTCTCTCTCCTCTCTCCCCCTCTCTCCTTTCCCTCTCTCTCCTCTCCCTCTCTCTCCTTTCCCTCTCTCTCCTCTCCCTCTCTCTCCTTTCCCTCTCTCTCCTCTCCCTCTCTCTCCTCTCTTCCCCTCTCTCCTTTCCCTCTCTCTCCTCTCCCTCTCTCTCCATTCCCTCTCTCTCCTCTCCTTCTCTCTCCTTTCCGTCTCTCTCCTCTTCCTCTCTCTCCTCTCCCTCTCTCTCCTATCCCTCTCTCTCCTCTCCCTCTCTCTCCTCTCTCCCCCTCTCTCCTTTCCCTCTCTCTCCTCTCCCTCTCTCTCCTTTCCCTCTCTCTCCTCTCCCTCTATCTCTCCTTTCCCTCTATCTCCTCTCCCTCTCCCTTTAACTCTCCACATCTCTCTCCTCTCTCTCTCCTTTCCCTCTCTCTCCTCTCTCCTTTCCCACTGTCTCTCTCCTCTTCCTCTCTCTCCCACTGTCTCTCTCTTCTCCCTCTCTCCCACTGTCTCTCTCTCCTCCCTCTCTCTCCCTCTCCTCTCCCACGGTCTCTCTCTTCACCCTCTCTCTCTCTCCTCTTCCTCTCTCTCCTCTCCCACGGTCTCTCTCTTCTCCCTCTTCCTGGTATGTAGCGATGACATGCAGTGTTCTCTCTTCTGTTCTCTTCTCTTCTCTCTTACACAGTCCTACAGAGCATCTAGAATGATATATGCAGGCTACCAAGAAATTAAATTAAACATTGTTTATGTACAAAATATTTTTGACAATGTTGCCTTGGCTCCCATGCCTGGTGAGTGTTGATGTCAGACAGGGTGCATCCCAAATGGCACCCTATTCCCTATATAGTGCACTACTTTTGACCAGAGTCCTTTTAACATGCTCTATTTCCCTGGTCAAAAGTAGGGCACTATATAAAAAACATTGTCTATGCAAAGACACTGTCTTCTTCCCCAGCCCCATTCAGCTAGTTTACCCTTGCCACAGTCATAATCCTTGACCTCTGACCCTCACCATTCCATTCTGATGCAAACCGACTCTGCTGCTGCATTTTAGTGCCACGGTAAAACAACACCATATGCCCTGTTAAGTGTACCAGCTGACTGGAGGCTGCAGAGAGGGAGACACCCACACCCACCCACCCAGGATTGTATTTTTTGTAAAAACAAAAGATTGCAAAATGAAATTTGAAAGGTTAAATTCATATCCCACGGTGGACTAAGTAGGATACTTAAAAACAACAGTTTGTTAATTTTGCTATTTTTGTTGTTGTTGTTATAAAGCGAAATAAGAGGATTAATGTTGATCAAAATTGTATTTATTTTTTAGATAATGTAAAACAATTCTAGAAGAATGTCAATATGTTAGTATATCCTTACCACTGTCTACCATACTAAATATTATATTCTGTCTCCCATGCAAAATAGTAACATTGGTACTTTTGCAAGATGTGGCCAAAGATAAATATGCAATATATTACTGGGTTGAAGTTCGCTGTCTAATTTCTAAAACTATCTGGTATTGACAATGAAACCAGTATTTCTGGCATGAATATATCAAGACAGAGAAGATCCCAATTTAGACAAAATGTGTCTAAACCCACTTCCTCTAAAGATTCTGATATACATTGGTTGGTCATTCAACCAATGATACACAGCGTTGTGGAGATCCTCCCCCCCACAAAAAAAACTAGAGTAATGGAACTGGCACTCTACCATAGTAACGACACAAACAATAGAACAAGTATGCCGGTGAAATAAAGTGCGTGAGTTGAAGTGAAAGATTTAGAGAACAGGGAAGTAGAGATTGGGGTGAGGTTGGTTTCTACTTCTGCTGTGTTTGTTCTCTCCAGACCAAACCCAAAACCTTGACTTACAACCATCCCACTCTCTCCAGATGTGTGGACAGAAACAGATGCTGAGCACATGCTTACCATGCCTAAACATTCACAAGGGATTGACAAAGAGACAGAAAAAAACAATACAGAGCTATTGTTATTTTTCTATTTGCCAAAATATCTTTGATTTTTTTTTTTAATCCCATAAAGTACAGAAGAATTCGTAAATGGGGGTGTTGCTGTTGGCATAAAACAGAGTATTGTCTTGGGTTTGGCTTTTTTAACTCTAAAGTTACTGGCCAAACACTAATTAAATGTACAGCCTGGGGAGACTAGGTTTGTTCTAGGGAGACCAGGATGGTTCTGGATAGACTAGGCTTGTACTGGGGAGACTAGGATTGTTCTAAGGAGACTAGGCTTGTTCTGGATAGACTAGGTGTCATGTTTTGTCATTTATTATCTTGTCTTGTCCCTGTGCTTCCCATTCTATTCGTTTCCCTCTGCTGGTCTTATTAGGTTCTTTCCCTCTTTCTATCCCTCTCTCTCCCCCTCCCTCTCTCACTCTCTCGCTCTCTCTTCTCTCTATCGTTCCGTTCCTGCTCCCAGCTGTTCCTATTCCCCTAATCAATCATTTAGTCTTCCCACACCTGTTCCCGATCCTTTCCCCTGATTAGAGTCCCTATTTCTTCCTTTGTGTTCCGTTCCTGTCCTGTCGGTTCCTTGTTTAGAATTCACCGTGCTGTGTTTGTGTATCGCCCTGTCGTGTCGTGTTTTCCTCAGATGCTGCGTGGTGAGCAGGTGTCTGAGTCTGTCTGGTTCAAGTGCCTTCCCGAGGCAACCTGCTGTTCACCTGCTGTTCAAGATCGAGTCTCCAGTTTGTCCTCGTCATTTCGAGTGAAAGTTGTGTTTTTTTGATTGTATTTACTTTACTGGATTAAAGACTCTGTTTTCGCCAAGTCGCTTTTGGGTCCTCTTTCACCCGCATGACAGAAGGAACCGACCAAGGAATGGACCAGCGACTTCAGACGCTCGTTACACTGCCCGAGATCAGATCCAAGGAGCCATGCTCGGCAGACACGAGCAGGAATTGTCTGCTGCTCGCCATGCCGTGGAGAACCTGGCCGCTCAGGTTTCCGACCTCTCTGGACAGTTCCAGAGTCTTCGTCTCGTGCCACCTGTTACTTCCTGGCCTGCCGAGCCTCCAGAACCTAGGGTTAATAACCCACCTTGCTACTCCGGGCAGCCCACTGAGTGCCGCTCCTTTCTCACGCAGTGTGAGATTGTGTTCTCTCTCCAACCCAACACATACTCTAGAGAGAGAGCTCGGGTTGCTTACGTCATTTCACTCCTTACTGGCCGGGCTCGAGAATGGGGCACAGCTATCTGGGAGGCAAGGGCTATCTGGGAGGCAAGGGCTGATTGCTCTAACAAGTACCAGAACTTTAAAGAGGAGATGATTCGGGTTTTGACCGTTCAGTTTTGGTAGGGAGGCTTCTAGGGCCCTGGCTTCCCTATGCCAAGGTGAACGGTCCATAACGGATTATTCTATTGAGTTTCGCACTCTTGCTGCCTCTAGTGAGTGGAACGAGCCGGCGCTGCTCGCTCGTTTTCTGGAGGGACTCCACGCAGTGGTTAAGGATGAGATTCTCTCCCGGGAGGTTCCTTCAGATGTGGACTCTTTGATTGCGCCATCGCCATCCGCTCGCATCAACGGTGTTTCCCTGCTCCGGCATCCCTGGATTCCTCTGGGTAGATCTTCGTGAGCCGGGCATGGAAGAGCAGCGCATCAACGGTGTTTCCCTGCTCCGCATCGCAACCATCTCCCTCCTCTGGCTCAGAGACTGAGCCCATGCAGCTGGGAGATCTCGACTAAGGAGAGGGAACGGAGGATCACCAACCGCCTGTGCCTCTATTGCGGAGTTGCTGGACATTTTGTTAATTCATGTCCAGTAAAAGCCAGAGCTCATCTGTAAGCGGAGGGCTACAGGTGAGCGCAACTACTCAAGTCTCTCCATCAAAATCCTGTACTACTTTGTCGGTCCATCTACGCTGGACCGGTTCGGGTGCTACATGTAGTGCCTTGATAGACTCTGGGGCTGAGGGTTGTTTCATGGACGAAGCATGGGTTCGGAAACATGACATTCCTTTCAGAGAGTTAGAGAAGCCTACGCCCATGTTCGCCTTAGATGGTAGTCATCTTCCCAGTATCAGATTTGAGACACTACCTTTAACCCTCACAGTATCTGGTAACCACAGTGAGACTATTTCTTTTTGATTTTTCGTTCACCGTTTACACCTGTTGTTTTGGGTCATCCCTGGCTAGTATGTCATAATCCTTCTATTAATTGGTCTAGTAATTCTATCCTATCCTGGAACGTTTCTTGTCATGTGAAGTGTTTAATGTCTGCCATCCCTCCCGTTTCTTCTGTCCCTACTTCTCAGGAGGAACCTGGCGATTTGACAGGAGTGCCGGAGGAATATCATGATCTGCGCACGGTCTTCAGTCGGTCCCGAGCCAACTCCCTTCCTCCTCACCGGTCGTATGATTGTAGTATTGATCTCCTCCCGGGACCACTCCTCCTCGGGGTAGACTATACTCTCTGTCGGCTCCCGAACGTAAGGCTCTCGAGGATTATTTGTCTGTGTCTCTTGACGCCGGTACCATAGTGCCTTCTTCCTCTCCGGCCGGGGCGGGGTTTTTTTGTTAAGAAGAAGGACGGTACTCTGCGCCCTGCGTGATTATCGAGGGCTGAATGACATAACGGTTAAGAATCGTTATCCGCTTCCCCTTATGTCATCAGCCTTCGAGATTCTGCAGGGAGCCAGGTGCTTTACTAAGTTGGACCTTCGTAACGCTTACCATCTCGTGCGCATCAGAGAGGGGGCGAGTGGAAAACGGCGTTTAACACTCCGTTAGGGCATTTTGAGTACCGGGTTCTGCCGTTTGGTCTCGCCAATGCGCCAGCTGTTTTTCAGGCATTAGTTAATGATGTTCTGAGAGACATGCTGAACATCTTTGTTTTTGTCTATCTTGACGATATCCTGATTTTTTCTCCGTCACTCGAGATTCATGTTCAGCACGTTCGACGTGTTCTACAGCGCCTTTTAGAGAATTGTCTCTACGTAAAGGCTGAGAAGTGCTCTTTTTCATGTCTCCTCCGTTACTTTTCTCGGTTCCGTTATTTCCGCTGAAGGCATTCAGATGGATTCCGCTAAGGTCCAAGCTGTCAGTGATTGGCCCGTTCCAAGGTCACGTGTCGAGTTGCAGCGCTTTTTAGGTTTCGCTAATTTCTATCGGCGTTTCATTCGTAATTTCGGTCAAGTTGCTGCCCCTCTCACAGCTCTTACTTCTGTCAAGACGTGTTTTAAGTGGTCCGGTTCCGCCCAGGGAGCTTTTGATCTTCTAAAAGAACGTTTTACGTCCGCTCCTATCCTCGTTACTCCTGACGTCACTAGACAATTCATTGTCGAGGTTGACGCTTCAGAGGTAGGCGTGGGAGCCATTCTATCCCAGCGCTTCCAGTCTGACGATAAGGTTCATCCTTGCGCTTATTTTTCTCATCGCCTGTCGCCATCTGAGCGCAACTATGATGTGGGTAACCGTGAACTGCTCGCCATCCGCTTAGCCCTAGGCGAATGGCGACAGTGGTTGGAGGGGGCGACCGTTCCTTTTGTCGTTTGGACAGACCATAAGAACCTTGAGTACATCCGTTCTGCCAAACGACTTAATGCCCGTCAAGCTCGTTGGGCGTTGTTTTTCGCTCGTTTCGAGTTTGTGATTTCTTACCGTCCGGGTAGCAAGAACACCAAGCCTGATGCCTTATCCCGTCTGTTTAGTTCTTCTGTGGCTTCTACTGATCCCGAGGGATTCTTCCTTATGGGCGTGTTGTCGGGTTAACAGTCTGGGGAATTGAAAGACAGGTTAAGCAAGCACTCACGCACACTGCGTCGCCGCGCGCTTGTCCTAGTAACCTCCTTTTCGTTCCTGTTTCCACTCGTCTGGCTGTTCTTCAGTGGGCTCACTCTGCCAAGTTAGCTGGTCATCCCGGTGTTTCGGACTGCGTGCAGACTAAGTCGGGTAACTCTCCTCCTGCCGGTCGTCTCAGACCGCTCCCCATTCCTTCTCGACCATGGTCTCACATCGCCCTAGACTTCATTACCGGTCTGCCTTTGTCTGCGGGGAAGACTGTGATTCTTACGGTTGTCGATAGGTTCTCTAAGGCGGCCCATTTCATTCCCCTCGCTAAACTTCCTTCCGCTAAGGAGACGGCACAAATCATTATCGAGAATGTATTCAGAATTCATGGCCTCCCGTTAGACGCCGTTTCAGACAGAGGTCCGCAATTCACGTCACAGTTTTGGAGGGAGTTCTGTCGTTTGATTGGTGCGTCCGTCAGTCTCTCTTCCGGGTTTCATCCCCAGTCTAACGGTCAAGCAGAGAGGGCCAATCAGACGATTGGTCGCATACTACGCAGCCTTTCTTTCAGAAACCCTGCGTCTTGGGCAGAACAGCTCCCTGGGCAGAATACGCTCACAATTCGCTTCCTTCGTCTGCTACCGGGTTATCTCCGTTTCAGAGTAGTCTGGGTTACCAGCCTCCTCTGTTCTCATCCCAGCTTGCCGAGTCCAGCGTTCCCTCCGCTCAAGCGTTTGTCCAACGTTGTGAGCGCACCTGGAGGAGGGTGAGGTCTGCACTTTGCCGTTACAGGACACAGACTGTGAGAGCCGCCAATAAACGCAGGATTAAGAGTCCAAGGTATTGTTGCGGCCAGAGAGTGTGGCTTTCCACTCGCAACCTTCCTCTTACGACAGCTTCTCGTAAGTTGACTCCGCGGTTCATTGGTCCGTTCCGTGTCTCCCAGGTCGTCAATCCTGTCGCTGTGCGACTGCTTCTTCCGCGACATCTTCGTCGCGTCCATCCTGTCTTCCATGTCTCCTGTGTCAAGCCCTTTCTTCGCACTCCCGTTCGTCTTCCCTCCCCCCTCCCGTCCTTGTCGAGAGCGCACCTATTTACAAGGTACATAAGATCATGGACATGCGTTCTCGGGGACGGGGTCACCAATACTTAGTGGATTGGGAGGGTTACGGTCCTGAGGAGAGGAGTTGGGTTCCGTCTCGGGACGTGCTGGACCGTTCACTCATTGATGATTTCCTCCGTTGCCGCCAGGATTCCTCCTCGAGTGCGCCAGGAGGCGCTCGGTGAGTGGGGGGTACTGTCATGTTTTGTCATTTATTATCTTGTCTTGTCCCTGTGCTTCCCATTCTATTCGTTTCCCTCTGCTGGTCTTATTAGGTTCTTTCCCTCTTTCTATCCCTCTCTCTCCCCCTCCCTCTCTCACTCTCTCGCTCTCTCTTCTCTCTATCGTTCCGTTCCTGCTCCCAGCTGTTCCTATTCCCCTAATCAATCATTTAGTCTTCCCACACCTGTTCCCGATCCTTTCCCCTGATTAGAGTCCCTATTTCTTCCTTTGTGTTCCGTTCCTGTCCTGTCGGTTCCTTGTTTAGAATTCACCGTGCTGTGTTTGTGTATCGCCCTGTCGTGTCGTGTTTTCCTCAGATGCTGCGTGGTGAGCAGGTGTCTGAGTCTGTCTGGTTCAAGTGCCTTCCCGAGGCAACCTGCTGTTCACCTGCTGTTCAAGATCGAGTCTCCAGTTTGTCCTCGTCATTTCGAGTGAAAGTTGTGTTTTTTTGATTGTATTTACTTTACTGGATTAAAGACTCTGTTTTCGCCAAGTCGCTTTTGGGTCCTCTTTCACCCGCATGACACTAGGCTTGTTCTGTGGAGACTAGGCTTGTTATGAGGAGACTAGGCTTGTTTTGGGGAGATTAGGCTTGTTCTGGAGAGACTAGGCTTGTTCTGGGGAGACGGGGCTTATTCTAGGGAGACAGGGCTTGTTCTGGGGTGACAAGGCTTGTTCTGGAGAGACTAGGCTTGTTCTGGGGAGACTAGGCTTGTTCTGGGGAGACTAGGCTTGTTCTGAGGAGACTAGGCTTGTTCTGGGGAGACGATGCTTGTTCTGGGGAGACTAGGCTTGTTCTGAGGAGACTAGGCTTGTTCTGGGGAGATTAGGCTTGTTCTGGAGAGACTAGGCTTGTTCTGTGGAGACTAGGCTTGTTCTGGGGAGATTAGGCTTGTTCTTGGGAGACTAGGCTTGTTCTGGGGAGACGAGGCTTGTTTTGGGGAGATTAGGCTTTTTTTGGGGAGACTAGGCTTGTTCTGAGGAGACTAGGCTTGTTCTGGATAGACTGGGCTTGTTCTGGGGAGACTAGGCTTGTTCTGAGGAGACTAGGCTTGTTCTGGGGGGATTAGGCTTGTTCTGGGGAGATTAGGCTTGTTGTGATGAGACTAGGCTTGTTCTGGGGAGACTAGGCTTGTTCTGGGGAGACTAGGCTTGTTCTGGGGAGACTAGGCTTGTTCTGGATAGACTAGGCTTGTTCTGGATAGACTAGGCTTGTTCTGGGGAGACTAGGCTTGTTCTGGGGAGGCTTGTTCTGGGGAGACTAGGCTTGTTCTGGATAGACTACGCTTGTTCTGGGGTGACTAGGCTTGTTCTGGGGTGATTCAGCCTGTTCTGAGGAGACTAGGCTTGTTCTGGGGAGATTAGGCTTGTTCTGAGGAGACTAGGCTTGTTCTGGATAGACTACGCTTGTTCTGGGGAGACTAGGCTTGTTCTGGGGTGATTCAGCTTGTTCTGAGGAGACTAGGCTTGTTCTGGGGAGATTAGGCTTGTTCTGGGGAGACTAGGCTTGTTCTGGGGAGACTAGACTTGTTCTGGATAGACTACGCTTGTTCTGGGGAGACTAGGCTTGTTCTGGGGTGATTCAGCCTGTTCTGAGGAGACTAGGCTTGTTCTGGGGAGATTAGGCTTGTTCTGAGGAGACTAGGCTTGTTCTGGATAGACTACGCTTGTTCTGGGGAGACTAGGCTTGCTCTGGGGTGATTCAGCTTGTTCTGAGGAGACTAGGCTTGTTCTGGGGAGATTAGGCTTGTTCTGGGGAGACTAGGCTTGTTCTGGGGAGACTAGGCTTGTTCTGGGGAGATTAGGCTTTTTCTAGGGAGACTAGACTTGTTCTGGGGTGACTAGGTGTGTTCTGGCTGCTGTGTGGTGTAGCTTGGTGACTGGCCCAAATAGCACCCTATTCCCTATATAGTGGAACTACTATGGGTCCTGGTCTAAAGTAGGGCACTATATTGGGAACAGGATGCCGTTTGGAATGCGTACAGTGTTGGAAACTTTGCCATGTCTCAACCCTTAATAGAAATACTGTCTGTTTGTACTCTACAATAAACTGGTTGAACTGTCTTCTTGTACTTCTTCAGTCCAACGTTCCCTGTAGGTGAGTAGTGAGACGTTGTTCTAACTCAAAATATGTGTTTTTCTCATAAATAGAGCGAGGGAGCGGTTCAACAATGCCGGGACTTTTACTGAAGGAATTGAAGAGGTTAGGAATGTGTCTGCTTGTACTACTCTATTCAAGTCATAGTTCCCTGTAGGTCTATGACTCTACATACCAATATGCTTTATACACAGTTAGAGCAAGGGAGGAGTTCAGTTCAACAATACCAGTCCTTCTTGCAGGAATGGGATCAAGGAATAGGTAAGCATGTTGTCTATGTAGGGAACACCCAAATTCTTGTTGCTACGGTGACTATCATAATGAATTTGGTGTGAGTAAACAACTTCTTATGTTACTGTAGGCTTTGGCCGGGATGAGTGAGTCATTCATCCGCTGTAGGACTCAGGTCTGGCACCACTGTCATACTCTGTGTGTGTGTGTGTGTGTGTGTGTGTGTGTGTGTGTGTGTGTGTGTGTGTGTGTGTGTGTGTGTGTGTGTGTGTGTGTGTGTGTGTGTGTGTGTGTGTGTGTGTGTGTGTGTGTGTGTGTGTGTGTGTGTGTGTGTGTGTGTGTGTGTGTGTGTGTGTGTGTGTCACAAGCCATACATCACGTGGGTCTCAGCACACAAGTCAAGTTGAAAAGATTCTAGCATGTTAAACTTGCCTTTGGGATATTTAACCTTTGGGATATGTAACCTTTGGGATATTTAACCTTTGGGATATGTAACCTTTGGGATATGTAACCTTTGGGATATTTAACCTTTGGGATATTTAACCTTTGGGATATGTAACCTTTGGGATATTTAACCTTTGGGATATTTAACCTTTGGGATATGTAACCTTTGGGATATGTAACCTTTGGGATATGTAACCTTTGGGATATTTAACCTTTGGGATATTTAACCTTTGGGATATTTAACCTTTGGGATATGTAACCTTTGGGATATGTAACCTTTGGGATATTTAACCTTTGGGATATTTAACCTTTGGGATATGTAACCTTTGGGATATGTAACCTTTGGGATATGTAACCTTTGGGATATTTAACCTTTGGGATATTTTCCTTGAGTGCGCATCTACACTCCACTACGTATTTATTAGGACGAGTGAAGCTAAAACCATTAATATGTCTCTATACTCCAGCATTTTTTTTGAGGGGGGGGGGGTTAGATCAAATGTTTGATCTAAAAATGGTACCTTTAATTTGAGGGTATTTTCAGACATAAATCTGTTTTACTGTTTAGAAATGAAAGCACTATATGTATCTAGTCTCCCCCCCCCCATTTGAATGTGCCATAAGTATGTAGACAAATTCAATTATATTTGAATGTGCCATAAGTATGTAGACAAATTCAATTATATTTGAATGTGCCATAAGTATGTAGACAAATTCAATTATATTTGAATGTGCCATAAGTATGTAGACAAATTCAATTATATTTGAATGTGCCATAAGTATGTAGACAAATTCAATTATATTTGTGAGAAAAATTTTTTTTTTAATGTTCCATGAACACAACCAGTCATATGATGTTACGATCCGACGGTCAACCAAATCACTCAGATCACAGTCTACCTGAGCATGTTCGGCCACTACAAATGAATTTCAGCATCCAAACAGTGTGCACCCGCCATTTCAGGAAGTCTACCTGAGCATGTACGGCCACTACAAATGAATTTCAGCATCCAAACAGTGTGCACCCGCCATTTCAGGAAGTCTACCTGAGCATGTTCGGCCACTACAAATGAATTTCAGCATCCAAACAGTGTGCACCCGCCATTTCAGGAAGTCTACCTGAGCATGTTCGGCCACTACAAATGAATTTCAGCATCCAAACAGTGTGCACCCGCCATTTCAGGAAGTCTACCTGAGCATGTTCGGCCACTACAAATGAATTTCAGCATCCAAACAGTGTGCACCCGCCATTTCAGGAAGTCTACCTGAGCATGTTCGGCCACTACAAATGAATTTCAGCATCCAAACAGTGTGCACCCGCCATTTCAGGAAGTCTACCTGAGCATGTTCGGCCACTACAAATGAATTTCAGCATCCAAACAGTGTGCACCCGCCATTTCAGGAAGTCTACCTGAGCATGTACGGCCACTACAAATGAATTTCAGCATCCAAACAGTGTGCACCCGCCATTTCAGGAAGTCTACCTGAGCATGTTCGGCCACTACAAATGAATTTCAGCATCCAAACAGTGTGCACCCGCCATTTCATGAAGGGAAAGAGATATCCGTTATAAAACACCCTTTACTCATGAAATATCACATTTACATCAGTATTCAGACTCTTTACTCGGGAACTTTGTTGAAGCATCTTTGGCATCGATTACAGCCTTGAGTCTTCTTGGGTGTGACGCTACAAAGCTTGGCACATCTGTATGTTGGGGAGTTTCTGACATTCTTCTCTGCAGATCCTCTCCAGCTCTGTCAGGTTGGATGGGGAGCGTCGCTGCACAACTATTTTAAGGTGTTGTCTTGGCTTTGTGCTTAGGCTGTGTGCTTAGGCTGTGTGCTTAGGCTGTGTGCTTAGGCTGTGTGCTTAGGCTGTGTGCTTAGGGATGTTGTCCTGTTGGAAAGTGAACCTTCGCCCCCCAGTCTGAAGTCCTGAGAGTTCTGGAGCAGGTTTTCATCAAGGATCTCTCTGTATTTTTCTCCGTTCATCTTTCCCTCGATCTCCTAGTCCCTGCTGGTGAAAAACATCCCCAAAGCATGCTGTTGACACCACCATGCTTCACCGTAGGGGTGACATTGGTCAGGTGAACATCGGTGGCTGGTTTCCTCCAGACGTGATGCTTGGCATTCAGACCAAGAAGTTCGATCTTGGTTTCGTCAGACCAAAGAATCTTTTTTCTCACTGTCTGAGAGTCCTTTAGGTGCCTTTTGGCAAACTCCAAGCGGGCTGTCACGTGCCTTTTACTAAGGAGAGGCTTCCATAAAGGCCTGATTGGTGGATCCTGTCTTGGAGCTCTAAGGACCATTCCTTCGACCTCATGGATTGGTTTTTGCACTGTCAACTCCACCAATCAGGCCTTTGTGGGATCAACTGTGACATATTTTATTTCACCTTTATTTAACCAGGTAGGCAAGTTGAGAACAAGTTCTCATTTATAATTGCGACCTGGCCAAGATAAAGCAAAGCAGTTCGACACATACAACGACACAGAGTTACACATGGAGTAAAACAAACATACAGTCAATAATACAGTAGAAAAATAAGTCTATATACGATGTGAGCAAATGAGGTGAGATAAGGGAGGCAAAGGCAAAAAAAAGGCCATGGTGGCAAAGTAAATACAATATAGCAAATGAAACACTGGACTGGTAGATTTGCAGTGGAAGAACGTGCAAAGTAGAAATAGAAATAATGGGGTGCAAAGGAGCAAAATTTAAATTAAAAAAATCTCCAATCAATTGAATTTACCACAGGTGGACACCTGTCTCAATGATGATCAACAGAAACATGATACACACCTGAGTCTCATAGCAAAGGGTCTGAAAACTTATGAAATAAGGTATTTCTATTTTTTACCTCGAATTAATTTGCAAAAATTTATAAAAACCCGTTTTTCACTTGGTCATTATGGGGTATTGTGTGTAGATTGACGAGGGAAAACATTTATTTAATACATTTTAGAATACAGCTG
>NC_060195.1:5974575-6044575 GCF_021184085.1 Oncorhynchus gorbuscha | reverse complement strand
TGAGATGTTGCTTCAATATATCCACATAATTTTCCTACCTCATGATGCCATCTATTGTGTGAAGTGTACCAATCCCTCCTGCAGCAAAGCACCCCCATAACATGATGCTGCCAACCCATGCTTCACGGTTGGGATGGTGTTCTTCAGCTTGCAAGTATTCTCCTTTTCCTCCAAACATAATGATGGTCAAAAGTTATATTTTTGTTTCTTCAGACCAGAGGACATTTCTCCAAAAAGTACAATCTTTGTCCCCATGTGCAGTTGCAAACCAAGTCTGTTTTTTATGGCGGTTTTGGAGCAGTGGATTCTTCATTGCTGAGCGGCCTTTCAGGTTATGTCGATATAGGACTCATTTTACTGTGGATATAGATTATTTTGTTCCTGTTTCCTCCAACATCTTTACAAGGTTCTTTGCTGTTGTTCTGGGATTGTTTTGCACTTTTCGCACCAAAGTACGTTCATCTCTAGGAGACAGAACCCGTCCCCTTCCATAGCAGTACGACGACTGCGTGGTCCCATTGTGTTTATACTTGCGTACTATTGTTTGTCCAGATGAATGTGGTACCTTCAGGTGTTTGGAAATTGCTCCCAAGGTTGAACCAGACTTGTGGAGGTCTACAATTCTTTTTATGAGGTCTTAGCTGATTTCTTTAGTATTTCCCCTGATGTCAAGCAAAGAGGCACTGAGTTTGAAGATCGGCCTTGAAATAGATCCACAGGTACACCTCCAATTGACTCAAATTATGTCAATTAGCCTATCAGAAGCTTCTAAAGCCATGATATTTTCTGGAATTTCCCAAGCTGTTTAAAGGCACAGTCAACTTAGTGTATGTAAACTTCTGACCCAATTGAATTGTGATACAGTGAATTATAAGTGAAATAATCTGTCTGTCAACAATTGTTGGAAACATTACTTGTGTCAATGCACAAAGTAGATGTCCTAACCGACTTGCCAAAACTATAGTTTGTTAACAAGAAATTTGAGGAGTGGTTGAAAAACGAGTTTTAATGACTCAAACCTAAGTGGATGTAAACTTTCGACTTCAACTGTATGTACGCTGTGTGTGTCATTTTTAAATGTATGTAGTTCTGTCCTTGAGCGGATCTTGTCTATAAATGTTCTGTATTATGTCATGTTTCGTGTTTTTGTGTGGAAGAGTAGCTGCTAATGGGGATCCTAATAAAATACCACAAAAAAAAGTTTGATTTGATCTCAAATCGAAAATGCTGGAGTATAGAGCCAAATGTACACATTTTAGCTTCACTATCCAAATACATACAGAGTGTATGTCCAGCAGTATGCCATAGATATACAGTATAATACTAGAGTGGTTATGTGACTGCCATAGATATACAGTATAATACTAGAGTGGTTATGTGACTGCCATAGATATACAGTATAATACTAGAGTGGTTATGTGACTGCCATAGATATACAGTATAATACTAGAGTGGTTATGTGACTGCCATAGATATACAGTATAATACTAGAGTGGTTATGTGGTTGCCATAGATATACAGTATAATACTAGAGTGGTTATGTGACTGCCATAGATATACAGTATAATACTAGAGTGGTTATGTGACTGCCATAGATATACAGTATAATACTAGAGTGGTTATGTGACTGCCATAGATATACAGTATAATACTAGAGTGGTTATGTGACTGCCATAGATATACAGTATAATACTAGAGTGGTTATGTGACTGCCATAGATATACAGTATAATACTAGAGTGGTTATGTGACTGCCATAGATATACAGTATAATACTAGAGTGGTTATGTGACTGCCATAGATATACAGTATAATACTAGAGTGGTTATGTGACTGCCATAGATATACAGTATAATACTAGAGTGGTTATGTGACTGCCATAGATATACAGTATAATACTAGAGTGGTTATGTGACTGCCATAGATATACAGTATAATACTAGAGTGGTTATGTGACTGCCATAGATATACAGTATAATACTAGAGTGGTTATGTAGTTGCCATAGATATACAGTATAATACTAGAGTGGTTATGTGACTGCCATAGATATACAGTATAATACTAGAGTGGTTATGTGACTGCCATAGATATACAGTATAATACTAGAGTGGTTATGTGACTGCCATAGATATACAGTATAATACTAGAGTGGTTATGTGACTGCCATAGATATACAGTATAATACTAGAGTGGTTATGTGACTGCCATAGATATACAGTATAATACTAAAGTGGTTATGTGACTGCCATAGATATACAGTATAATACTAGAGTGGTTATGTGACTGCCATAGATATACAGTATAATACTAGAGTGGTTATGTGGTTGCCATAGATATACAGTATAATACTAGAGTGGTTATGTGACTGCCATAGATATACAGTATAATACTAGAGTGGTTATGTGACTGCCATAGATATACAGTATAATACTAGAGTGGTTATGTGACTGCCATAGATATACAGTATAATACTAGAGTGGTTATGTGACTGCCATAGATATACAGTATAATACTAGAGTGGTTATGTGACTGCCATAGATATACAGTATAATACTAGAGTGGTTTGTGACTGCCATAGATATACAGTATAATACTAGAGTGGTTATGTGGTTGCCATAGATATACAGTATAATACTAGAGTGGTTATGTGACTGCCATAGATATACAGTATAATACTAGAGTGGTTATGTGACTGCCATAGATATACAGTATAATACTAGAGTGGTTATGTGGTTGCCATAGATATACAGTATAATACTAGAGTGGTTATGTGACTGCCATAGATATACAGTATAATACTAGAGTGGTTATGTGGTTGCCATAGATATACAGTATAATACTAGAGTGGTTACGTGACTGCCATAGATATACATCACTGCTCTAGAGGAGATCTGCATGGAGGAATGGGCCAAAATACCAGCAACAGTATGTGAAAACCTTGTGAAGACTTACAGAAAACTTTGACCTCTGTCATTGCCATCAAAGGGTAATATAACAAAGTATTGATCATACACTGTTTACCCGGGGGCAGGGCTACCGACGTTAAGGCTAATCTGAAGATGGTGCTGGCTAAAGCTAAAACTGGCGAGTGTAGAGAGTATAGAGATATTGTTATCCACGTCGGCACCAACGATGTTAGGATGAAACAGTCAGAGATCACCAAGCGCAACATAGCTTCTGCGTGCATATCAGCTAGAAAGATGTGTCGGCATCGAGTAATTGTCTCTGGCCCCCTCCCAGTTAGGGGGAGTGATGAGCTCTACAGCAGAGTCTCACAACTCAATCGCTGGTTGAAAACTGTTTTCTGCCCCTCCCAAAAGATAGAATTTGTAGATAATTGGCCCTCTTTCTGGGACTCGCCCACAAACAGGACCAAGCCTGACCTGCTGAGGAGTGACGGACTCCATCCTAGCTGGAGGGGTGCTCTCATCTTATCTGCCAACATAGACAGGGCTCTAACTCCTCTAGCTCCACAATGAAATAGGGTGCAGGCCAGGCAGCAGGCTATTAGCCAGCCTGCCAGCATAGTGGAGTCTGCCACTAGCATAGTTAGTGTAGTCAGCTTAGCTATCACCATTGAGACCGTGTCTGTGCCTCGACCTGGGTTGGGCAAAACTAAACATGGCGGTGTTTGCCTTAGCAATCTCACTAGGATAAAGACCACCTCCATTCCTGTCATTACTGAAAGAGATCATGATACCTCACATCTCAAAATAGGGCTACTTAATGTTAGATCCCTTACTTCAAAGGCAATTATAGTCAATGAACTAATCACTGATCATAATCTTGATGTGATTGGCCTGACTGAAACATGGCTTAAGCCTGATGAATTTACTGTGTTAAATGAGGCCTCACCTCCTGGCTACACTAGTGACCATATCCCCGTGCATCCCGCAAAGGCGGAGGTGTTGCTAACATTTACGATAGCAAATTTCAATTTACAAAAAGAAAATGACGTTTTCGTCTTTTGAGCTTCTAGTCATGAAATCTATGCAGCCTACTCAATCACTTTTTATAGCTACTGTTTACAGGCCTCCTGGGCCATATACAGCGTTTCTCACTGAGTTCCCTGAATTCCTATCAGACCTTGTAGTCATTGCAGATAATATTCTAATCTTTGGTGACTTTAATATTCACATGGAAAAGTCCACAGACCCACTCCAAAAGGCTTTTGGAGCCATCATCGACTCAGTGGGTTTTGTCCAACATGTCTCTGGACCCACTCACTCTCACAGTCATACGCTGGACCTAGTTTTGTCCCATGGAATAAATGTTGTGGATCTTAATGTTTTTCCTCATAATCCTGGACTATCAGACCACCATTTTATTACGTTTGCAATTGCAACAAATAATCTGCTCAGACCCCAACCAAGGAACATCAAAAGTCGTGCTATAAATTCACAGACAACACAAAGATTCCTTGATGCCCTTCCAGACTCCCTCTGCCTACCCAAGGACGCCAGAGGACAAAAATCCGTTAACCACCTAACTGAGGATCTCAATTTAACCTTGCGCAATACCCTAGATGCAGTTGCACCCCTAAAAACTAAAAAAATGTCTCATAAGAAACTAGCTCCATGGTACACAGAAAATACCCGAGCTCTGAAGCAAGCTTCCAGAAAATTGGAACGGAAATGGCGCCACACCAAACTGGAAGTCTTCCGACTAGCTTGGAAGGATGGTACCGTGCAGTACCGAAGAGCCCTTACTGCTGCTCGATCGTCCTATTTTTCTAACTTAATTGAGGAAAATAAGAACAATCCGAAATTCCTTTTTGATACTGTGGCAAAGCTAACTAAAAAGCAGCATTCCCCAAGAGAGGATGACTTGCACTTTAGCAGTGATAAATTCATGAACTTCTTTGAGGAAAAGATTATGATTATTAGAAAGCAAATTACGGACTCCTCTTTAAACCTGCGTATTCCTCCAAACCTCAGTTGTCCTGAGTCTGCACAACTCTGCCAGGACCTAGGATCAAGAGAGACGCTCAAGTGTTTTAGTACTATATCTCTTGACACAATGATGAAAATAATCATGGCCTCTAAACCTTCAAGCTGTATACTGGACCCTATTCCAACTAAACTACTGAAAGAGCTGCTTCCTGTGCTTGGCCCTCCTATGTTGAACATAATAAACGGCTCTCTATCCACTGGATGTGTACCAAACTCACTAAAAGTGGCAGTAATAAAGCCTCTCTTGAAAAAGCCAAACCTTGACCCAGAAAATATAAAAACTATCGGCCTATATCAAATCTTCCATTCCTCTCAAAGATTTTAGAGAAGGCTGTTGCGCAGCAACTCACTGCCTTCCTGAAGACAAACAATGTATACGAAATGCTTCAGTCTGGTTTTAGACCCCATCATAGCACTGAGACGGCACTTGTGAAGGTGGTAAATGACATTTTGATGGCATCGGACCGAGGCTCTGCATCTGTCCTCGTGCTCCTAGACCTTAGTGCTGCTTTTGATACCATCGATCACCACATTCTTTTGGAGAGATTGGAAACCCAAATTGGTCTACACGGACATGTTCTGGCCTGGTTTAGGTCTTATCTGTCGGAAAGATATCAGTTTGTCTCTGTGAATGGTTTGTCCTCTGACAAATCAACTGTACATTTCGGTGTTCCTCAAGGTTCTGTTTTAGGACCACTATTGTTTTCACTATATATTTTACCTCTTGGGGATGTTATTCGAAAACATAATGTAAACTTTCACTGCTATGCGGATGACACACAGCTGTACATTTCAATGAAACACGGTGAAGCACCAAAATTGCCCTCGCTAGAAGCATGTGTTTCAGACATAAGGAAGTGGATGGCTGCAAACTTTCTACTATTAAACTCGGACAAAACAGAGATGCTTGTTCTAGGTCCCAAGAAACAAAGAGATCTTCTGTTGAATCTGACAATTAATCTTAATGGTTGTACAGTCGTCTCAAATAAAACTGTGAAGGACCTCGGCGTTACTCTGGACCCTGATCTCTCTTTTGAAGAACATATCAAGACCATTTCAAGGACAGCTTTTTTCCATCTACGTAACATTGCAAAAATCAGAAACTTTCTGTCCAAAAATGATGCAGAAAAATTAATCCATGCTTTTGTCACTTCTAGGTTAGACTACTGCAATGCTCTATTTTCCGGCTACCCGGATAAAGCACTAAATAAACTTCAGTTAGTGCTAAATACGGCTGCTAGAATCCTGACTAGAACCAAAAAATTTGATCATATTACTCCAGTGCTAGCCTCTCTACACTGGCTTCCTGTCAAAGCAAGGGCTGATTTCAAGGTTTTACTGCTAACCTACAAAGCATTACATGGGCTTGCTCCTACCTACCTCTCTGATTTGGTCCTGCCGTACATACCTATACGTACGCTACGGTCACAAGACGCAGGCCTCCTAATTGTCCCTAGAATTTCTAAGCAAACAGCTGGAGGCAGGGCTTTCTCCTATAGAGCTCCATTTTTATGGAACGGTCTGCCTACCCATGTCAGAGACGCAAACTCGGTCTCAACCTTTAAGTCTTTACTGAAGACTCATCTCTTCAGTGGGTCATATGATTGAGTGTAGTCTGGCCCAGGAGTGGGAAGGTGAACGGAAAGGCTCTGGAGCAACGAACCGCCCTTGCTGTCTCTGCCTGGCCGGTTCCCCTTTTTCCACTGGGATTCTCTGCCTCTAACCCTGTTACGGGGGCTGAGTCACTGGCTTGCTGGGGCTCTCTCGTGCCGTCCCTGGGGGGGTGCGTCACCTGGGTGGGTTGATTCACTGTTGTGGTCGGCCTGTCTGGGTTTCCCCCCTTTGGGTTGTACCGTGTCGGAGATCTTTGTGGGCTATACTCGGCCTTGTCTCAGGATGGTAAGTTGGTGGTTGTAGATTTCCCTCTAGTGGTGTGGGGGCTGTGCTTTGGCAAAGTGGGTGGGGTTATATCCTTCCTGTTTGGCCCTGTCCGGGGGTGTCCTCGGATGGGGCCACAGTGTCTCCTGACCCCTCCTGTCTCAGCCTCCAGTATTTATGCTGCAGTAGTTTATGTGTCGGGGGCTAGGGTCAGTTTGTTTATCTGGAGTACTTCTCCTGTCCTATTCGGTGTCCTGTGTAAATCTAAGTGTGCGTTCTCTAATTCTCTCCTTCTCTCCTTCTTTCTCTCTCTCGGAGGACCTGAGCCCTAGAACCATGCCCCAGGACTACCTGACATGATGACTCCTTGCTGTCCCCAGTCCACCTGGCCATGCTGCTGCTCCAGTTTCAACTGGCCTGGGCCCTAGGACCATGTCCCAGGACTACCTGACATGAGGACTCCTTGCTGTCCCCAGTCCACCTGGCCATGCTCCTGCTCCAGTTTCAACTGTTCTGCCTTACTATTATTCAACCATGCTGGTCATTTATGAACATTTGAACATCTTGGCCACGTTCTGTTATAATCTCCACCCGGCACAGCCAGAAGAGGACTGGCCACCCCACATATGCTCTCTCTAATTCTCTCTTTCTTTCTCTCTCTCGGAGGACCTGAGCCCTAGGACCGTGCCCCAGGACTACCTGACATGATGGCTCCTTGCTGTCCCCAGTCCACCTGACTGTGCTGCTGCTCCAGTTTCAACTGTTCTGCCTTATTATTATTTGACCATGCTGGTCATTTATGAACATTTGAACATCTTGGTCATTTTCTGTTATAATCTCTACCCGGCACAGCCAGAAGAGGACTGGCCACCCCACATAGCCCGGTTCCTCTCTAGGTTTCTTCCTAGGTTTTGGCCTTTCTAGGGAGTTTTTCCTAGCCACCGTGCTTTTACACCTGCATTGTTTGCTGTTTGGGGTTTTAGGCTGGGTTTCTGTACAGCACTTTGAGATATCAGCTGATGTACGAAGGGCTATATAAATAAATTTGATTTGATTTGATTTGATTTGATATTGAGATAAACTTTTGTTATTGATCAAATACTTATTTTCCACCATAATTTGCAAATAAATTCATTAAAAATCCTACAATGTGATCTTCTGGATATTTTTCTTATTTTGTCTGTCATAGTTGAAGTGTACCTATGATGAAAATTACAGGCCTCTCTCATCTTTTTAATTGGGAGAACTTGCACAATTGGTGGCTGACTAAATACTTTTTTGCCCCACTGTATGCAGGCACTGAACTGTTAGCCTACAGTTCAGTCCTGTCTTCTTGACATTCATTTGTATCATTATTAATCCTCTTCGGGGAATAAAGACATTCAATCCATTTACATCAAAATGGATTTGTATACCCACTGCACTGTCAAATATAACGTAGAATGTATGCACACATGACTGTAAGTCGCTTTGGATAAAAGCGTCTGCTAAATGGCATATATTATTATTATTATATCATTACCCACTACACTGCCAAATGGAACCAGGCATTACCCACTACACTGCCAAACGGAACCAGGCATTACCCACTGCACTGCCAAATGGAACCAGGCATTACCCACTACACTGCCAAATGGAACCAGGCATTACCCACTGCACTGCCAAATGGAACCAGGCATTACCCACTACACTGCCAAATGGAACCAGGCATTACCCACTACACTGCCAAACGGAGCCAGGCATTACCCACTACACTTCATAAAGTGTCAGTCAGTTGTCCTTTGCCAAGACAGATTACCGTCCTCAATATAAACTCAGTTCATTCTTCACGGTCCCATTGGGAATTGGGAATTACATTAATGTCAACAATAGTTTAACTCGGCTCCGAGTCACCAGCCTATTGTAATGAAAGGAGTAAAAGAACTACGGTGGGCCAGTAAGGTTCTGGTCAAAAGGAGTACACTATAAAGGGTGTAGGGAGCCATTGGAGACGCAGAATGATTATTGGAAGGGAACTTAATATGGCTGAGGTTGGCACACAGGCCAGAGGTTGCATCAAAGCAAAGGCAGGTTCGGGCGTGGTGGGGCTCAGAGCCTGTAGCAGGCAGGTATAAGAGCCAGGTTCAGGCGTGGTGGGGCTCAGAGCCTGTAGCAGGCAGGTATAAGAGCCAGGTTCGGGCGTGGTGGGGCTCAGAGCCTGTAGCAGGCAGGTATAAGAGCCAGGTTCGGGCGTGGTGGTGCTCAGAGCCTGTTGCAGGCAGGTATAAGAGCCAGGTTCGGGCAGAGTTCATGTAGTCAACCTGGGTGGTATTCACTAGGCACCAAACTGAGGAAAACAGACAAACGGGGAGGGACTAAGACTAACTTTTTTTTGTTGCAAGACGTTTGCTGTGCACTAATGTATAAGACCCAGGTCAGGTGGAGATCTTGTGGCCTACCAGTACTACCTATGTGTTTATCTGGATCCCCATCAGCTTTTGCAGAGGCAGCAGCTATTCATCCTGGGGTCAAAAAAAAATCATTAAAAAAAACATAAAACATGACAAGTAACAAACCACTGGTACACAGATTTTTATGCAAATATTCAAAAATCCACATAAAAAAAACTATAAGTGAATTTTCTAAAAAGAGACGTTTCTGTCAAATTGTCCTGTTGCAGATATAAGGCTGTGCGTGATGACATACACACATACATGATTGTTTTTGTGTGTGTGTGGAGGAGTAAATCCCCATGTACCGAACGAACAATACAAGTTCAATGGGTTTCCATGGTATTTTCAACTCTACTGATGGTAAAATGTTGCGTTATGTAGCGACTGTGCTCTCTGGTATTGGAACCTGTGTTCCAGCAAGCAGTTGGCCGGAACACAGCTATAGCCTACATGATTAGATTATTATGGATAAGAGCGAGATTATTTATATCAGTAAAAATGAATTATGTGACAAATGGAGGTGGAAACACCTCTATGAACAAATATTGATATAATGACCATATCCCTAGGACCATGCTTCAGGACTACCTGGCCTGATGACTCCTTGCTGTCCCCAGTCCACCTGGCCGTGCTGCTGCTCCAGCTTCAACTGTTCTGCCTGCGGCTATGGAACCCTGACCTGTTCACCGGACGTGCTACCTGTCCCAAACCTGCTGTTTTCAACTCTCTAGAGACAGCAGGAGTGGTAGAAACTCTCTAAATGATCGGCTATGAAAATCCAACCCGACATTTACTCCGGAGGTGCTGATCTGTTGCACCTCGACAACCACTGTGGTTATTATTATTTGACCCTGCTGGTCATCTATGAACATTTGAACATCTCGGCCATGTTCTGTTATAATCTCCATCCGGCACAGCCAGAAGAGGACTGGCCACCCCTGGTTCCTCTCTAGGTTTCTTCCTAGGTTTTGGCCTTTCAAGGGAGTTTTTCCTAGCCACCGTGCTTCTACACCTGCATTGCTTGCTGTTTGGGGGTTTTAGGCTGGGGTTTCTGTACAGCACTTTGAGATATCAGCTGATGTAAGAAGGGCTTGATAAATAAATACATTTGATGATATTGAAGTAAACTGGAACCACAACCATCTGTTGTGTGCTCCTCCCATTACGACTCAGGAAATCATGCAGTTTATTAGGTATACAGATGAAATAAATGATGAGGAACTTCACGGGGTGGTGAAAGTGCACGGTGATGAGCTTGATGCTCCGTTCAATAAATATCCAGGGTCATATTCTGGTGACATGATCATCGATGATTGGCTGCCGTTCGACAAAATGAAGTAATATCGCTCTTATCCATAATAATCCCACACTGCACAGTCGTGAACCAAACATTTTGAGAATGACACAAATGTAATTTTTCACAAAATTTGCTGCTTCAGTGTCTTTAGATATTTTTTTTGTCCGATGTTACTATGGAATACAAGCATTTCATGAGTGTAATAAGGGCAATTATATGAAGTTGATGCAAAGAGTCAATATTTGCAGTGTTGACCCTTCTTTTTCAAGACCTCTGCAATCCGTCCTGGCATGCTGTCAATTAACTTCTGGGACACATCCTGACTGATGGCAGCCCATTCTTGCATAATCAATGCTTGGAGTTTGTCAGAATTTGTGGGTTCTTGTTTGTCCACCCGCCTCTTGAGGATTGACCACAAGTTCTCAATAGGATTGAGGTCTGGGGAGTTTCCTGGCCATGGACCTGGATGGTTGGGAGAAGTTGGTCTCGGAGGATGTGTTGGTAACATTCTTTATTCATGGCTGTGTTCTTAGGCAAAATTGTGAGTGAGCCCACTCACATACACGTGTTTAGCAGATGTTATGACATGTGTAACGAAATGCTTGTTTCTAGCTCAGACAGTGCAATAATATCTAAAGTAATCTAACAATTTCACAATATAAACCTAATATACACAAATCTAAGTAAAGGAATGAAATTAAGAATATATAACATGTATGGACGAGCAATGTCAGAGCGGCAAAACATTCGCTATATAACGCAACAGTTTGAGACAAAACCATCAGTAGAGTTGCAAGTGCGATGGAAACCCAAGTAACTTGTATTTTTCATTCGGTACATGGGAATATAACCGCAAAAGTCATTGTTATATGCACTACCTCATTACACACAACCTTTGATTCGCAATGAATCCGTTTGATGGAAACGCATCTCTGGTTGGAAAATGCGCATATTGTTTTAGAATATCTGCATAGAAATCTGTCCCAAATTGGATGTAAACCAAGCTAGCGATAGAAAAGGACAGTCACATAAATGTAAAATGCAACAATGTACAAACAATAATGTGTCTGTGCACTTCTGTGCGTTTGTTTAGCTTGAATAATTGGAGACAGGAGGGAGTTCCTTGCGTTCATGGCTCTGCGTAATACTGTGTGTTGCGGTGAATCGGGAAACTGTGACGACACCGCTGGAGGCATGTCTTGCTGGGTATGTATGGGTGTCTGAGCTGAATGTTATTTAATTATGCAGACTATCTGGAACTTTCATTACAGTAATACTTCTCATAATAACTAGAAGAGCAGTTCATCTCGTCAGCTATCAAAAAGGAAAAACGGTAATATATGTTGTTGGTCTGGTAAAAAACAAAGAAAAAGCATTGAAAAACACTCCCTGCACTGCCGGTGAAGCCTGAGGTCTTGACAATATGCAACATATGCAAATTATGTTTTGCGTGTTCCTCTTTTCATGACCGTGTTATAGGAAGCTGGTTAACTAATCAGTGAGTGGTCTGGTTGTGAAGTGGTTATACTTGAGTGTTGACTGATTAACGAAAAAGGGCCATCCCCCCTATGGAAAACAGATACTGTATGCTCAGATGATTGAACGACATGCCTGAGGAATTTGACCGTAGACTATGAGCAGTTAATGCAATAGAGTAGGAAAAAAGCCCCCCAGTTTAAATGATTTATGCCCATCTCTCCCCAGGGGGAATAGGCCATTGATGACTCCTCTGCCGCGCACTCTGCTCTGTCTTCTCAATCTCGTTCCATCCCATGCTAGTTCTTCTGGTTGCTGCTTTCATCTCCCGTTCTTTGTCATAGTAAACAATTTACATTCAATGTTAGTGACATGATGGCAGGTAGCCTAGTGGTTAGAGCGTCGGGGTCAGTAAGATCAAATCCCCGAGCTGACGAAGTAAAAATCTGTCATTCTGCCCCTGAACCATGCAGTGAACCCACTGGCCGTCATTGTAAATAATAATTTGTTCTTAACTGACTTGTCTAGTTAAAATAAAAGGTATAGAATACATTCTGGATTACCAAAAGCATCGTTCCTTTCTTCTGGGGAGTTTTTCCTGGCCACTGAGATTTTATTGCTCTTTGGCATTTGAGAATGTAAACCATAACCCATTTGAGAGCTGGTTTCTCAAACAGAGATTTAAGAAACACTTCCCATGGAAGTGTATAGGACTAGGCTTAAACTGTACCTTGTAAACAGGCCCTGGGTGAAAACATTATCCCATCTGTTGCATGTCTTTGTTTCCTGGAGAACACGACTCTTTTTCCATTCCACCCCGTTCAGAAATACTGTATCTAATCCAAGGGTTTGTACGTCCTCTGGAGGACAAAGAAAATACTGCACCATCATCATATTCAACCCCCCCAAAAAAAAAATATTGCTCATTGCTCATTGAAATACCAAAGCTGCCATTTTGAAGGCTTTGTTTTGAAACTAGCTCCAGACTTAACTTGTTCTTATGTTTCTCACTAAGAAAATTATTTAACATGGCAAAATCTAAATATTTTCCAATTTCATAGAGCACATAAAATGTATAAAAATGAAATCATATACAAATATTCTCATTCATTATGAAAAAGGCTGTTCTCGAGCCCCCAAAGTGGGGGTGTCATAATACCCATAAAACCTAGCGGTCAAACAGGGAAATTGTTCCCATCATTTATCCACTAGTTTTTCCCCCACAGGAAAGGCTTACCCTGGCGTGATGTTTTGATGGCCGTGTAAATCTCTCGGACAAAGCTGATTTATCAATATAATTGGCTCTATTTTTACACACGGGTTAGAAAATGCTAATTAGCATCAAAAAGTAGACACGTAAAACTACAAATCCCTACAAGATCCGTGTACGTCATCTCTAGCAGACACCGTTGCTATCAAATAGTGTCAATTTAAAAAGTTCACAGTTCACAGTTCACAAAATTGTCCATTTATAGACGATGTAACCAATTTATTCATTACAGTTAATCCAGAAATTCTTAGTTTTGCCTCAATGGCGACAGTCTCGTCCAGATGAGGCATTTGTAGTTCATGATAGCTACCAGAGCAGATATTTGGCATGTCCTTATTGAGGGGGGGGGGGGGGTAAATATATTGATAACAGTCACCTTGTCTGAGATTTACACGGACATCAAAATGTCACATCAGGGTAAGCCCACAAAGAAAGCACAGCCCTTATTTAAATGTTTTAAATATCCCCTATAGGAAAAATGACTGGTGGAAAAACTATTGGAACCATTTCCCTGTTTGACCGCTAGGTTCAATTTGTAAGTCGCTCTGGATAAGAGCGTCTGCTAAATGACTTAAATGTAATGTTAAATGTTTTATGGGTATTATGACTCGTACCTGTGGTACTCTATTTACTATGATTATACACATGACACGATTTACTCGCACTTTACACGGAATAGTGTACCATTTGGGACACACCCACTGTATGCACTGACTCGCGAGACTGAGGGAGGGGGTGGGAGAGTCGCGAGGCTGAGGGAGGGGGCGGGAGGGTCGCGAGGCTGAGGGAGGGGGCGGGAGGGTCGCGAGACCGAGGGAGGGGGCAGGAGAGTCGCGAAGCTGAGGGGAGGGGCGGGAGGGTCGCGAGGCTGAGGGAGGGGGCGGGAGGGTCGCGAGGCTGAGGGAGGGGGCGGGAGGGTCGCGAGGCTGAGGGAGGGGGCGGGAGGGTCGCGAGACCGAGGGAGGGGGCAGGAGAGTCGCGAAGCTGAGGGGCGGGAGAGTCGCGAGGCTGAGGGGCGGGAGACTGTAGATGTTTAGACTGTCAATGTTAAATGTATTTATTTTCCACCACATTAAGGCTATAATGTACACAACAAATTATTTAATGGACAGCCATTTAATGATTTTTTACTCCATGTCCAGATTTCACCTTCATGATAGATACACCAAAACAATAAAATTACTGAATATTTTAACCGAATTAGCCTGGTCCCAGATCTGTTTGTGCCAATTCCATTGCTCATTGTTAAGCCAAACATGACAATGACTGACAAGGTAGTGGCTCAAACAGACTGGCACTCTGAACTGAGAAGAGATTCAGGCTCAAGAGGTGAGGGGACACAACTCAAGGCCACAAAACAACAAAAAGAGTCGAGAAATCGACTATTACCTTTTTTTTGGCGGGAATTCTATCACCAAAAACACCCCCCCCAACAAAAAAATGGCATTGTGGAAAACATGTTTATTTGTCAACTCAAAACAAGTACTTCTGTTGAACCATTGCGACACAATCCACTCCAACTGAAGATCAGTTTGAGAAGGTCCAAGTGCAGTTTTAAGGTGGTTGAATATCCTTTAGGTTAAGGTGTTGATGTATAGTGTCGGACGTATAGGGGGTCATGGTGCCATCCTCCTCCACGCTGCTCACTTGAAGCACTTGCCCTGGTTAAAGGGTTTTCCCACGTGTTTGAACTCTCCCTCCCAAGCAAAGTACTCCTTGACCATGGTCTTGGTTTCCTCGCTGTCGGGGTCCAGTTTGCGCCAGGCGTACGACTCGTAATCAATCTGCCAGTCATCAGACAACTACACAGGAGGGAGAGATGATATGTGGTCAACTAAACACAAGCACACAATCATTGAATTAACGACATCCCCAATATTGGGAGAGAAGAAGTAACTTGTAGGGTTTATCAATGCTTGGTGAGACTATAACAAGATCAACCAAGTCACTCGTATGTACACACACACACACACACACACACACACACACACACACACACACACACACACACACACACACACACACACACACACACACACACACACATACATATATACACACACACATACATACATATATATATATACACACACATACATACATATATATATATACACACACATACATATATACACACACACATACATACATATACATATATACACACACATACATATATACACACACATACATATATACACACACATACATATATACACACACACACACATATATACATACACATACATATATACACACACACACACATATATACATACACATACATATATACACACACACACACATATATACATACACATACATATATACACACACACACATACATATATATACACACACACACACATACATACACACACACACACATACATACACACACATACATACATATAGTTGAATTGAAAATGTGCTCTTGGAGATCTGTGTGTGTGTGTGTGTGTGTGCATACACACACAGATCTCCAAGAGCACATTTTCAATTCAACCCCAAGGACCAGTTTCCCAGACACATTAAATTTAGTCCAGAACTAAAATATTTGTTGTTGTTGTGGTCCTGGACTACACTTAATCTATGTCTGGGAAACCAGTCCCCCAGTGTCTCTCCAAAAGTGCTCAGTTTGGTCAACTATTATTATCCCCAGGGCAAATAACAGACCAGAATGGCCTAGTAAAAATGTCCTTCCACCCCAAGGGAAAACAGAAACTCACAGTGAAAGCCAAGTCCTGTCCCCTAAAGATCCAGATTCCAGAAATGCTACTGTCGTTGTTCCCTCCGAACAGGATCACGCTGGCAAAGCCGTTCTTGCGGAGTTTGTCGAGTCGCTGGAACATTCCTGAAAAGATGAAGCCGCTCTCAGAACATCGCCATTTTTACACCCTCAAGACTCCAGACATTCAGTACTTTTTTTGCGTGACAATGATCGATACACGTGGAATCCTTGACTCTAAATACATGGCCGTCACGCTGCGTGTTAATTGAGATTGATTTGAAATTTACTGTCGAGTCGGCGTCTACATAACTGTACCTTAACAGTATGAAGTACACGTGTCACTACTTTCTAAATGATTAATTTGGGAGTCTGGTGTGTGTGAAGCCTGTTGACGGCTGTGTGGCTCTGTGGGTGGCTGTGTGGCTCTGTGGGTGGCTGTGTGGGTGGCTGTGTGGCTCTGTGGCTCTGTGGGTGGCTGTGTGGCTCTGTGGGTGGCTGTGTGGATCTGTGGGTGGCTGTGTGGATCTGTGGGTGGCTGTGTGGATCTGTGGGTGTAGAGCCTATGGACGGCTGTGGTAGGTATCTCACCCATGATGAGGTTGCAGCTCATGAAGGTCATGGTAAGCTCCTCTGGGAATTTGTACTCGCCGTACCAGATGGAGTAGCCCTCCTTGTCAAAGTGTTCCCAGAAGTGGGGCACGGCTACAGTCAGCGTGTCCTCGTTAGAGTACTTCCTCTTGAACTCGTCCATGACAAATGCACTGCAGGAAGAGGAGAGAGCAGGAAGAGGAAGAAAGCAGGAAGAAGAGAGGAGGAGAGCGAGAGAGAAAGCAGGAAAAAGTATGAGAAGAGAAGATTGAGTTATTAGACCACAATCCGACCACGTACACAATAAACTATTGACCAGTAGAGAAAAGAGAAGATTGAGTTATGAGCAGATCATGTAGGATACACAGGACTAAATATACTGAAAAAAAAAAACCCACAAAAAAAACCCCGCAACAACTTCATAGATTTTACTGAGTTACAGCTCATAAGGAAATCAGTCAGTCAAAATGAATAAATTAATTCATGAGGACCTAATCTATGGATTTCACATGACTGGGAATACAGATATGCATCTGTTGGTCACAGATATATATATATAGAGGTGTGGATCAAAAACCCAGTCAGTATCTGGTGTGACCATTTTCCTCATGCAGCACAACACATCTCCTTCACATAGAGTTGATCAGGCTGCTGATTGTGGCCCGTGGAATGTTGTCCCACTCCTCTTCAATGACTGTGTGAAGTTGTTGAATATTGGTGGAAACTGGATCACGCTGCCATACACACCAATCCAGAGCATCCCAAACATGCTCAAACGGGTGACATGTCTGGTGAGTATGCAGGCCATGGAAGAACTGGGACATTTTCAGCTTCCAGGAATTGTGTACAGATCCTTGAGACATGGGGGCCGTGCATTATCATGCTGAAACATGAGGCGATGAAGGTGGATGAATGGTACGACGAGTGGCCTCAGGATATCATTACGGTATCTCTGCGCATTCAAATTGATGTGGATTTTTTTATATTTTTTATTTATATTTCACCTTTATTTAACCAGGTAGGCTAGTTGAGAACAAGTTCTCATTTGCAACTGCGACCTGGCCAAGATAAAGCATAGCAGTGTGAACAGACAACACAGAGTTACACATGGAATAAACAATTAACAAGTCAATAACACAGTAGAAAAAATGGGCAGTCTATATACAATGTGTGCAAAAGGCATGAGGAGGTAGGCGAATAATACAATTTTGCAGATTAACACTGGAGTGATAAATGATCAGATGGTCATGTACAGGTAGAGATATTGGTGTGCAAAAGAGCAGAAAAGTAAATAAATAAAAACAGTATAAAAACAGTATGGGAATGAGGTAGGTGAAAATGGGTGGGCTATTTTCCTATAGACTATATACAGCTGCAGCGATCGGTTAGCTGCTCGGATAGCTGATGTTTGAAGTTGGTGAGGGAGATAAAATTCTCCAACTTCAGCGATTTTTGCAATTGCGATTTTTGCAATTCGATGTCATAAGGTGAATGCACCAATTTGTAAGTCGCTCTGGATAAGAGCGTCTGCTAAATGACTTAAATGTAAATGTTACATTACATTAAAGTCATTTCCGGTCACAGGCGAATGGCGATCGTTTTCATCGTCCGTAGTTTATGCCTGCCCATACCATAACCCCAATCAGTTGACGACGTTGACATCAGAAAACCGCAAGCCCACACAACGCCACACACGTGGTCCTGTGGTTGTGAGACCGGTTGGACGTACTGCCAAACTCTTGTCAACAGCTCCGGTTAGACATTCCCCGCAGCCAGCATACCAGTTTCTAGCTCCCACAAAACTCAATCTCTGCCTTTTGGGATACTTCCCAAATGATACTGAGTTCCTTACAACTTCTGACCAGTGCCCTAGGGAGCCATTTGGGACAGCTCGAGTCTCAACACATACGGTTAAATAGTCAGACAGAATCTTAAGTTCACCCAGTCTCTCCTCCGAAGCCAATTATACACTGAAGAAAAATATTTAAAAAAACACAACATGTAAACATTTTGGTCCCATGTTTCACGAGCGGAGATAAAATATCACAGGAATGCTCCATACACACAAAAAAAGCTTGTCTCTCAAATGTTGTGCACAAATGTGTTTACATCCCTGTTAGTGAGCATTTCTCCTTTGCCAAGATAATCCATCCACCTGACAGGTGTGGCATATCAAGAAGATAATTAAACAGCATGATCATTACACAGGTGCACCTTGTGCTGGGGACAATAAAAGGCACCCCCCCCAAAAAGTGAAGTTTTGTCACACAACGCCACAGATGTCTCATGTTTTGAGTGAGCGTGCAATTGGCATGAGCTGTTGACAGATAATTGGTTATTTAACATGTCAGGTGGCTGATTATCTTGGCAAAGGAGAAATGCTCACTAACAGGAAGAGACATAATATATATATTTTTCTCTACTGTGTTATTGACTTGTTAATCGTTTACTCCATGTGTAACTCTGTTGTCTGTTCACACTGCTATGCTTTATCTTGGCCAGGTCGCAGTTGCAAATGAGAACTTGTTCTCAACTAGCCTACCTGGTTAAATAAAGTTTATATTTTATTTTTATCTTGGCAAAGGAGAAATGCTCACTAACAGGAAGAGACATAATGTGTTTGTGCGTCTGGAACATTTATGATGCTCTTTATTTCAGCTCATGAAATAATGAGACCAAAAACATTCACACGTTACGTTTAGATTTTTTGTTCAGCGTACAGTGCATTCGAGAAAGTAGTCAGACCCCTTGAATTTTCACATTTCGGTACAGCCTTATCCTAAAATTGATTAACTAAAATGTTTCCTCAATCTACACACAATTCCCCATAATGACGAAGCAAAAACAGGTTTTTAAATTGTTTTGCAAATATAAAACAGAAATACCTTTAAAAAAAAAAAAAGAAGAAAAAAGTATTCAGACCCTTTGCTAAGAGGCTAGAAATTGAGCTCAGGTGGACCCTGTTTCTAATGATCATCCTTGAGAAGTTTCTACAACTTGATTGGACTCCACCTGTGGTAGAGTCAATTGTTCGGACATGATTCGGAAAGGCACACACCTGTCTATGTAAGTCGCTCTGGATAAGAGCGTCTGCTAAATGACTTAAATGTAAATGTAATATAAGGTCCCACAGTTGATAGTGCATATCAGAGCAAAAACCAAGCCATGAGGTCGAAGGAATTGTCTGTAGAGCTCCGAGGCAGGATTGTGTCGAGGCACAGATCTGCGAAGGGTAACCAAAACATGTCTGCATCATTGATAGTCCCCAAGAACACAGTGGCCTCCATCATTCTTAAATGGAAGAAGTTTGGAACCACCAAGACTCTTCCTAGAGCTGGCCACCCGGGAAAACTGAGCAATCGGGAAGAAGGGCCTTGTTCAGGGACCCGATGGTCACTGACAGAGCTCGAGAGTTTCTCTGTGGAGATGGGAGAACCTTCCAGAAGGACAACCATTTCTGCACCACTCCACCAATCAGGCCTTTATGGTAGAGTGGCCAGACGGAAGCCGCTCCTCAGTAGAAGGCACATGACAGGTCGATTGGAGTTTCTCAAAAGGCACCCAAAGGACTTCCTGGTCTGAATAAACCTAGACCGAAGTCTTTGGCCTGAACGCCAAGCATCACATCAGGAAGACATCCGGCACCATCCCTACTGTGAAGCATGGCGATGGCAGCATCATGTGGTGGGGATGTTTTTCAGCGGCAGGGACTGGGAGACTAGTCAGGATCGAGGTAAAGATGAATGGAGCAAAGTACAGAGATCCTTGATGAAAACCTACTCTATAGCACTCAGAATGGGGCGAAGGTTTTACCATCCCTATGCACAGCCAAGACAACACAGGAGTGGCTTTGGGACAAGTCTCTGAATGTCCTTAAGTGGCCCAGCCAGAGCCAGGAATTATACCCAAGTCTCTGGGGAGACCTGAAAATAGCATTTGAGAAGATCTGCAGAGAAGAATGGGAGAAAGTTCCCAAATACAGGTGTGCCAAGCTTGGAGCGTCATACCCAAGAAGACTCAACGCTGTAATCACTGCCAAAGGTGCTTCAAAGTACCAAAGGTGCTTCAAAGTACAAAGTACTGAGTAAAGGGTCTGAATACTTATGTAAACGTCATTTCAGTGCAAAGATGTCTGAAAATCTGTTTCCAGATATCTGAAACACACTCAAGAGGTGGTCCTTCTGTAGCTCAGTTGGTAGAGCATGGCGCTTGTAACGCCAGGGTAGTGGGTTCGATCCCCGGGACCACCCATACGTAGAATGTATGCACACATGACTGTAAGTCACTTTGGATAAAAGCGTCTGCTAAATGGCATATATTATATATTATTATTTGGTTGTTTCAATAAATGACACCAAGACCATGTCAAGCTCATCTTCAAACAAATTAAAATCACAATATTTAGAGTTAGCTTGCTAAGTTAGCTTGCTAACGCATTGTCAGTATAAGCCTCAGGTCTGATGTAGGTGGAGATATGATGTACCTCTTTGGTAGGTGAGCGAAAGGGTCCTTTGTTTTGGGTTCTGAAGCCAGAGCTGCTTCACACTCGTCCATTTCCTCCTCGGCAGGGGCAGCTTCCTTCTTCTTCTTCTCCTGAGGTTTGCCTCCCTCCTTTCCAGCTTTCTCTTTCTTGGGGGGAGCGTCTTTCTTGGAATGGCAGTCTTTCTTGGGCTGCATGTCAGAGAACTTCTTGGCTGGAGAATAAAGACATTCAATAACCAATCCAGTGTAGTGTACTACACTCAGTGTATCCTTGCGTTTGCATCTTTTAACATCAAAACGAAATGCTATTACCATTTGATAACATTAGCATAAATCAGTGCTTTAAGTGGGGCGTACCGGCACCTCTCATAATATAGTAACTACTGTCCCAGGTCTTCTAGTCAGATTGTTGTAGATTGGGTCTACTTTAACCTGTGCCAAAGTCCTGCGTTATTCTCCCAAGGATTAGATTTCACAACGAGGGGGATGCCTCTGTCATGATAGTACGGTCTTGGGTGGGTGACAAATTACTTCACAGAAACACCTTTCAATCTTCTCCGTGAAAACAAACTCCAAATATTTGTCATTTAGAAAATCAAAACGTGCAGAAAATACAACACTATGCTTCACAGAAAACATAATTTTTGGAACTAGAACAATGCTTAATGCTAAGGAAGGTCCTTACGATCAAACTGAGCCATCTTGTCGCAGAGCTTGACCTCTCCGAGCACGGTCTTGAATTGGGGCTGGTTGACGCAGGTCTGGAACCAGCGGTTCACGTTGGGGAAAGGTTGGCGGAAGGAAGGCTCAAGGACCTACAGGAGGAGAGGGTAATTTAAAACCACCGTGGCCAGCTCTACTAGCCCAAACCAACCACCGTGGTCAGCTCTACTACCCCAAACCAACCACCGTGGTCAGCTCTACTACCCCAAACCAACCACCGTGGCCAGCTCTACTACCCCAAACCAACCACCGTGGCCAGCTCTACTACCCCAAACCAACCACCGTGGCCAGCTCTACTACCCTAAACCAACCACCGTGGCCAGCTCTACTACCCCAAACCAACCACCGTGGCCAGCTCTACTACCCCAAACCAACCACCGTGGCCAGCTCTACTACCCTAAACCAACCACCGTGGCCAGCTCTACTACTCTAAACCAACCACCGTGGCCAGCTCCACTACCCTAAACCAACCACCGTGGCCAGCTCTACTACCCCAAACCAACCACAGTGGCCAGCTCCACTACTCTAAACCAACCACCGTGGCCAGCTCTACTACCCCCAAACCAACCAGTGGCCAGCTCTACTACCCCCCCAAACCAACCACAGTGGCCAGCTCTACTACCCCCAAACCAACCACAGTGGCCAGCTCTACTACCCCAAACCAACCACAGTGGCCAGCTCTACTACCCCAAACCAACCACGTGGACAGTGTTTCCCAATCCACAGAGCACGTTTGTATCTAGAGCTGATATGTGCAGTCCTAGGAGGTGCTCCCTTGAGGAATGGACAGAGAAATACTGACCAAGGCCAAGTCATCAAAGCCACAGGTTTCCCGGACCCAGATTAAGTCCTGGATTCAAAATCCATCAATGGACTTTCTAATCTCCATTGAAAGTGTTTAGTCCATCACTATGGTTACTCGTAAATCGTCCCCGTGTTTTTAGTCCATCACTATGGTTAACCAACGTCCCTGTGTTTTAGTCCATCACTATGGTTACTGTCTCTAAATCGTCCCTGTGTTTTAGTCCATCACTATGGTTAACCGTAAACCCCTGTGTTTTAGTCCATCACTATGGCTACTGTCTCGTAAATCGTCCCTGTGTTTTAGTCCATCACTATGGTTACTGTCTCGTAAATCGTCCTTGTGTTTTTAGTCCATCACTGGTTACTGTCTCGAAAATCGTCCCTGTGTTTTTAGTCCATCACTGGTTACTGTCTCGTAAATCGTCCCTGTGTTTTTAGTCCATCACTGGTTACTGTCTCGTAAATCGTCCCTGTTTTTTTAGTCCATCACTATGGTTACTGTCTCTGGTAAACCATCCTAAATGGAACACTAGTGTGTTAGTACATCACTATGGTTACTGTCTCGTAAATCGTCCCTGTGTTTTTAGTCCATCACTGGTTACTGTCTCGTAAATCGTCCCTGTGTTTTTAGTCCATCACTATGGTTACTGTCTCTGGTAAACCATCCTAAATGGAACACTAGTGTGTTAGTACATCACTATGGTTACTGTCTCGTAAATCGTCCCTGTGTTTTTAGTCCATCACTATGGTTACTGTCTCTGGTAAACCATCCTAAATGGAACACTAGTGTGTTAGTACATCACTATGGTTACTGTCTCGTAAATCGTCCCTGTGTTTTAGTCCATCACTATGGTCACTGTCTCGTAAATCTGCCCTGTGTTTTTAGTCCATCACTATGGTTAGTCTCGTAAATCGTCCCTGTGTTTTAGTCCATCACTATGGTCACTGTCTCGTAAATCTGCCCTGTGTTTTAGTCCATCACTATGGTTACGGTCTCGTATATCGTTCCTGTGTTTTAGTCCATCACTATGGTTACTGTCTCGTAAATCGTCCCTGTGTTTTAGTCCATCACTATGGTCACTGTCTCGCAAATCGTCCCTGTGTTTAGTCCATCACTATGGTTAGTCTCGTAAATCGTCCCTGTGTTTTAGTCCATCACTATGGTTACTGTCTCGTAAATCGTCCGTGTTTTTAGTCCATCACTATGGTTACTTTCTCGTAAATCGTCCCTGTGTTTTAGTCCATCACTATGGTTACGGTCTTGTAAATCATCCCTGTGTTTTAGTCCATCACTATGGTTACTGTCTCGTAAATCGTCCCTGTGTTTTTAGTCCATCACTATGGTCACTGTCTCGTAAATCGTCCCTGTGTTTTTAGTCCATCACTATGGTTACGGTCTCGTAAATCATCCCTGTGTTTTAGTCCCAAAGTGCACTTAATAGGGAGCCAATTTGAGACACACCCTGTTTGTTAATAAACACACGAGGTTCCCTGATTCAACAAACCACTGATCAGTTAACTGAAGCAAAGTGTGTGCAGTCCAACAGGCATAGCGAAACACCCACCCAGACTAAGTCAGAGACATGAAGCCCCTAGGGTATTCGCTGTCATAACAGTAAAAGAGAAAAATCAAACCTGTTTATAGAGCCAGATCATGCTACAGGCCACGCTGATATCAGCCAGGCTGACTCTCTCTCCAACCAGGAAGGTCCTGGTGTTGAGGTGATGGTTGAGGACAGACAGGACCTTCTTCATCTCCTCCTTGGCCTGCTCTGTTGCCTGGAGGGAGGGAGGGGTATATACAATGCATTACAATTACCAATGGATACATTACATTGTACAAGACTAGAGGCTACATACAGGACAAGAGACATGGCATCCAAATTGATCCGAGTAGCAGTTAACTAGAACCGACGAGGTAGCTCCTAAGCTCCTAAGAACCGACGAGGTAGCTCCTAAGAACCGACGAGGTAGCTCCTAAGACACTTCATTAAGAACTACAGCCACCAAACCGCATTTCAATGAGTTGTTTCACTGCAGCAGGAAATGGATGGTCACGCTGAACATCTCTCAACAGTCTCTAGGTGTTGTGAGAGATAATCAACAGCAATACTGACAAAATAGGTCCTACAGTAATGTCCCACAGGACTAATGACATATGTATTAATGTCCTACAGGACTAATGACATATGTATTAATGTCCTACAGGACTAATGACATATGTATTAATGTCCTACAGGACTAATGACATATGTATTAATGTCCTACAGGACTAATGACATATGTATTCATGTCCTACAGGACTAATGACATATGTATTAATGTCCTACAGGACTAATGACATATGTATTAATGTCCCACAGGACTAATGACATATGTATTAATGTCCTACAGGACTAATGACATATGTATTAATGTCCTACAGGACTAATGACATATGTATTAATGTCCTACAGGACTAATGACATATGTATTAATGTCCTACAGGACTAATGACATATGTATTAATGTCCCACAGGACTAATGACATATGTATTAATGTCCTACAGGACTAATGACATATGTATTAATGTCCTACAGGACTAATGACATATGTATTAATGTCCTACAGGACTAATGACATATGTATTAATGTCCCACAGGACTAATGACATATGTATTAATGTCCCACAGGACTAATGACATATGTATTCATGTCCTACAGGACTAATGACATATGTATTAATGTCCTACAGGACTAATGACATATGTATTAATGTCCCACAGGACTAATGACATATGTATTAATGTCCTACAGGACTAATGACATATGTATTCATGTCCTACAGGACTAATGACATATGTAGTAATGTCCTACAGTAATAACCCCCAGGACTAATGACATATGTATTAATGTCCTACAGGACTAATGACATATGTATTAATGTCCTACAGTAATAACCCCCAGGACTAATGACAGATATGTCCTACAGTAATAACCCCCAGGACTAATGACAGATATGTAGTAATGTCCTACAGTAATAACCCCCAGGACTAATGACAGATATGTCCTACAGTAATAAACCCCAGGACTAATGACAGATATGTAGTAATGTCCTACAGTAATAACCCCCAGGACTAATGACAGATATGTCCTACAGTAATAACCCCCAGGACTAATGACAGATATGTAGTAATGTCCTACAGTAATAACCCCAGGACTAATGACAGATATGTAGTAATGTCAGGCAACACACACATAGAAATGATATGTTTTGGTGTAATAATAAAAAATAATATTTTTGCTGGGAAAAATCTGAGTGGCTGGTAGATTTTTGTAATGTGGCTGGTGGAGAAAAAGGTCATTTCCACCCTGGTTTTAAGATATGATCATATAAATCAGGGCTGGGCTCCTCGAGGGCCTGATTGGAGTCACACTTTATACTCCACCCCTAGCAAACACAGCTGATTAATCACACTGCATTCCATACTGAAGATCAGGATGAGGTGATTATTGGAGTCAGGTGTGTTAGCTGGGGGGGCAAAACTGTGACAACAATCAGGCCCTCGAGAATTGGAATTACCCACACCTGATCTACAGCATAACTACAATACAGTGGACCTGGAACAAACCCAGAAATAGCATCAGTGATAGCAGTACATACCTGCTTGTTGAACTGCATGATTCCCAAAGTGGGGAAGACCCACGTAGAGGCTGGAGGGATGATTTCAGCATCAGCGAAGCTTACCCACTGAAGCACCTGGGACTGGGCCTGGGGACTGCTGCCACGCAGGGCCTCATTGCTCACTGGAGGAGAAGACAAGACAGACAGTCCACAAGATGAGAATGTGGGCACGGGTCTTAACGGAGGTAATGTCGTCCCAAAGGGCTGTGAGAATCCGAACGCTTTGGTGGACTTTTCAGACCAATGACCTTTCTTAGAAAAGTCCAGTCATGACTTATATCTCAGATCAAAACCCCCAGATACAGTATGCTAGCAGTAGGGCTTTTCACTGCAGTGGTACTCCTTTATAAAACACCCTGGTGTTGTGGCAGAGAACTCTCACTGATAAGGATGGATCTAAACCCTCCTGTAGATTTAAACTCCAACCCTGTTCCTCCTATAGGTCTGTTCCTGGAGAGCTACCGTCCTGTAGGTTTAAACTCCAACCCTGTTCCTCCTATAGGTCTGTTCCTGGAGAGCTACCGTCCTGTAGGTTTAAACTCCAACCCTGTTCCTCCTATAGGTCTGTTCCTGGAGAGCTAACCTCCTATAGGTCTGTTCCTGGAGAGATGCTGTCCTGTAGGTTTAAACTCCAACCCTGTTCCTGGAGAGATGCTGTCCTGTAGGTTTAAACTCCAACCCTGTTCCTAGAGCGCTAACCTCCTATAGGTCTGTTCCTGGAGAGATGCTGTCCTGTAGGTTTAAACTCCAACCCTGTTCCTAGAGAGCTAACCTACAATAAGTCTGTTCCTGGAGAGCTACTGTCCTGTAGGTTTAAACTCCAACCCTGTTCCTAGAGAGCTAACCTACAATAGGTCTGTTCCTGGAGAGCTACCGTCCTGTAGGTTTAAACTCCAACCCTGTTCCTAGAGAGCTAACCTACAATAGGTCTGTTCCTGGAGAGCTACCGTCCTGTAGGTTTAAACTCCAACCCTGTTCCTTGAGAGCTACCAGGTCCTGTGGAGGTTTAAACTCCAACCCTCATCTAACACACATCCTTCTAATAAATAGCTGGTTGAAAAGCTGAACCAGGTTAGAACTGGGGTTGGAGTTAAAAACCTACAGGACGGTAGCTCTCCAGGAACAGACCTATAGGAGGTTAGCGCTCTAGGAACAGGGTTGGAGTTAAAACCTACAGGACAGTATCTGGGGGTTTTGATCTGTTTGTATTGCTTCACAGTCCCTGCTGTTCTATAAGGTGTATATTTTATCTGTTTATTTAAATGTAATTTTACTGCTTTGTAGTCATGGCTCTATGTAGTACTGTGGAATAGAGTTCCATGTTGTCATGTCTCTATGTAGTACTGTGGAATAGAGTTCCATGTAGTCATGTCTCTATGTAGTACTGTGGAATAGAGTTCCATGTAGTCATGGCTCTATGTAGTACTGTGGAATAGAGTTCCACGTAGTCATGGCTCTATGTAGTACTGTGGAATAGAGTTCCATGTAGTCATGGCTCTATGTAGTACTATGTGCCTCCCATAGTCTGCTCTAAACTTGGGGACTGTGAAGAGACCTCTTGTAGGCATGTCTTGTGGGGTATGCATATGGGGTGTCCGAGCCGTGAGCCAGTAGTTTAAGACAGACAGCTCTGTGCATTCAACATGTCAATACCTCTCACAATTACAACCCATAACCTTGTCAAGGAAACACACCAGGGCCTCAAGCCATCTGTTCTCTAGCACGCGGTTTTCCCGAAACACAGTCATGGGGTTCCCCCCTGGGAGCACGTTTTGGTTTTTGTTCCAGCACTACACAGCTAATTCAAATAATCAAAGCCTGAGGAACTGGTTATTTGGATCAACTGTGTAGTGCTGGAATCAAAACCCCAAAAATGTGGGAACCACAGGGGGGGGGTAACGCTAGCGGGAACAACGGGGGGGAGATAAGGCAGCTGCACAGATCCAGAGATCTTTGACTTTGAAAACAAAGCAGAACCCCCCCCCCCAACCCCTGTGTCTCCTTATTAAAATCAGCCACTTAGATAACTAACAACAAACCAAATACACAGCTGGAGACTATAGCACATCTTAAGACAGTTATAAGATACGAAACATTTAGTAGTGAATGACTTCACCTCAGGTGCACCACACAACACAAGACTCACCGATATGACGAACAACACTACAGACTCACCAGCTCACGCTGTTCTGGGGGAACTTTGGTTCATAACGACTAATAACGTGACAAGCAAAATGAATAACGAGATGTGTCGTTAATCTCCTTGCGTGTTGCACAAGTAATAATATAATAATAATATATGCCATTTAGCAGACGCTTTTATCCAAAGCTACTTACAGTCATGTGTGCATACATTCTACGTATGGGTGGTCCCGGGGATCGAACCCACTACCCTGGCGTTACAAGCGCCATGCTCTACCAACTGAGCTACAGGACCACAAGTAGACTGCAGGTATTTACTCAGCGTCTACAAAATATTCAAATCTATCGAAAAACTCAAAATAAAATGATTTCAACGAAATTTGACGGTTTATGAAATCCACCCTGTGGGTAATTCCAATTATACCCCGGTACACAGCCCAACCCTACTCTCTAGGTGACACCACAGGGAGAGGCAGACACCACAGGGAGAGAGAGGACAGAGCCAGACACCACAGGGAGAGAGAGGACAGAGCCAGACACCACAGGGAGAGAGAGGACAGAGCCAGACACCACAGGGAGAGAGAGGACAGAGCCAGACACCACAGGGAGAGAGAGGACAGAGCCAGACACCACAGGGAGAGAGAGGACAGAGCCAGACACCACAGGGAGAGAGAGGACAGAGCCAGACACCACAGGGAGAGAGAGGACAGAGCCAGACACCACAGGGAGAGAGAGGACAGAGCCAGACACCACAGGGAGAGAGAGGACAGAGCCAGACACCACAGGGAGAGAGAGGACAGAGCCAGACACCACAGGGAGAGAGAGGACAGAGCCAGACACCACAGGGAGAGAGAGGACAGAGCCAGACACCACAGGGAGAGAGAGGACAGAGCCAGACACCACAGGGAGAGAGAGGACAGAGCCAGACACCACAGGGAGAGAGAGGACAGAGCCAGACACCACAGGGAGAGAGAGGACAGAGCCAGACACCACAGGGAGAGAGAGGACAGAGCCAGACACCACAGGGAGAGAGGGCAGAGCCTAAACAGGCTTGGGCTGAGTCTCAATTCTCCAACCTTGTTTAATCCACTTGAGAAAATATGCAAGTGTACACGAGAAAAATGGGGCTGCAGCCCTAAACACTCAATGCAGCGAACCACGTCCATGATTGTCAGCTGATTAGTAGAATCAGGTGTTCAATTAGGACAGCTGGAAACCAAACCCTGTATGAGGGCTGCTATGGAGGAGGGTAGCTGGCCACCATTGTCTTAAGGATCAAAACAATTCACAGGGATGGAAACTGCTGAGGGCCAAAAACAGTTTCACTGAAACATGCAAAAGACAAAATCCCTCTGACTCGCATCTAAATAATGTAACGACAGCAATCCAATGCTATTTGTTGCCTAGACTTTACTGCAAAATGACACTCGAGTCTTGAGAAATAAACAAAACACTGATATTGCAGTTACCATGACATCCTTTATAATAGTACGCTGGTTACCATGACAGCCTTTATAATAGTACGCTGGTTACCATGACATCCTTTATAATAGTACGCTGGTTACCATGACAGCCTTTATAATAGTACGCTGGCTACCATGACAGCCTTTATAATAGTACGCTGGTTACCATGACAGCCTTTATAATAGTACGCTGGTTACCATGACAGCCTTTATAATAGTACGCTGGTTACCATGACAGCCTTTATAATAGTACGCTGGTTACCATGACAGCCTTTATAATAGTACGCTGGTTACCATGACATCCTTTATAATAGTACGCTGGTTACCATGACAGCCTTTATAATAGTACGCTGGTTACCATGACATCCTTTATAATAGTACGCTGGCTACCATGACAGCCTTTATAATAGAACGCTTGTTACCACGACATCCTTTATAATAGAACGCTTGTGACCACACACACACACGTAAATATTGCACTTGGGGAAAAACATCCTAAAGTAGAAATAGAATGAAACAGAACAGGGATTCTATTTTTGTTCTATTATAGTGGCCACGATAGTAGACGTCGATCAAGTGCACAAGGCTTCATGTGTGGAAAAATAACATTCACCGAGTAAAACATGGAATAATCCTCCTCACTCTCAGGTGTTACTGTCAAGTTCAACACAACTAAAACCACATCTTTAGGCTACACTGCAGGTTATTACACTGTGCACTTTCTGCCTGTGGACATCTGTTCTACAATGTGCCAGCAGAGAATTGTTTTATTTTACCTTTATTTAACTTGGCAAGTTAGTTAAGAACAAATTCTTATTTACAACGACGTCCTAGGAACAGTGGGTTAACTGCCTGTTCAGGGACAAAACAACAGATTTCTACCGTGTCAAGCTCGGGGATTCAATCGAGCAACCTTTCAGTTACAGGCCCAACGCTCTAACCACTAGGCTACCCTGCCACCTCTACACTCTAACCACTAGGCTACCCTGCCACCTCTACACTCTAACCACTAGGCTACCCTGCCACCTCTACACTCTAACCACTAGGCTACCCTGCCACCTCTACACTCTAACCACTAGGCTACCCTGCCACCTCTACGCTCTAACCACTAGGCTACCCTGCCACCTCTACGCTCTAACCACTAGGCTACCCTGCCACCTCTACGCTCTAACCACTAGGCTACCCTGCCACCTCTACGCTCTAACCACTAGGCTACCCTGCCACCTCTACGCTCTAACCACTAGGCTACCCTGCCACCTCTACGCTCTAACCACTAGGCTACCCTGCCACCTCTACGCTCTAACCACTAGGCTACCCTGCCACCTCTACGCTCTAACCACTAGGCTACCCTGCCACCTCTACGCTCTAACCACTAGGCTACCCTGCCACCTCTACGCTCTAACCACTAGGCTACCCTGCCACCTCTACGCTCTAACCACTAGGCTACCCCTGCCACCTCTACGCTCTAACCACTAGGCTACCCTGCCACCTCTACGCTCTAACCACTAGGCCACCCTGCCACCTCTACGCTCTAACCACTAGGCCACCCTGCCACCTCTACGCTCTAACCACTAGGCCACCCTGCCACCTCTACGCTCTAACCACTAGGCCACCCTGCCACCTCTACGCTCTAACCACTAGGCCACCCTGCCACCTCTACGCTCTAACCACTAGGCCACCCTGCCACCTCTACGCTCTAACCACTAGGCCACCCTGCCACCTCTACGCTCTAACCACTAGGCCACCCTGCCACCTCTACGCTCTAACCACTAGGCCACCCTGCCACCTCTACGCTCTAACCACTAGGCCACCCTGCCACCTCTACGCTCTAACCACTAGGCTACCCTGCCACCTCTACACTCTAACCACTAGGCTACCCTGCCACCTCTACACTCTAACCACTAGGCTACCCTGCCACCTCTACACTCTAACCACTAGGCTACCCTGCCACCTCTACACTCTAACCACTAGGCTACCCTGCCACCTCTACACTCTAACCACTAGGCTACCCTGCCACCTCTACACTCTAACCACTAGGCTACCCTGCCACCTCTACACTCTAACCACTAGGCTACCCTGCCACCTCTACACTCTAACCACTAGGCCACCCTGCCACCTCTACACTCTAACCACTAGGCCACCCTGCCACCTCTACACTCTAACCACTAGGCCACCCTGCCACCTCTACACTCTAACCACTAGGCCACCCTGCCACCTCTACACTCTAACCACTAGGCCACCCTGCCACCTCTACACTCTAACCACTAGGCTACCCTGCCACCTCTACACTCTAACCACTAGGCCACCCTGCCACCTCTACACTCTAACCACTAGGCCACCCTGCCACCTCTACACTCTAACCACTAGGCCACCCTGCCACCTCTACACTCTAACCACTAGGCCACCCTGCCACCTCTACACTCTAACCACTAGGCCACCCTGCCACCTCTACACTCTAACCACTAGGCCACCCTGCCACCTCTACACTCTAACCACTAGGCCACCCTGCCACCTCTACACTCTAACCACTAGGCCACCCTGCCACCTCTACACTCTAACCACGAGGCCACCCTGCCACCTCTACACTCTAACCACGAGGCCACCCTGCCACCTCTACACTCTAACCACGAGGCTACCTGCCACCTCTACACTCTAACCACGAGGCTACCCTGCCACCTCTACACTCTAACCACGAGGCTACCCTGCCACCTCTACACTCTAACCACGAGGCTACCCTGCCACCTCTACACTCTAACCACTAGGCTACCCTGCCACCTCTACACTCTAACCACTAGGCTACCCTGCCACCTCTACACTCTAACCACTAGGCTACCCTGCCACCTCTACAGTCTAACCACGAGGCTACCCTGCCACCTCTACACTCTAACCACGAGGCCACCCTGCCACCTCTACACTCTAACCACGAGGCCACCCTGCCACCTCTACACTCTAACCACGAGGCCACCCTGCCACCTCTACACTCTAACCACGAGGCCACCCTGCCACCTCTACACTCTAACCACGAGGCCACCCTGCCACCTCTACACTCTAACCACGAGGCCACCCTGCCACCTCTACACTCTAACCACGAGGCTACCCTGCCACCTCTATACGCTCTAACCACTAGGCTACCCTGCCACCTCTACGCTCTAACCACGAGGCTACCCTGCCACCTCTACGCTCTAACCACGAGGCTACCCTGCCACCTCTACGCTCTAACCACGAGGCTACCTGCCACCTCTACGCTCTAACCACGAGGCTACCCTGCCACCTCTACGCTCTAACCACGAGGCTACCTGCCACCTCTACGCTCTAACCACTAGGCTACCCTGCCACCTCTACGCTCTAACCACTAGGCTACCCTGCCACCTCTACGCTCTAACCACTAGGCCACCCTGCCACCTCTACGCTCTAACCACTAGGCCACCCTGCCACCTCTACGCTCTAACCACGAGGCCACCCTGCCACCTCTACGCTCTAACCACGAGGCTACCCTGCCACCTCTACGCTCTAACCACGAGGCTACCCTGCCACCTCTACGCTCTAACCACGAGGCTACCCTGCCACCTCTACGCTCTAACCACGAGGCTACCCTGCCACCTCTACGCTCTAACCACGAGGCTACCCTGCCACCTCTACCCTAACCACGAGGCTACCCTGCCACCTCTACGCTCTAACCACGAGGCTACCCTGCCACCTCTACGCTCTAACCACGAGGCTACCCTGCCACCTCTACACTCTAACCACGAGGCTACCCTGCCACCTCTACACTCTAACCACGAGGCTACCCTGCCACCTCTACACTCTAACCACGAGGCTACCCTGCCACCTCTACACTCTAACCACGAGGCTACCCTGCCACCTCTACACTCTAACCACGAGGCTACCCTGCCACCTCTACACTCTAACCACGAGGCTACCCTGCCACCTCTACACTCTAACCACGAGGCTACCCTGCCACCTCTACACTCTAACCACGAGGCTACCCTGCCACCTCTACACTCTAACCACGAGGCTACCCTGCCACCTCTACACTCTAACCACGAGGCTACCCTGCCACCTCTACACTCTAACCACGAGGCTACCCTGCCACCTCTACACTCTAACCACGAGGCTACCCTGCCACCTCTACACTCTAACCACGAGGCTACCCTGCCACCTCTACACTCTAACCACGAGGCTACCCTGCCACCTCTACACTCTAACCACGAGGCTACCCTGCCACCTCTACACTCTAACCACGAGGCTACCCTGCCACCTCTACACTCTAACCACGAGGCTACCCTGCCACCTCTACACTCTAACCACTAGGCTACCCTGCCACCTCTACACTCTAACCACTAGGCTACCCTGCCACCTCTACACTCTAACCACTAGGCTACCCTGCCACCTCTACACTCTAACCACTAGGCTACCCTGCCACCTCTACACTCTAACCACTAGGCTACCCTGCCACCTCTACACTACCCTGCCACCTCTACACTACCCTGCCACCTCTACACTACCCTGCCACCTCTACACTACCCTGCCACCTCTACACTACCCTGCCACCTCTACACTCTAACCACTAGGCTACCCTGCGGACCCTACACTCTAACCACTAGGCTACCCTGCGGACCCTACACTCTAACCACTAGGCTACCCTGCGGACCCTACACTCTAACCACTAGGCTACCCTGCGGACCCTACACTCTAACCACTAGGCTACCCTGAATCCACCTGTTAAACCAGGCCCAGCTACACTTCATCCCTGAATCCACCTGTTTAACCAGGCCCAGCTACACTTCATCCCTGAATCCACCTGTTAAACCAGGCCCAGCTACACTTCATCCCTGAATCCACCTGTTAAACCAGGCCCAGCTACACTTCATCCCTGAATCCACCTGTTTAACAAGCAACAACTAATTTTCACCTAATTCTCTCATTCTGAAAATGAACCACATACTTTAAAGGGAAAACATCAGTTCACAGATGATAGTTAGTTCGTTACCATTTCACACCGATTTCCAGGGTCCAGTAAGCAACTAACGCGTTATAACTTGATGAACGGCAAGGAGTCGTATACCAAATAAAAAATATATGCCATTTAGCAGACGCTTTTATCCAAACCCACTACCCTGGCGTTACAAGCGCCATGCTCTACCAACTGAGCTACCACCCATACCAGTTAATACTATATTGAATTGGTTAGTTTACTAATGTCAGCTCATCTGATGTTGTAACGTTAGCTGTCTGACTTTATGAGCCTGCTAATTTTCACACCATAAACTCTTATTATTTAATAAGTTGGCTAATGTTGCTCAACATTTCTCTGGCTAGCTAACGGAGAATTCGATCCCGCTAGCAAGATAATTCACAGTGCCAACAAAACTTGTTCCACCACACTGTCTCCCTCACCTCAAACTTTCCAAATGCCAGGTGTTATTTCAGTTACAGGTCATGAAGTACTGCTTCATCACCTTCTCACCCCCCGTCTCCGTTGTCAGGCTTCTGACCTACAGTACCTCTTCGTTATGGTTCAGGGGACGCGCTGCTCTGAGTTAACTGGCAAACTGTCTTTCAGAGCGCAGGCTGATGCTGTAAATAGTAAGTTGGTCGTCTCTTCCCTCTCCAATCGCGTGCTGTATTATGTTATGTAAAACGATTGGCTAAGCCTTGGATACAGCCAGTATTGCTCCAAACACTCATCACTCATTCACATACAGCCAGTAGTGATCCACCCCCCCCCCTTACAGCCAGTAGTGATCCACCCCCTTACAGCCAGTAGTGATCCACCCCCCTTACAGCCAGTAGTGATCCACCCCCCTTACAGCAAGTAGTGATCCACCCCCATACAGCCAGTAGTGATCCAACCCCCTTATAGCCAGTAGTGATCCACCCCCACCTTACAGCCAGTAGTGATCCACCCCCACCTTACAGCCAGTAGTGATCCAACCCCCCTTACAGCCAGTAGTGATCCAACCCCCTTACAGCCAGTAGTGATCCCCCCTACAGCCAGTAGTGATCCACCCCCCTTACAGCCAGTAGTGATTCACCCCCTTACAGCCAGTAGTGATCCACCCCCTTACAGCCAGTAGTGATTCACCCCCTTACAGCCAGTAGTGATCCACCCCCTTACAGCCAGTAGTGATCCAACCCCCCTTAAAGCCAGTAGTGATCCCCCCTTAAAGCCAGTAATGACACCCCCTTAAAGCCAGTAGTGACACCCCCCCTTAAAGCCAGTAGTGATCCAACCCCCAAAAAACTTCTACACAAATCACATAGGTCACCTATTTTGGATTCAAACCTGTACATTTGGCCAAAAGGTGACTAGTTTGCATCTCTGAATTCATCTTCGGACACTTTCAGTCCACATACAATGCAGAAGGGCTAGAGTCCATAATGACACCATATTCCCTATGGCCTCCGGTCAAAGATAGTGCACTATTGTATGTAGAGGATTGGGTGCCATTTGGGACGAACCACCTGAAAAAGATGAGATGTGAAACAGACTTACGGTAGTGAGCAATGGCATTACTCTCGAAAAGACAGAAGCCGTCGTCACCCTGAAAAGCTGGTACCTGTTGAGGGGGAACAGTAAAAAGAAACAACAAAAATTCAGTCATTTATTTGGACGGGCGACAACAACCATTTTGTTTTATTTATGGGACAATCCAGCATTGATATGAAACCCATTGTTCAATCTAGCTTGGGCACCAGCCTGTGCCATCGTGCCACACCTTGCCGTGTTTGGCACGACGAGGAGTGGATATGACAGCAGATCTGGGATCAGGCTACGTTAACATAGTCTGTTTACGTCTGATGCTCAGGGTTAAAAAGCTCAATAAAACTTCATTATTATTTCAGGTGAAGAAATTAAAAAATCATCATTGCATCATACAAACTATTTTAGGAATATAAACCTACAACCACAGACAATACAAAATATTATTGTCCAAGTTCAAGGATGTGTACACAGTAAAGCAGGTAGCCTAGCGGTGGGCCAGTAACCGAAAAGTCGCAGGTTCAAATCCCCGAGGTGACTAGGTGAAAAATCTGTCGTTGTGCCCTTGAGCAAGGCACTTAACTCCCAACTGCTCCTGTAAGTTGCACTGGATAAGTGCGTCTGCTAAATGACTAAAATGGAAACCATATACCAAGTCGCACCCTATTACCTATATTTACATTTACATTTAAGTCATTTAGCAGACGCTATATTTACATTTACAGGGTCCTGGTAAAGTAGTGCACTGTGTAGGGAATAGGGTACCCATTTAAGACGCATCGCATTACAAAAGGGGATGCTGAAACTCACCTTGCCCAAGGGGAAGTTGTTGAGGAAGGCAGGGGTACGGTTTGTCTGTCCGAAGGTGAAGGCGGGGGCGCTGCTGGCCACCTTAAGAGAGACCAGATGATACTTAATTCACCCTAAAGGGAAAATTAGACTGCGTTTACTCAGGCAGCCCAATTCTGATTTCTCTTTTCTTTTTTTTCTCTCCCAATTATGGACAAAATAGCTGATTGGTTAAATGACCAATTAGTGGGAAAAAGATCAGAATTGGGCTGCCTGTGTAAACAGAGTTAGTTTGTCATCCTTACAGCTGCAGTAAAAAAAACTATAAATACATCATTTAACAACAAAACACAGGACAATAAGAAAAAAGACATATGATGAAGGCAGGTTTAAACGTGTAGTACCTTGAGGCGTGCACCGCTGTACTGGGCTGCAATTTGAGCCTTGAAGGCTCTCCAGTTTTCTGGATACGTGTACAGAGTCTGTGGAAGGGAGAAGAGTTTTTTTTTAAATTTTAAACACAACTTTATAAAAAAATGGCAGAGGAAAAACAATGTACACAGCAGTGCTTCTAGATCCAGGTGGTGGTGGTTTAGGCAGGAACTAGTAGAAGCTACACAACTATGGGGTTCTAACAGTAGGCTATGTAGGGTATCCAATCAAAAACACCTTTTAACCAATAGATCAAATAATATAACAAAAGTAATTGAGATTTTACCCTTGTATGATTTGTGTGACTTAAATCAATGGATGGGGGGGGACCAGAGAGAAATAAAGTGGTCAACAACAAAAATAAATCTGGAAAATAGCATAGCGTCAGCGAGGCTGGGCTAGAGTTAAATGGTGAGCCTGTCAGTTAGCCTTAACTCTGTCATCTTTCTTCTCCAATCCCACAAACATAAAAGAGGTAAAATATACTAAACAAAATTATTAACAGACAATAAATAAAAAACTGGCAACAGTTCTGGTGGATTCCTGCCGTCAGCATGCCAATTTTAAACTCAAAATTTGAGACATTTGTGGTGTGCATCAAAACAGCACATTTTAGAGTGGACATTATCTTGTCGGCAGCATAAGGTGCACCTATGTAATGACCATGCCGTTTAATCAGCTCCTCAATATGCCACATCTGTCAGGTAAATGGATTATCTTGACAAAGGAGAAATGCCCACTAACAGGAACGTAAACAAATGCGTGCACAAAATTTAAGAGAATTCCGCTTTTTTTGGGCGTATAGAAAATATCTGGGAACGTTTATTTCAGCTCATGAAACATAGGACCAACACGTTACGTTTACATTATTGTTCAGTTTAACGTTAGATAGCCAGCTGGTCACAAGTAAGCTACCAATAGACTCCGGATGGCAATATGTTGATGCTTTGATTAGAACATTAAAGTCCTAAATATGCCATGTATACATACGACTGCGAGGAAATATCATTCATTATTCGTCACGGACTCTGAAGAAACTCAACGTGGCATAAGGCACAGAAAGACGCGTCATTTAACCACCACCCAAGCTATTATGCTGCATCGTCAAGAAAGACTGAAAAAGGGGTACAAATAAACACGGCAATGACGTTAAAAGGGCATAAATATTTCAGATGCACTAAAAGGTAGCGGATAAGTGGATGGATGGGGCCGATATTGTACAGATGGTTGTTAAAACGCAAGTATAAATTCTGTGACAAGGCATCTCTCCAGTTCACTCACCCCTGCCGCCATCTTTAGGACGAGAGAAAGAACGTGGACGCGCACCAGTGACGTATTTACTGCCAGTTCGGGCGCGTCGCTGTAACCAGAGTTTGACTGAATATAAATCATATTTTGCCCAAATAAGAAAATATGGGTAAACATTTACATTTAAACAATAAAATGTATTACATTTTTCTAAGTAGGTTTCAATTAATTTATATTGATTGAATGTGATGGATAACTCCGTATCCTATTTGTTGTGTGCATTGTCATTTGAAAAAGCACAACACATACAAAATGGAGCAGACCAAGGCAAAGCATATTTTACAATGATAGAACACTCAAAGGAGACAAGGTCCACATTATTTAAAAAAAAAAACAGTTTATTTCAGTTCTCAAGTTGTCGAAATACAATATACAACAGCAACTGAAGGGTAACTCAGAAGACACAGTAGCGTTTAATACGACAACAACCACCTGCTTATCACCAGGCTCTGTGGTTTCAATAGTATGCATTCATACTGTGTCAAAGGATCATTGATCCTTCCCCAATAAGTACAGAACTCGACTATGTGCAGCAATACCACATGATCAACTTGGGAAAATATTTGTATTGACAATACTGTAATGTAGGGGCATTTACATGAAATATAAGAGATGCATGTTGATAAACCAGCGTAGCACTGCAGGGACATCAGCTGACAAGACCTGAGAAACAGAAGAAAATAAAATAAAAATTACAGATCAATTCAATAATTTATTTGACACCCAATGAAAGAAGACTAATAACGTCAACATACCCAGGTAATCATCCATGAGGGATCCAATGGCAAACTGAAACAGAAGAAATAAATTATTCCAAGTTACAACTTGCAGGTCTCTTCAGATAGCTAGCGGTGGCTTGCAATCGGCGAGGATTTTTTAAATTTTACCTATCAGGTAGCATCCTTAGTTTATGGTGATTTGACAGTGTACTCACAATGTCGTTTTTATCCACTCTTGTTCCCACGATTTTCAACCGAATCTCATCATCCTGTTGGATTACAATGTCCTAATGTGGAGAAGACAGAATCCTTAATAAGAGGACATGTATCTATGTTACCTAAATATTTATTTTACAAATGACGACCAGTTTTAGTGTCTTACCTCGTCAGTGGTCTTATAACAGGGAGGATTTGAGTTGGGGTCAAACTCCATCTCTGAGGGAATGGACTGCAGAAACAGTAAGTAACCACATTGACATTGTAAGAGTTTATCAATAAAAACATTCAACAACAACAAGAAATTTCCATGTGGACCTACATGACGAGAGATGAAACAGGACATGGGGCCGATCTCTGTGAAAAGGCCAACCTGAAAAGAATAGAACATCTTGTATAAATTTCAACACACCATGAAAACAATTAGATATTTTCTTGTCAATCCTTATTCAGATGTTAATGAGATCAAAGAAGATTGGTCTGTGTCCCAAATGGCACCCTATTGGCTCTGGTCAAAAGTACAGCACTTTAAAAGGGAGGAGGGTGTTCTTTAAAAAAATATTTTTAAACACAGTCTTTGAATAACTTACTCCTTCCACTCATATTTTGCATAATGCTTCTGATAGTTAAATTAACCATCCCATTCTTTCAGATCGCACAACGCCAGATACAGGTATCAGCTTATGGACACTCAGATGATCTTTCCACCATCCTCTGTCATTTATCCATTGATTTCCCAAGAAATATGTCCACATCTCAGCCATGTACAGTCTTCCACTGTCACATTTCACTGAACTACTCCAGTGTCTTGTCAGCATTCAATGGATTCATGCAACCTCTAGTTATTCTCATTAGGACATCATGTAGGTCTAGGTACAGTAAATGTTGTGTATTTTTTTTGTACCTAGAAGATTGAATTAATTTGACCCCCCCCCACAAGTTTAATTTTACCTTTATTTAACCAGGCAAGCCAGTTAAGAAACAATTCTTTTTGAATTTTGAACAATTTGAAAATACAATGACGGTCTAGGAACAGTGGGTTAACTGGTCCAGGAACAGTGGGTTAACTGGTCCAGGAACAGTGGGTTAACTGGTCCAGGAACAGTGGGTTAACTGGTCCAGGAACAGTGGGTTAACTGGTCCAGGAACAGTGGGTTAACTGGTCCAGGAACAGTGGGTTAACTGGTCCAGGAACAGTGGGTTAACTGGTCCAGGAACAGTGGGTTAACTGGTCCAGGAACAGTGGGTTAACTGGTCCAGGAACAGTGGGTTAACTGGTCCAAGAACAGTGGGTTACCTGCCTTGTTCAGCGGCAGAACGACTGATTTTTACCTTGTCAGCGCGGGGATTTGATCTAGCAACCTTTCAGTTACTGGGCTGACGCTCTAACCACTAGGCTACCTGCCGCCCCTACGCTCTAACCACTAGGCTACCTGCCGCCCCTACGCTCTAACCACTAGGCTACCTGCCGCCCCTACGCTCTAACCACTAGGATACCTGCCGCCCCTACGCTCTAACCACTAGGCTACCTGCCGCCCCTACGCTCTAACCACTAGGCTACCCTGCCGCCCCTACGCTCTAACCACTAGGCTACCCTGCCGCCCCTACGCTCTAACCACTAGGCTACCCTGCCGCCCCTACGCTCTAACCACTAGGCTACCTGCCGCCCCTACGCTCTAACCACTAGGCTACCTGCCGCCCCTACGCTCTAACCACTAGGCTACCTGCCAACCCCTACGCTCTAACCACTAGGCTACCTGCCAACCCCTACGCTCTAACCACTAGGCTACCTGCCGCCCCTACGCTCTAACCACTAGGCTACCTGCCGCCCCTACGCTCTAACCACTGGGCTACCTGCCGCCCCTACGCTCTAACCACTGGGCTACCTGCCGCCCCTACGCTCTAACCACTGGGCTACCTGCCGCCCCTACGCTCTAACCACTGGGCTACCTGCCGCCCCTACGCTCTAACCACTGGGCTACCTGCCGCCCCTACGCTCTAACCACTGGGCTACCTGCCGCCCCTACGCTCTAACCACTGGGCTACCTGCCGCCCCTACGCTCTAACCACTGGGCTCCCTGCCGCCCCTACGCTCTAACCACTAGGCTACCCTGCCGCCCCTACGCTCTAACCACTAGGCTACCCTGCCGCCCCTACGCTCTAACCACTAGGCTACCCCCGCCCCTACGCTCTAACCACTAGGCTACCCTCCCGCCCCTACGCTCTAACCACTAGGCTACCCTGCCGCCCCTACGCTCTAACCACTTGGCTACCTGCCGCCCCTACGCTCTAACCACTAGGCTACCTGCCGCCCCTACGCTCTAACCACTAGGCTACCCTGCCGCCCCTACGCTCTAACCACTTGGCTACCTGCCGCCCCTACGCTCTAACCACTAGGCTACCCTGCCGCCCCTACGCTCTAACCACTAGGCTACCCTGCCGCCCCTACGCTCTAACCACTTGGCTACCTGCCGCCCCTACGCTCTAACCACTTGGCTACCTGCCGCCCCTACGCTCTAACCACTAGGCTACCTGCCGCCCCTACGCTCTAACCACTAGGCTACCTGCCGCCCCTACGCTCTAACCACTAGGCTACCTGCCGCCCCTACGCTCTAACCACTAGGCTACCTGCCGCCCCTACGCTCTAACCACTAGGCTACCTGCCGCCCTACGCTCTAACCACTAGGCTACCTGCCGCCCTACGCTCTAACCACTAGGCTACCTGCCGCCCCTACGCTCTAACCACTAGGCTACCTGCCGCCCCTACGCTCTAACCACTAGGCTACCTGCCGCCCCTACGCTCTAACCACTAGGCTACCTGCCGCCCCTACGCTCTAACCACTAGGCTACCTGCCGCCCCTACGCTCTAACCACTAGGCTACCCTGCCGCCCCTACGCTCTAACCACTAGGATACCCTGCCGCCCCTACGCTCTAACCACTAGGATACCTGCCGCCCCTACGCTCTAACCACTAGGCTACCCTGCCGCCCCTACACTCTAACCACTTGGCTACCTGCCGCCCCTACACTCTAACCACTAGGCTACCCTGCCGCCCCTACGCTCTAACCACTAGGCTACCCTGCCGCCCCTACGCTCTAACCACTAGGCTACCCTGCCGCCCCTACGCTCTAACCACTAGGCTACCCTGCCGCCCCTACGCTCTAACCACTAGGCTACCTGCCGCCCCTACACTCTAACCACTAGGATACCTGCCGCCCCTACACTCTAACCACTAGGATACCTGCCGCCCCTACACTCTAACCACTAGGATACCTGCCGCCTCTACACTCTAACCACTAGGCTACCCTGCCGCCTCTACGCTCTAACCACTAGGATACCTGCCGCCCCTACGCTCTAACCACTAGGATACCTGCCGCCCCTACGCTCTAACCACTAGGATACCTGCCGCCCCTACACTCTAACCACTAGGATACCTGCCGCCTCTACACTCTAACCACTAGGCTACCCTGCCGCCTCTACGCTCTAACCACTAGGATACCTGCCGCCCCTACGCTCTAACCACTAGGCTACCCTGCCACCTCTACACTCTAACCACTAGGCTACCCTGCCACCTCTACACTCTAACCACTAGGCTACCCTGCCACCTCTACACTCTAACCACTAGGCTACCCTGCCGCCCCTACACTCTAACCACTAGGCTACCCTGCCGCCCCTACACTCTAACCACTAGGCTACCCTGCCACCTCTACACTCTAACCACTAGGCTACCCTGCCACCTCTACACTCTAACCACTAGGCTACCCTGCCACCTCTACACTCTAACCACTAGGCTACCCTGCCACCTCTACACTCTAACCACTAGGATACCTGCCACCTCTACACTCTAACCACTAGGCTACCCTGCCACCTCTACACTCTAACCACTAGGCTACCCTGCCACCTCTACACTCTAACCACTAGGCTTTACTATTAATCGTTGGACATAAGAACTGTAAAAACAACCAACAAATCAAGTGATTGTAATTTTGGAAATTTGTTCCAAATTATTCCCTCGCATAAGATAGATGTACGTCATGCAATAAAATGCTAATTAATTACTTAAAAATCATAATGTGATTTTCTGGATTTTTGTTTTAGATTCCGTCTCTCACAGTTGAAGTGTACCTATGATAAAAAATTACAGACCTCTACATTCTTTGTAAGTAGGAAAACCTGCAAAATCGGCAGTGTATCAAATACTTGTTCTCCCCACTGTGTGTGTGTATATGTATATATATATATATTTAAATCGGTCCGCGGCTGAATCTAGCTGAGGATCCCTGATAAAGGGAATACGTTTCTGCTTGGGACGTAGCCTTCGTTCCCTTACCTTGTTGACCTGGGTAACCACGGCATCTACCACCTCGCCTTTGAATGGACGGAAAACAATAGCCTTGTACTTGACTGGGTAAAGCACAAATCCCCTGCCTGGTTGGATGACACCTGCACCAATGTTATCAATGGTGGTCACCGCAATGACGAACCCATATCTGGAACAGAGAGTCAAGTGTCATTAATTAAGTGAGCAAGCAAATCAACTTGTTACTGGTCAGAACATATTCGTCGCCAGACCCACTGGCTTCAAGTCATCTACAAGGCCATGCTAGGCAAAGCTCCGCCTTATCTCAGCTCACTGGTCACGATGGCAACACCCATCCGTAGCACGCGCTCCAGCAGGTGTATCTCATTGATCATCCCTAAAGCCAACACCTCATTCGGCCGCCTTTCGTTCCAGTACTCTGCTGCCTGTGACTGGAACGAATTGCAAAAATCGCTGAAGTTGGAGACTTTTATCTCCCTCACCAACTTCAAACATCAGCTAGCTGAGCAGCTAACCGATCGCTGCAGCTGTACATAATCTATTGGTAAATAGCACACCCATTTTCACCTACCTCATCCCCACAGTTTTTATTTATTTACTTTTCTGCTCTTTTGCACACCAATATCTCTACCTGTACATGATCATTTATCACTCCAGTGTTAATCTGCAAAATTGTAATTATTCGCCTACCTCCTCATGCCTTTTGCACACATTGTATATAGACTCTCCTTTTTTTCTCTGTGTTATTGACTTGTTAATTGTTTACTCCATGTGTAACTCTGTGTTGTCTGTTCACACTGCTATGCTTTATCTTGGCCAGGTCGCAGTTGCAAATGAGAACCTGTTCTCAACTAGCCTACCTGGTTAAATAAAGGTGAAATAAAAAAATATTTAAAAAACAACCTACCCAGTGTTGTGAAACTGTAAACTGTTTCGTCTTTATTCTACTTTGAAATTTAGCCTAGAGTCCACACTGAATCTCACTACACTCAGCAATACTGATTTAGCGGTTCCAGGCTAATGAAAGGAAAGCCGCCCTGGCACAATTACCACTCACTTTCCTGTGCATGTTCCCTCCACTTCTGTGAAGAGCTTCTGTTTCACAGTGTTCAGGAGATTGGGACCAAAGTACCGAGGGTGGAGCAGGATCTCATGCTCCAGGGAAATCTGTGAATTATATATATATATGTGTTAGTGTACAGTTTGTTTCACAATAGTACTAAATTACTGTACCTGAATAATTGTACTGTTTATTGTTGAGAATGCTAGCACTTTCATTAAGTCTAAGTAACGTAGATATCTGATTCATAGCTGCTTTTAACAAACTAACATCACCAGACAGGTATAAACCCGTTAAATATGCAGAACTATTATGGACGTTGATTTGTTTTCACTTTTGGCAAGTTAGTTAAGAGAGCAGTTAGCTACATAGCTATCCAACCAGTTAACAAAGCTAGCACGACATGGTGATGCATGTTATCGTCACAATATCATACAAATCTAACTACTACTTACATGATAAAACATTTTTCCCGCTCACTCTTCCTTGATTTTCGTATTCTGTTTAATTTATCAGAAAAGAACGAATCGTCTCTAAATGATTAAATCCAGCAACAAATCACAGGAAACTGATGTTTAACTTCCGGGAAAAAAACATTTTACTTCCGGAGCAGAAGACTTGTGTGACGTCGGATTTCAAAATAAAAGCCCTGTGTAGCTTTCATCACCTTAAAACAGACTGGATCATGAACACATGAGCTTTTTTGGTCCCAATAATGTGATCACTGATTGTGATAAAAGACAACGATTTGTTGGCTTAAAAATAATAACAAATATTTAATTTCAAGAATAAGAATGAAGTTGAAACATATTTGGTTGAAAAACTGTATAAACATATGACATAACACAAAAATGCACCTGGCATGACAAAGGTCATCAGTCTTTTCCTTTATAGACAACACATGCCTTGAGTCACTGACAGCCTCAGTCAGTCAAAGCAAAAGAAATTCATCAAAAACAGAACTTCAAGATTGATTCAATATTGACACTTCCATTCAGAAAGGGGGAAAACAAAGATACAGCAAATCACTCAAGTAGAAAATATGTTTTCACCAAAAATTTGCAAATATATACAGTCAAATGCTGCATGTAACAACAGAATTGTCAAATGGGAGTGGTTTAAAAAAAACAACTAAGCAATGCAAGGTAAGCGCATGCTCTTATTATGATAGGCAGCATTCTGAGAGCCAGTGAAAGTATATGCCAAAACAATTATCTAAAACTAATATGGTTCTGTGTCCCAAAATGGCACCCACCCTATTCTCTACATTATAGTGCACTATTTTCTCTGGTCAAAAGTAGTGCACTAGATAGGGAATAGGGTGCCATTTGGGATGAAGCCCTGAGTCATCGCCGTTAGCATCATCTACCACAGTGTTTGACATCGTCATTGGAAAGGATCCGGGCGTATTGAGATGTCCAGTCCCTGAGGAACACTTCCTGTAGCTGGACCTGTAAACTCCTCTGGCCCTGTCCCACCACAGAACCGGTCTGGTTCACCACCAGCCCGATACCTGCAGTGTGGGTGAAATAGTTCTCTGACCAGTTGGACGTTCCTGTGATCACACAATACAAGATACAAGTTAGTGTAATTTTATGGCAGTTCCAAAACATTTCTGTGTACAACAGAATGCTACGTGCAATGTAATGTTTATATTGTCAAAAAAATAAATAAATAAACAGTAGACTTTTGGTTTTGCAGCAGAATCAAATCCATAAAAGCAACGGACATTTTGTCCAACGATTAGTGATTGTGATGTACAGTACCAATATAGACGACTCGGTCGGTCACCATGTACTTGGCATGGTTCACTCTTGAGAAAGGGATCTTTTTCTGCTCTGCTGTCGAAGGCACCTCAAACACTTTCTGTAGGACACATCATGGAAATAGGACATGAGTGACAACAACCGAATGCAAAAACTAGAAGGAAAACAAAAAAAGGTACATTTCCTGAAGAAAATTGTGTACTTGCTTTAGCTGTCTACAAGTATTTTTATGGCTTTTAAAACATTTTAAAAAAGGAGAGAAATTAAAACAGCAAACGTACCACATTGACGTTGCATCCCAGGGGAGGTCTGTTGAGGACAGTCAGGGACTGTAGAAAGAGGAACATGGAGCCTGGAGAGTGTGACCAGCAGCTCACTAGTAGGTTGACCTCTACCCCTCTAGTACACGCTGCTGCCCGTATGGCCGAGTCAATCGCAGGCCAGAACCTAATACAGAAATGGACCTGATTGGTTAGACGTTTAAAACATATGCACAACATATATCCAATAAAACGTCTTCATGAATAAAATCGGATACAAAGTCAGAGAATGATTTAAGGAGTGAATCTTAACTTCCACTTAAGTTGAATTTTCACTCCGGCACTGAAGTCAATGGGGGAGAGGTGAGAAAATTCTACTCAAGTGGAAGTTAGGATTCAGCCGAAGTTAGGATTCAGCCGAAGTTAGGATTCAGCCGAAGTTAGGATTCAGCCGAAGTTAGGATTCAGCCGAAGTTAGGATTCAGCCGAAGTTAGGATTCAGCCGAAGTTAGGATTCAGCCGAAGTTAGGATTCAGCCGAAGTTAGGATTCAGCCGAGTACGGACAGTCACCTGAGTGGCTCAGTGAACTGGGACAGCGGAAGATAGTCCATGACTGAGATGTGGACATATTTCTGGGCGTCTGCGATGACAGAGAGGATGGTGGATAGATCGTCGGAACGTCCATAAGCTGATATCTGGGGTGGAGCGCTCTGAAACAATAGGACAGTTAGTTAAAACAAACATTCAGTAGCATTATGCAAAATATGAGTGGAAAGGGTTATTTAGACAAAGACGGCATCTCAAAGAACACCATTTTTTTCTGTTCAAAAGTAGTGCACTATGTAGGGAATAGGGCTCTGTTCAAAAGTAGTGTACTATGTAGGGAATAGGGCTCTGTTCAAAAGTAGTGTACTATGTAGGGAATAGGGCTCTGTTCAAAAGTAGTGCGCTATGTAGGGAATAGGGCTCTGTTCAAAAGTAGTGCGCTATGTAGGGAATAGGGCTCTGTTCAAAAGTAGTGCGCTATGTAGGGAATAGGGCTCTGTTCAAAAGTAGTGCGCTATGTAGGGAATAGGGCTCTGTTCAAAAGTAGTGCACTATGTAGGGATACACGTTGCCATTTGGAACGCAGGAAAAAAAGGACAAGATCCAACTCACAGAGAGATATACTCGTGCAGGGACTCCATTGAGTTTGAGATTTAAGGGGTGCTTGGAGCTAGAGAGGGCAGAGTATCGGGCAGGCCAGAAGGGGGGTAGGGAGCCATTTTTTTGAGCACCGATGTTCCAGTACACCCCGAATAACCTTGACGCATCCTGTGCCAGGCAGCTGCAGTCCTCAATTGAAACTCCCACCTCCTTCACCTGAGGTGATCAATCAATCGTGAAATCAATCAATCATCGATCAATCAATGCATTGATATATAATGAGACATATTAATTGTTTAAATGCTGTTTAATCAGTTTTCAACAGGTCAGACGATGTTTTCTATATAAAAATCAAAATAAATGAACTAGTGAGGACGGTATTTTATATCAGTACTTTAGGAAATACCTGTGTGAGGGACCGCCAGTCCATGTTGGCACTGCCCAGGTAGAGGTGTTTCTGATCCACGACCCACAGCTTGGTGTGGACGATACCTCCCGTCACTGACTGGAGATCCACCTCCCGTACCTCTGCACCTGGACACAAAAACCAAGCAGGAGGTTAGACAGTCAACTAAGGTAGGACAGAAAACCACATATCAGTCAACTAAGGTAGGACAGACAACCACATATCAGTCAACTAAGGTAGAATAGACAACCACATTTCAGTCAACTAAGGTAGAATAGACAACCACATATCAGTCAACTAAGGTAGGATAGACAACCACATATCAGTCAACTAAGGTAGAATAGACAACCACATTTCAGTCAACTAAGGTAGAATAGACAACCACATTTCAGTCAACTAAGGCAGAATAGACAACCACATATCAGTCAACTAAGGTGGGATAGACAACCACATATCAGTCAACTAAGGTGGGATAGACAACCACATCAGTCCATTTGCTAGTCATTTACAGAATACATGCATAACCTGAAGAACAAAAAGAAGGGCCAGATGTGGTGACAGATGTGGTGACAGATGTGGTGACAGCTGTGCAAGTAGCTGCATGTACCCGTTCTGGCTAAATCAGCCGTGTCTCGATTCTCATTCTGAGGACCATTAACAGCAATCTGAAGTTTCACTCCTTTTGCTTCCAGTTCCATCAGCTGCTTGAAGACCTGTTTACCCTGTAAAAAAAAACCACATACAGGTCAAAGTGACAACACATTAAATAAAACACACACACACACACACACACACACACACACACACACACACACACACACACACACACACACACACACACACACACAGGTACAGCTATCCTTAACACCCACCGGTACAGCTATCCTTAACACCCACCGGTACAGCTATCCTAAACACCCACCGGTACAGCTATCCTAAACACCCACCGGTACAGCTATCCTTAACACCCACCGGTACAGCTATCCTTAACACCCACCGGTACAGCTATCCTAAACACCCACCGGTACAGCTATCCTAAACACCCACCGGTACAGCTATCCTAAACACCCACCGGTACAGCTATCCTTAACACCCACCGGTACAGCTATCCTAAACACCCACCGGTACAGCTATCCTTAACACCCACCGGTACAGCTATCCTTAACACCCACCGGTACAGCTATCCTAAACACCCACCGGTACAGCTATCCTAAACACCCACCGGTACAGCTATCCTAAACACCCACCGGTACAGCTATCCTAAACACCCACCGGTACAGCTATCCTAAACACCCACCGGTACAGCTATCCTAAACACCCACCGGTACAGCTATCCTAAACACCCACCGGTACAGCTATCCTAAACACCCACCGGTACAGCTATCCTTAACACCCACCGGTACAGCTATCCTTAACACCCACCGGTACAGCTATCCTAAACACCCACCGGTACAGCTATCCTAAACACCCACCGGTACAGCTATCCTAAACACCCACCGGTACACTTGGAATTGGGGAAGTCATTTGAGATTTTATGATGATTGTGTGATTCATTTGTATATTATCACCAAAACACAAAATAGATTAAAATGTTTTCCTTTAAATTTAGATGTATATTTTATAATTAAATGGTAAACCCCCAAAACATGTTAAAAATACAAATCAATCTTTTTCTCCTCCTACCTGTGCAGCACTAGGCTCAGTGAGTCTCAGGGCAGTATCCTCCTACCTGTACAGCACTAGGCTCTGTGAGTCTCAGGGCAGTATCCTCCTACCTGTACAGCACTAGGCTCTGTGAGTCTCAGGGCAGTGTTCTACCTGTGCAGCACTAGGCTCTGTGAGTCTCAGGGCAGTATCCTCCTACCTGTACAGCACTAGGCTCTGTGAGTCTCAGGGCAGTATCCTCCTACCTGTACAGCACTAGGCTCTGTGAGTCTCAGGGCAGTATCCTCCTACCTGTACAGCACTAGGCTCTGTGAGTCTCAGGGCAGTATTCCTACCTGTACAGCACTAGGCTCTGTGAGTCTCAGGGCAGTGTTCTACCTGTGCAGCACTAGGCTCAGTGAGTCTCAGGGCAGTATTCTCCTACCTGGGCAGCACTAGGCTCTGAGTCTCAGGGCAGTGTTCTACCTGTGCAGCACTAGGCTCTGTGAGTCTCAGGGCAGTATTCTCCTACCTGGGCAGCACTAGGCTCAGTGAGTCTCAGGGCAGTATTCTACTACCTGTGCAGCACTAGGCTCTGTGAGTCTCAGGGCAGTGTTCTCCTACCTGTGCAGCACTAGGCTCTGTGAGTCTCAAGGCATTGTTCTCCTACCTGTGCAGCACTAGGCTCTGTGAGTCTCGGGGCAGTATTCTCCTACCTGTGCAGCACTAGGCTCTGTGAATCCCAGGTCAGTGTCTCGGAGGGTAAAGTAGAAGGCAGCTATGTCCACAGAGCTGTTGGCCCTGGTCAGTAGGTTCGTCCATGTATCAGAAATGCTTGGCAGGGACGAGGAATCCAGTGGGTAGAAGAGGCCTTCAGGGATGCTTTCCACCAGGCTCACACTGATTAGAGAAGAGCAATTCAATTATATTAGGGCTACACACTATAGCCATGTTATTATCTACTTCCTGTCTACAGCCATGTTATTATCTACTTCCTGTCTATAGCCATGTTATTATCTACTTCCTGTCTATAGCCATGTTATCATCTACTTCCTGTCTATAGCCATGTTATTATCTACTTCCTGTCTATAGCCATGTTATTATCTACTTCCGGTCTATAGCCATGTTATTATCTACTTCCTGTCTATAGCCATGTTATTATCTACTTCCTGTCTATAGCCATGTTATTATCTACTTCCTGTCTATAGCCATGTTATTATCTACTTCCGTCTATAGCCATGTTATCATCTACTTCCCGTCTATAGCCATGTTATCATCTACTTCCCGTCTATAGCCATGTTATCATCTACTTCCCGTCTATAGCCATGTTATCATCTACTTCCCGTCTATAGCCATGTTATCATCTACTTCCCGTCTATAGCCATGTTATCATTTTCCTCTATAGCCATGTTATCATCTACTTTCTATTTTATCATCTACTTGCCTGGTTATAGCCATGTTATCATCTACTTCACCTTGTCTATAGCCATGTTATCATCTACTTCCGTCTATAGCCATGTTATCATCTACTTCCCGTCTATAGCCATGTTATTATCTACTTCCCGTCTATCGCCATGTTATTACCGGAGGGCTATCGCCATGTTATTACCGGAGGGCTACTCTGTTCGGGGGCTATCCCCTGTTATTACCGGAGGGCTATCGCCCTGTTATTACCGGAGGGCTATCGCTCTGTTATTACCGGAGGGCTATCGCTCTGTTATTACCGGAGGGCTATCGCTCTGTTATTACCGGAGGGCTATCGCTCTTTTATTACCGGAGGGCTATCACTCTGTTATTACCGGAGGGCTATCACTCTGTTATTACCGGGGGCTATCACTCTGTTATTACCGGGGGCTATCACTCTGTTATTACCGGAGGGCTATCACTCTGTTATTACCGGAGGGCTATCACTCTGTTATTACCGGAGGGCTATCACTCTGTTGTTAGGGCTTACTCCGGAGGGCTATCACTCTGTTATTACCGGAGGGCTATCACTCTGTTATTACCGGAGGGCTATCACTCTGTTATTACCGGAGGGCTATCACTCTGTTATTACCGGAGGGCTATCACTCTGTTATTACCGGAGGGCTATCACTCTGTTATTACCGGAGGGCTATCACTCTGTTATTACCGGAGGGCTATCACTCTGTTATTACCGGAGGGCTATCACTCTGTTATTACCGGAGGGCTATCACTCTGTTATTACCGGAGGGCTATCACTCTGTTATTACCGGAGGGCTATCACTCTGTTATTACCGGAGGGCTATCACTCTGTTATTACCGGAGGGCTATCGCTCTGTTATTACCGGAGGGCTATCTCTCTGTTATTACCGGAGGGGCTATCGGACTCTGTTATTACCGGAGGGCTATCACTCTGTTATTACCGGAGGGCTATCACTCTGTTATTACCGGAGGGCTATCACTCTGTTATTACCGGAGGGCTATCACTCTGTTATTACCGGAGGGCTATCGGACTCTGTTATTACCGGATCTCTCTGGGCTATCACTCTGTTATTACCGGAGGGCTATCACTCTGTTATTACCGGAGGGCTATCACTCTGTTATTACCGGAGGGCTCTCACTCTGTTATTACCGGAGGGCTATTCACTCTGTTATTATTACCGGAGGGCTTCACTCTGTTATTACCGGAGGGCTCTCACTCTGTTATTACCGGAGGGCTATCACTCTGTTATTACCGGAGGGCTATCTCTCTGTTATTACCGGAGGGCTATCACTCTGTTATTACCGGAGGGCTATCACTCTGTTATTACCGGAGGGCTATCACTCTGTTATTACCGGAGGGCTATCACTCTGTTATTACCGGAGGGCTCTCTCTCTGTTATTACCGGAGGGCTCTCTCTCTGTTATTACCGGAGGGCTCTCTCTCTGTTATTACCGGAGGGCTCTCTCTCTGTTATTACCGGAGGGCTATCACTCTGTTATTACCGGAGGGCTATCACTCTGTTATTACCGGAGGGCTATCACTCTGTTATTACCGGAGGGCTATCACTCTGTTATTACCGGAGGGCTATCACTCTGTTATTACCGGAGGGCTGTTATTACCGGAGGGCTATCACTCTGTTATTACCGGAGGGCTATTACCACTCTGTTATTACCGGAGGGCTATCACTCTGTTATTACCGGAGGGCTATCACTCTGTTATTACCGGAGGGCTATCACTCTGTTATTACCGGAGGGCTATCACTCTGTTATTACCGGAGGGCTATCACTCTGTTATTACCGGAGGGCTATCACTCTGTTATTACCGGAGGGCTATCACTCTGTTATTACCGGAGGGCTATCACTCTGTTATTACCGGAGGGCTATCACTCTGTTATTACCGGAGGGCTATCACTCTGTTATTACCGGAGGGCTATCACTCTGTTATTACCGGAGGGCTATCACTCTGTTATTACCGGAGGGCTATCACTCTGTTATTACCGGAGGGCTATCACTCTGTTATTACCGGAGGGCTATCACTCTGTTATTACCGGAGGGCTATCACTCTGTTATTACCGGAGGGCTATCACTCTGTTATTACCGGAGGGCTATCACTCTGTTATACCGGAGGGCTATCACTCTGTTATTACCGGAGGGCTATCACTCTGTTATTACCGGAGGGCTATCACTCTGTTATTACCGGAGGGCTATCACTCTGTTATTACCGGAGGGCTATCACTCTGTTATTACCGGAGGGCTATCACTCTGTTATTGCCGGAGGGCTATCACTCTGTTATTGCCGGAGGGCTATCACTCTGTTATTGCCGGAGGGCTATCACTCTGTTATTGCCGGAGGGCTATCGCTCTGTTATTGGAGGGCTATCACTCTGTTATTACCGGAGGGCTATCACTCTGTTATTGCCGGGGGCTATTACCGGAGGGCTATCACTCTGTTATTACCGGAGGGCTATCACTCTGTTATTACCGGAGGGCTATCACTCTGTTATTACCGGAGGGCTATCACTCTGTTATTACCGGAGGGCTATCACTCTGTTATTACCGGAGGGCTATCACTCTGTTATTATCGCTCCGGAGGGCTATCACTCTGTTATTACCGGAGGGCTATCACTCTGTTATTACCGGAGGGCTATCACTCTGTTATTACCGGGGGCTATCACTCTGTTATTGCCGGAGGGCTATTGCTCCTGTTATTGCCGGAGGGCTATCGCTGTTATTGCCGGGGGTTATTGCCGGGGGCTATCACTCTGTTATTACCGGAGGGCTATCACTCTGTTATTACCGGGGGCTATCACTCTGTTATTACCGGGGGGGGGGGCTATCACTCTGTTATTACCGGAGGGCTATCACTCTGTTATTGCCGGGGGCTATCGCTCTGTTACCGGAGGGGCTCTGTTATTGCCGGGGGCTATCGCTCTGTTATTGCCGGGGGCTATCACTCTGTTATTACCGGAGGGCTATCGCTCTGTTATTACCGGGGGCTATCGCTCTGTTATTGCCGGGGGGCTATCGCTCTGTTATTACCGGGGGCTATCGCTCTGTTATTGCCGGGGGGCTATCGCTCCTGTTATTGCCGGGGGCTATCACTCTGTTATTACCGGGGGCTATCACTCTGTTATTGCCGGGGGCTATCGCTCTGTTATTGCCGGGGGCTATCGCTCCGTTATTGCCGGGGGGCTATCGCTCCGTTATTACCGGGGGGGGCTATCGCTCTCTGTTATTGCCGGGGGCTATCACTCTGTTATTGCCGGGGGCTATCGCTCTGTTATTACCGGGGGGCTATCACTCTGTTATTGCCGGAGGGCTATCCGTTATTGCCGGGGCTATCGCTCCGGGGGGCTCTGTTATTGCCGGAGGGCTATCACTCTGTTATTACCGGAGGGCTATCGCTCTGTTATTGCCGGGGGCTATCGCTCTGTTATTTATCGCTCCGTTATTGGGGGGCTATCGCTCTGTTGCCGGGGGCTTCGCTCCGTTATTGCCGGGGGGCTATCGGTTATTGCCGGGGGCTATCGTTATTGCCGGGGGCTATCGCTCCGTTATTCTGTTATTGCCGGGGGGGCTATCGCTCCGTTATTGCCGGGGGGGCTATCGCTCCGTTATTGCCGGGGGCTATCGCTCTGTTATTGCCGGGGGGCTATCGGGGGGGCTCTGTTATTGCCGGGGGCTATCGCTCCGTTATTGCCGGGGGGGGCTATCGCTCCCGCTCCGTTATTGCCGGGGGCTATCACTCTGTTATTGCCGGGGGCTATCGCTCTGTTATTGCCGGGGGGGCCTATCGCTCCGTTATTGCCGGGGGGGCTATCACTCTGTTATTGCCGGGGGGGCTATCGCTCTGTTATTACCGGGGGCTATCGCTCTGTTATTGCCGGGGGCTATCGCTCCGTTATTGCCGGGGGCTATCGCTCCGTTATTGCCGGGGGGGCTATCGCTCCGTTATTCGGGGGGGGGTTATTATTGCCGGGGGCTATCGCTCCGTTATTGCTGGGGGGCTCTGTTATTACCGGGGGCTATCACTCTGCTGGGGGGGGTTATATCGCTCCGTTATTGCCGGGGGGCTATCGCTCCGTTATTGCCGGGGAGGGCTATCGCTCTGTTATTGCCGGGGGGGCTATCACTCTGTTATTGCCGGGGGGGCTATCGCTCCGTTATTGCCGGGGAGGGGCTATCGCTCCGTTATTGCCGGGGGGGCTATCGCTCCGTTATTGCCGGGGGGGGCTATCGCTCTGTTATTACCGGGGGCTATCGCTCTGTTATTACCGGGGGGGCTATCGCTCTGTTATTGCCGGGGGCTATCGCTCTGTTATTACCGGGGGCTATCGCTCTGTTATTGCCGGGGGGGCTATCGCTCTGTTATTGCCGGGGGCTATCGCTCCGTTATTGCCGGGGGGCTATCGCTCCGTTATTGCCGGGGGGCTATCGCTCCGTTATTGCCGGGGGCTATCGCTCCGTTATTGCCGGCTGTTATTGCCGGGGCTATCGCTCTGTTATTGCCGGGGCGGGGCTCCGTTATTGCCGGGGCTATCGCTCTGTTATTACCGGGGGCTATCGCTCCGTTATTGCCGGGGGGGCTATCGCTCCGTTATTGCTACCGGGGGGCTATCGCTCCGTTATTGCTGGGGGCTATCGCTCCGTTATTGCCGGGGCTATCGCTCCGTTATTGCCGGGGGGCTATCGCTCCGTTATTGCCGGGGGCTATCGCTCCGTTATTGCCGGGGGCTATCTCTCTATTGCCGGGGGCTATCGCTCCGTTATTGCCGGGGGGCTATCGCTCCGTTATTGCCGGGGGGCTATCGCTCCGTTATTACCGGGGGCTATCGCTCTGTTATTACCGGGGGCTATACCGGGGGCTCGCTCTGTTATTACCGGGGGCTATCGCTCTGTTATTACCGGGGGCTGTCGCTCCGTTATTACCGGGGCTATGTTATTGCCGGGGGCTATCGCTCCGTTATTGCCGGGGGGCTATCGCTCTGTTATTGCCGGGGGCTATCGCTCCGTTATTGCTGGGGGCTATCGCTCCGTTATTGCCGGGGGGCTATCGCTCCGTTATTGCCGGGGGGCTATCGCTCTGTTATTACCGGGGGCTATCGCTCCGTTATTGCCGGGGGCTATCGCTCCGTTATTGCCGGGGGCTATCGCTCCGTTATTGCCGGGGGGCTATCGCTCCGTTATTGCCGGGGGGGCGTTATTGCCGGGGGGGCTATCGCTCCGTTATTACCGGGGGCTATCGCTCTGTTATTACCGGGGGCTATCGCTCTGTTATTACCGGGGGCTATCGCTCTGTTATTACCGGGGGGTTATTACCGGGGGCTATCGCTCTGTTATTGCCGGGGCTATCGCTCCGTTATTGCCGGGGGCTATCGCTTTGTTATTGCCGGGGGCTATCGCTCCGTTATTGCCGGGGGGGCTATCGCTCCGTTATTGCCGGGGCTATCGCTCCGTTATTGCCGGGGGGGCTATCGCTCCGTTATTGCCGGGGGGGGCTATCGCTCCGTTATTGCCGGGGGGGGCTATCGCTCCGTTATTGCCGGGGGCTATCGCTCTGTTATTACCGGGGGCTATCGCTCCGTTATTGCCGGGGGGCTATCGCTCCGTTATTGCTGGGGGCTATCGCTCCGTTATTGCTGGGGGGCTCCGTTATTGCTGGGGGGCTATCGCTCCGTTATTGCCGGGGCTATCGCTCCGTTATTGCCGGGGGGGCTATCGCTCCGTTATTGCCGGGGGCTATCGCTCCGTTATTGCCGGGGGCTATCGCTCCGTTATTGCCGGGGGGCTATCGCTCCGTTATTGCTGGGGGCTATCGCTCCGTTATTGCTGGGGGCTATCGCTCCGTTATTGCCGGGGGCTATCGCTCCGTTATTGCCGGGGGGCTATCGCTTTGTTATTGGGGGGGGCTATCGCTCCGTTATTGCCGGGGGCTATCGCTGTTATTACCGGGGGGCTATCGCTCTGTTATTACCGGGGGCTATCGCTCTGTTATTACCGGGGGCTATCGCTCCGTTATTGCCGGGGGGCTATCGCTCCGTTATTGCCGGGGCTATCGCTATCCGTTATTGCCGGGGGCTATCGCTCCGTTATTGCCGGGGGCTATCGCTCCGTTATTGCCGGGGGCTATCGCTCCGTTATTGCCGGGGGGGCTATCGCTCCGTTATTGCTGGGGGCTATCGCTCCGTTATTGCCGGGGGCTATCGCTCTGTTATTACCGGGGCTATCGCTCCGTTATTGCCGGGGGGGCTATCGCTCCGTTATTGCCGGGGGGCTATCGCTCTCCGTTATTGCCGGGGGCTATCGCTGTTATTACCGGGGCTATCGCTCCGTTATTGCCGGGGGGGCTATCGCTCCGTTATTGCTGGGGGGCTATCGCTCCGTTATTGCCGGGGGCTATCGCTCCGTTATTGCCGGGGGGCTATCGCTCCGTTATTGCCGGGGGCTATCGCTCCGTTATTGCCGGGGGCTATCGCTCCGTTATTGCCGGGGGGCTATCGCTCCGTTATTGCCGGGGGGGGGCCTATCGCTCCGTTATTGCCGGGGGCTATCGCTCCGTTATTGCCGGGGGGGGGGGCTATCGCTCCGTTATTGCCGGGGGCTATCGCTCTGTTATTACCGGGGCTATCGCTCCGTTATTGCCGGGGGCTATCGCTCCGTTATTGCCGGGGGCTATCGCTCCGTTATTGCCGGGGGCTATCGCTCCGTTATTGCCGGGGGGGGGGCGGCGGCTATCGCTCCGTTATTGGGGGCTATCGCTCCGTTATTGCCGGGGGCTATCGCTCCGTTATTGCCGGGGGCTATCGCTCCGTTATTGCCGGGGGGCTATCGCTCCGTTATTGCCGGGGGGGGGCTATTGCTCCGTTATTGCCGGGGGGCTATCGCTCCGTTATTGCGGGGGGCTATCGCTCTGTTATTTCCGGGGGGCTATCGCTCTGTTATTACCGGGGGCTATCGCTCTGTACCGGGGCTATCGCTCCGTTATTGCCGGGGGCTATCGCTCCGTTATTGCTGGGGGCTATCGCTCCGTTATTGCGGGGGGCTATCGCTCGTTATTGCTGGGGGCTATCGCTCCGTTATTGCCGGGGGCTATCGCTCTGTTATTGCCGGGGGGGCTATCGCTCTGTTATTACCGGGGGCTATCGCTCCGTTATTGCCGGGGGGGGGCTATCGCTCCGTTATTGCTGGGGGCTATCGCTCCGTTATTGCCGGGGGGGCTATCGCTCCGTTATTGCCGGGGGCTATCACTCCGTTATTGCCGGGGGGCTATCGCTCCGTTATTGCCGGTGGGGCTATCGCTCCGTTATTGCCGGGGGGGCTATCGCTCCGTTATTGCCGGGGGCTATCGCTCCGTTATTGCCGGGGGGCTATCGCTCCGTTATTGCCGGGGGCTATCGCTCTGTTATTACCGGGGCTATCGCTCTGTTATTACCGGGGGCTATCGCTCCGTTATTTCCGGGGGCTATCGCTCCGTTATTGCTGGGGGGGCTCCGTTATTGCCGGGGGCTATCGCTCCGTTATTGCTGGGGGGGCTATCGCTCCGTTATTGCCGGGGGCTTATTGCCGGGGGGGCTATCGCTCCGTTATTGCCGGGCGGGGCTATCGCTCCGTTATTGCCGGGGGCTATCGCTCCGTTATTGCCGGGGCTATCGCTCTGTTATTGCCGGGGGGGCTATCGCTCCTGCCGGGGCTATTCCGTTATTGCCGGGGGCTATCGCTCTGTTATTGCCGGGGGGGGGCTCCGTTATTGCCGGGGGGCTATCGCTCTGTTATTGCCGGGGGCTATCGCTCTGTTATTGCCGGGGGCTATCGCTCTGTTACTGCTCCGTTATTGCCGGGGGGGCTATCGCTCTGTTATTGCCGGGGGCTATCGCTCCGTTATTGCCGGGGGCTATCGCTCCGTTATTGCCGGGGGGGCTATCGCTCTGTTATTGCCGGGGGGGGCTATCGCTCTGTTATTGCCGGGGGGGCTATCGCTCTGTTATTACCGGGGGCTATCGCTCTGTTATTAGTACGCCTGCGCAGCAGACTCGTTGTTGATGAACCTGGCCTGAGTGCTAATGGAGTTTAGTAAACGTTGGTAAACTGGAACCTTGTCGTTGTGTCATTACGAGTTTAACACAGTGGGCAAGTGGACATCGTCAAATCAAAACCAAACCTTCATTTACCCGTTGTGACGCATGGATGTTACGAGCTCCGTTTTAGACGAGACTGACATACTGACCAAACTGATCCTTTTACACGTTGTAGTCAATTGTAACAACTAGAATAGCGGCTTCTGGCTCATATCAATGCCATTACAGGTCTTTCTCAAAGGGATTTGTTGCTTTTTAAAAGCAGTCGCTCTTTAAGAGATTAGACATCTCTATGACGACGTCAATGTGGTAGATGATGCCAACGGTAACAAACCCATGGACTGTGTCCCAAAACGCCACCCTATTCCCTAGAATGTGCTCTGCTTCTTACCAGAACCACCCATAGGGTACATCCAAAATGACCCCAAATGGTTCTGGTCCAAAGCAGTGCACTTAATATTTTCCCCCCAAAAATCTAGAGCCGTCCCAACATCCACCAAAAGCCGTGAAACAATTAATTACTTATAAATTACATATACAAACATGTGAATAGATTTAGTGAAGGGTCAAATAAAATATGTTACAATTGATCTTGTTGTCACACTTCTTTTCTTACCGACAATCTGAGGTACAAGGCTCGTGTGGAACCCACAGTCCCTCCAGCCAGTGCAGCTCCAACTGTCCCATCAACTGTGACACCGACAGAGGCATCCCATAGTGCCACACGTGTTGACCGAATCCTCCAATCACAAGCAGAGTGGAGGGGAAAAGGCAGAATAGTGCAAAGCTCCAGCACCATGACGTCTACAAATTTAAGAGTGAGATTTAAAACATGAGAAAGAGAACAGAATGTGAACTATTACAAGAAGGGATTGTCTGTAGGTCATTAAGATCAGGCTGCTGAGACGTTTCTGTCATTAAGGTCAGGCTACTAAGAGGTTTCTGTCATTAAGATCAGGCTGCTAAGACGTTTCTGTCATTAAGATCAGGCTGCTAAGACGTTTCTGTCTTTAAGGTCAGGCTGCTAAGACGTTTCTGTCTTTAAGGTCAGGCTGCTAAGACGTTTCTGTCTTTAAGGTCAGGCTGCTAAGACGTTTCTGTCTTTAAGGTCAGGCTGCTAAGACGTTTGTACGTCATTAAGGTCAGGCTGCTAAGACGTTTGTACGTCACTGAGACGTTTCTGTCATTAAGATCAGGCTGCTAAGACGTTTGTACGTCACTGAGACGTTTCTGTCATTAAGATCAGGCTGCTGAGACGTTTCTGTCATTAAGATCAGGCTACTAAGACGTTTCTGTCATTAAGATCAGGCTGCTAAGACGATTGTACGTTATTAAGGTCAGGCTACTAAGACGTTTCTGTCATTAAGATCAGGCTGCTAAGACGTTTCTGTCATTAAGATCAGGCTGCTAAGACGTTTCTGTCTTTAAGGTCAGGCTGCTAAGACGTTTCTGTCATTAAGATCAGGCTGCTGAGACGTTTCTGTCATTAAGATCAGGCTGCTGAGACGTTTCTGTCATTAAGATCAGGCTGCTGAGACGTTTCTGTCATTAAGATCAGGCTGCTGAGACGTTTCTGTCATTAAGATAGTCATTATCAATCTCCATGGGGTCATTGTGTCTGCGACTCTGTGCATAGCCTACAATCAAAACAAAGCAAGACAAAGGAAATGTACAATTGCAGATAAAATCAATACAATACAGCTGATGCTTGTGGTGTGGCATACCAAGATGGGTAATATCAAGAGAAAGAACTGGTATCTAGACACCTCACCTTGTTTGACTGACTGGGTTTAGCTGTTCTCCGAGGCACTGCTCTGTTAGAGGGGACTGCGGTATCAGCGACTGTTGTATCCTCTAGGGTTTTTGACCATTTCCCAGAAGCCTTCTCCTTGTTGGCAGACTTGTCTTGATTCTCACGAACAACCTCTGATTCACTGAAGCTCTCAGTCTCAACACTGAGCTTCTCAAGCTCCTTCTCCTCCAGCAATGGGGAGGAGTCCAACCCATCTCCATCCTCTTCTAACAGAAACTCAATCTCCATGGCTTCAGCCTGACAGGGAGTTTCCTCATAGGCTGTTTCTACATCATCATCATCATCATCATCAGGCTGATTCAGATCGGTCTCATCTTCCTCACCTTCATCCGTCTCTAGGGATTCCTTTTCGGCATGACCAGAAGGGACGTCGCCGCCATCCATTCTAACGTCAGCCTCAAACTCTTCCTCCGTCGCCTTTTGTGCAGCTCCAGTGGTATGAAGTGGTTCTCCCGGGTCATCGTAGTCCCCTGCTTCAGCCCTGAGGGCCGGTCTGGGGGTTGCCGTCATGGGGTGGAGCTGCTCCTGATCCCCCTCGGGTGGAGTAACATCCAGAGAGCTGGGGCTTTGCTCTGAGGAGCTAACAGCATGAGCCAGGGTCTGAGGGTTGAGTTTATGTAGACGGACTGTAGGAAGAGGGAGACCTGTTTCTCTAATATTGGGCAGTTTTGATCTTGACATCTCTCCACTGCTGCTTGTTGAAGCTGCAATGGTTAAAGCTGCCTGGTTAGAAGACTCTTTGCTGGGAATAGATGAGGCAGGTGTATCTGAGCGTTGACTGCTGCTGCTGCTGCTGCTGGTGGTGGTGGTGGTGCTGCTGCTGCTGCTGGTGGTGGTGGGGCGTTTTTTGGCTAATGTTTTGTGAAAAGCAGGAATTCGAGACGCATGTTGTTGTTTCCCAGTTTTTCGCGAGTCTTCTTTTTCTTCATCCTCTTTCTTCTCAGAGTCTTCCTCTTGGTCTAACCGGTTCAACATTACAGTCCAATTCTTAGCTCCCTGTTTTACAACAACAAAAAAGAATTCCCCCCCCGGGGTCAGGAATGGAGAGAATGTCAGATTTAAAAAAAAAAAAAAAAAAAAATTTAAACTGGAAAAAAAAACACGAATCTTAGGTTGCTTGTTGCAAGGTGTGTGTGAATAATTTGAAGAGATCGTAGATAATAAAAAGTGAGAGGGGCGAGCGCAACGTACAAGTCTTTTAATGTCAAATGAATCATTTCACAGTGTCCCATCTAGTTTCATCAAATGCAAAGTAACAGAAAGGAAATTATCAATACATACGAAAAAGACATTCATGATTTCCTTTCCCGTGAGGAGTAAATCATACGGGACAAGGCCAACGTTTTTAAAAAGTGTCTCCACTTCTGCTTTCTTTAATGCAAACAGTAAGAAATCAATCGTCATTAATATCGTCAATCAATCGTTAAATCAAGACAGTCATCATAGAGCTGTAAAATGGTTTCATTTCCTGTGAGGAGTAGGCTAAATTATACGGGCTTCTACACCTGCATTGCTTGCTGTTTGGGGGTTTTAGGCACTTTGAGATATCCAGCTGATGTACGAAGGGCTTTATAAATACATTTGATTTGATACAGGGCAATGCCAAGTTGTGTATATGGCAAAAGAAAAAGAAAACAAAACCATAGGTGTACTGTTAAAACCTACCATCACGTCCGGGTGGGAGTCCTCAGACCGCGTCGTGGTGACGTCATCGTCTGACAGGGCGGGAGATTGATCATCATCCATCATAGCTTGGTCCTGAAACTCTTCTGTATCCTAGAACGAGTCACACAATCAAGTTCCGTGGTCGATTTTGCACATGACCCTGCTGCAAACTCCTAGTTCCAACGAATACAACCAATGTGTTCTGAGCATCTTGTATAAACGATGCATGTGAAATCCGAGACCACTCCATTTAGTGTGACGTGTTACGTTTTCCTATGGGATGTGTTAATTTGTGGATGTCCTATGGGCCAACTGTCAGACTACGGACTGGATCCAGACAAGGGTCAACATGGACCGTGGGGTACAGAAAAATAAATGTATTATTTATTTTTTACTAAGCCGGGCTTCGACCACAGTTATCATATAAAGGACACATAAGAATGCGTAGCTTTTAAAAACATGCAAAATATGTAGAATTGTGGGAAATTTGTTTTTAAAACTCCATATGGACTTTTGCCACCTAGGACATTTTATGACCGGACCTTCTCTTCTACTTAAGTACCCCTGTTCTATGCTATTGTAGTATATTGTGGATGTCCATCATCCATTTTGTATATGTTACGAGTTGCCAAAACATACAATATATGTTCCCGAATTGGCAAAACGTATGATATGCTACGTATTTGTTGTGGCTAACGTTAGCTAAGAGGCTAACGCTAACTAAAGTTAGATGGCTTAAATTAGCTCTAGGAGTTACGGGTAGGGAAAGGGCTTTAGCTAACATGCTAAGTAGTTAAAAAGTAACAAAAAAACAACAACAAAAAAGTAATGTCAGTTGCTAAAAGTTGCTTAATAAAACTTCCAATTGTCTGTGCTGGGATTCGAAACAGCAACCTTTCGGATAGCTCCACTTCCGCGTTATATACACACACCCACCCATCGTCCTATCGCTTTAACCTCAAATAACCTTCCATCTTTAATTAAACCCTCGTTAATTAAACAAACATAATCATACTCATTTGATGTAGCTTTCGTTTACGATGTTACGTCTAGTCTATGAGACCAGTCTGACAAAAACAGAAACTCGGAAAAGAGAAACTATGAGCGAGTTTTCAAACCTGACGTCTAAGTATAGTGATCCACCTAAACTTTTGAATGTATATTCAAGGATAAAAAAATAAAAAAATGTGTTAGCTTGGTAGTTAAACTTACCAGGAGTTTTATCGGCAGCTCTTGTCACTCTCCAGTGCCAAACCTGGTTAGCTACGTGGCTATGAACAAGTCGGATGAGGAAGAGAGAAGAGGAAGGCGGAAAAGCTAACTCACTCAATTCAACAAACAACATTTTTTTTTTTAATTCACCCACCTCTAAAAACGTGCTGTTATTTTTCCTGAGACGGGTCGACCTTCTGACTTGCATCACAACTCGACCAGATTTCCTGCGAAGCTCCATCTTCAACTTTTGCTAACTTACAGCCTCAGAAAGAGCCAAAGTCACAACAGTTAGCCTAGCATGCTAACGTGAATGTTTTCGCGCAAAAAAAAAAAAAGAATTTGTTTGTAAATTTAGCAAAAAATAACTAGTTTGTAAACTATCCTACTACGCATTGCACCCACCGGTAACTTATTTTTGTTTTACATTTAGGTGTGTTAGCAAAAACTTAAGACACCACAAACACAATAAATTGAAATAACCGCGATTTCCTGTCTTTGATGATGGGTTGGTGGTAACCATCGCAACAACACAAAACATGACATCTCGAGGCATTGGCGGGCAAATCTGCCCCCTGCTGGTTTACAAATTAAACTGCACCTCAGCGAAATGTCCACTAAATCACAACGCACCACCAGGGGGCGTCGTCGAGTCAACGACAAAAAAAAAAAAAAAACACTGGGTGACGATGACGGCCAAAGACGATTCAGTCAAAGATGGCGTCTCTTCTGCAACCCGACAGGGTTCTCTACCTTGTTCACGGAGAGAAAAAAATCCGCTCGTCGTTGTCTACACTTTATTTTTGCCGGTATTGCAGTGAATTGTGTTCCTTAGAATGTGTGTCTCACGAGGTATGTTAACATTACCGTGGCTAATTTAGCTATTGTTGTCATAGAGATGTCTATATAGCTAACGTTAGAGATTTTGGAGAATTTGGTCAATTTAGTCCAGCCCCCCCCCCCCCATACAACACAAATTATGTATTTGTCATACCGCACGTCAATCAAAATGTATTCAACAACCCTGTGGTCTGATTGGCCGTTGTCGTCTTTACTTCCGCCCTACGTTCATAATAGTGTACGTTTATCAAGCAACCTAAGATTAAGGCTTAGCAACATAATCAATACAAGTGTTTTATTTTTGGTCGGTGTTCACTTATGAGCTTCTTTTTTCTCCAATTAACAGTGACACAAATTCCCACTGGAAATACAACTAAAACCTAACAACTGTTTGATAAACCTCCTAGTTAGCTAGTCTGCTGTTAGCTGGCTAATGTTCCCTATTCATCACCACACCCAGACACGAGTGACCACATATCTTATTTAGGTATCTAGCTAACCATTTTTTGTTGTTGTTATAACTATCTAGTTATCATCTATTTTGATACGTGCCACGTCAGACAGCTTTGAATCTTATTTTACACAGCCACACAACGGACAGTGACCCATTGCCCACAGAAACTCACACTTTTATTACTGAAGCTTGGACCAGTATCTGAAACATAATTACTATCTGCAGTTATAACTACTAGCTAGCTTCGAGGGATATAGATTTGTGACCTGTTGCCACGAGAAAAGGGCAACCAGTGAAGAACAAACACCATTGTAAATACAACCCATATTTATGCTTATTTATTTTATCTTGTGTCCTTTAACTATTTGTACATTGTATATATATATATATATATATATGACATTTGTAATGTCTTTACTGTTTTGAAACTGTTGTATGTGTAATGTTTACTGTTAATTTTTGTTGTTTTTCACTTTATATATTCACTTTGTATGTTGTCTACCTCACTTGCTTTGGCAATGTTAACACATGTTTCCCATGCCAATAAAGCCCTTGAATTGAATTGAATTGAATATAGCCATGCACATTCATGTATTTCCACATGGTTGAATGCTGCCTCTGTTTGGTTTCTAGGTGGACTCCCATTACTGTCCGAGCTGCCTGGAGAATATGCCTTCAGCGGAGGCAAAGCTGAAGAAGAACAGGTGGGAAATATTTGCAACTGAGCATCGGCGTAGACCTGCTATATACGGTCTATGGCATAGACCTATTCTTTACCGTGTAGCCATGGACAATATTCACTGCATGACTTCTCACTGCATCCAGACTACATTTCCCAGCTCTCTGTTTTGTTCTAGGAAGAGGATATGCAACCAGCTGAACGAAAACTTCAGGTTAGGCATAGAGGTTAAGGTTTAGCTCAGGGTTATCTATTATTAATGTTTATATTCTATATTAGGGCTGGGGAATTGCCAGGGACCTCACAATATGATATTATCACGATGCTTATCACGATGCAATACGATATTATCACAATACGATATTATCACGATGCTTATCACGATGCAATACGATATTATCACAATATGATATTATCACGATGCAATACGATATTATCACGATGCTTATCACGATGCAATACGATATTATCACAATACGATATTATCACGATGCTTATCACGATGCAATACGATATTATCACGATGCGATATTATCACGATGCTTATCACGATGCAATACGATATTATCACAATACGATATTATCACGATGCGATATTATCACGATGCAATACGATATTATCACGATGCTTATCACGATGCAATACGATATTATCACGATGCTTATCACGATGCAATACGATATTATCACGATGCTTATCACGATGCAATACGATATTATCACGATGCGATATTATCACGATGCTTATCACGATGCAATACGATATTATCACGATGCGATATTATCACGATGCAATACGATATTATCACGATGCTTATCACGATGCAATACGATATTATCACGATGCAATGCGATATTATCACGATGCGATATCACGATGCTTATCACGATGCAATACGATATTATCACGATGCAATATTATCACGATGCTTATCACGATGCAATACGATATTATCACGATGCAATATTATCACGATGCTTATCACGATGTAATACGATATTATCACGATGCGATATCACGATGTAATACGATATTATCACGATGCAATACGATATTATCACGATGCAATATTATCACGATGCTTATCACGATGCAATACGATATTATCACGATATTATCACGATGTAATACGATATTATCACGATATTATCACAATGTAATACGATATTATCACGATATTATCACGATGTAATATGATATTATCACGATATTATCACGATGTAATGGCGTTTCTTACAATTCTCACAATTCCATATGTATGCGATTCGATACTGAGATTTTATTGCGGTTCGATCTTCCTAACATATTGCTCACCGTATGTCTGCTGCAGAGGGACATAGAGAGCCAGGAGAAAAATAGTTTTGATCAGTCGTGGAAATTAAAATGTTAAAAACAAATTGTCTCCCTATTATGAAGAAAAAAATGCAGCAGTTTTGGTGTAGGTACAAAAATTATACTGCGATATTGTCAAAACTATATGATATATCGTCAAGATTTGTCCCCCATTACTATTCTATGTAACTCGATGGGGTTGAAGGTTACATTAAAGTTAGGTGTAGCCTAGTGGTTAGTGTAGAGGTGGCAGGGTAGCCTAGTGGTTAGAGTGTAGGGGTGGCACGTAGCCTAGTGGTTAGAGTGTAGGGGTGGCAGGTAGCCTAGTGGTTAGAGTGTATTGGCGGCAGGTAGCCAAGTGGTTAGAGTGTAGGGGCGGCAGGTAGCCTAGTGGTTTGAGTGTAGGGGTGGCAGGTAGCCTAGTGGTTAGAGTGTAGGGGTGGCAGGTAGCCTAGTGGTTAGAGTGTAGGGGTGGCAGGTAGCCTAGTGGTTAGAGTGTAGGGGCGGCAGGTAGCCTAGTGGTTAGTGTTGGGCCAGTAACCAAAGGGTTGCTGGATCAAATCCCCGAGCTGGCAAGGTGAAAATTTGTCCTTCTGCCCCTGAACAAGACAGTTAACCCACTGTTCTCCGGTTGGCTGTCATTGTAAATAAGAATTTGTTCTTTAACTGACTTGCCTGGTTAAATAAAGGAAAGCCATAAAAGCTAGCATTGGGTTAGAGTACTGCGATTGTTTACCCCGGTTGAAGAACAAAGGTAGTGTTTATAACTAGCTGTACCTTCTTCCTCGTCGTGCCCCAGGTGTGCCAACTGCTTCGACTGCCCGTGCTGCATGCACACCCTGTCCACCCGGCCAACCAACATCCCAGCCCCTCTTCCCGACGACCCCAGCAAGACGACCATGAAGAAGGCCTACTACCTGGCCTGTGGCTTCTGTCGCTGGACATCCAGAGATGTGGGCATGGCTGACAAGTCTGTGGGTGAGTGACAGGCAGGCCTACCTTACTGTTGATGATGAGAGTCACCTCATGGTATTTTGTTGGGTAATCTTGAACTATTGACTATTTACTTTTTTTTTTTTATATTGGGCCAGTGTTAGGCATGGCCAACGATTCTGTAGCTGGGTGAGTGTGAGAAGTAGCTACAACCAAATCAAATAGCAAACCTTGCTAGTGATCGTAATTACTAAGCTATTGAATGAAGAGCCCCCTGCACTGGTAATGAGGCGGAGATATATGGGACTGACTCGTTAATAGGCTGTGTTAGAATGGTTTCAAATGCTAAACTAATTCATATCTGTATGTATGGAACTTTGTTTGGAGTTGTTACTCTGAGTAGAGATGTGTCCCTTATCATGTACTTGACTAGTAGCCTATGTGTCTGTTGTGTGATTGACTTGTTAGGTGTTTTATGGAGGACTATTATATATATTTTTTGTGCGTCTTCACTTCAGCCAGTGGAGGATGGCAGGAGCCGGACAACCCTCATTCTCAACGGGTATGTTGCCTTCCTTTTGGTCGGATCTATTTTCTCTCTCAAGTGTTGCTCACCTGGGGAAAGCTTCAGTTGAGCCCCTTAGGTTGTAGAATGCTGTGACACATGGAAGTTGGCTTTATGACTTGTGCTTTCTACTATTTATTTTCCTGCTGGTAACATACATGGTATGCTGAATGATACATGCTGTATACATGGTTCTCTTGCCTATAACTTCCCCCTTTCTGTCAGTATAACAGCACTGCAGAATATTGGGGCGGCAGGGTAGCCTAGTGGTTAGAGCGTTGGACTAGTAACCGGAAGGTTGCAAGTTCAAACCCCCGAGCTGACAAGGTACAAATCTGTCGTTCTGCCCCTGAACAGGCAGTTAACCCACTGTTCCTAGGCTGTCATTGAAAATAATAATTTGTTCTGAACTGACTTGCCTAGTTAAATAAATGTAAAATACTCGTGGTATTGTTGGGTATAATCTCCCTCTGGATACTCATGGTATTGTTGGGGAGTCTCCCTCTGGATACTCATGGTATTGTTGGGTATAA
>NC_060195.1:5909575-5969575 GCF_021184085.1 Oncorhynchus gorbuscha | reverse complement strand
TCTCCGTATCTAATCTGTAACTGAGTGACCTCCCTAATCACATGAGTGTCCCCTCAGGAGAAAGATATTATCAGGAGGGAGCAGAGTAGGATACTTTATGTTGACTGGGGGGGGGGGGGGGGGGGGGGATCAATAGGATGCATTCTATTGCAGTGTACAGTTAATGCTGTTTTAGTCTGTAGTATATATTAGGGAGTAGTAATTATCCCACTGTTGACATAAATGTTTGTGTTCTCGTTTTTAAAACCAAATGTTTCTCTAGAATTGGTTTCGAATCCCATTTTTCTTCTCTTTTTTTTGCCATTTATGTTCATGTTTACCTAATTTAGATTTTTGAAAATGTGTTATTAGGAAAAAATAAACAATCAGTCATCAATAGAAATGCCTGTGTGTCTTCCCCCTTAAGTCTACCACATGGTGGTGGTGTCTTGTCTGTGAGTTATTTGCCATTTGTGGATGTGTTGCTCTGTAAAAGGAGAAGTATGGTCTGGGTACCAGACTACAGAGACAGAGACCTGGAGCTCCTATCACCAGTCTGGCTGGTCTTTCGTGAGTATGACATGAATATACAAAAACGAGTATCACATCCTCATATAATATTTATTGTACATTTGAATTGACGAATCAAGGACTGAGTTCCCAAATGGCGCCCAATGTACTGCATTACTTTTGTATAGGCTATTTGGTCAAAAGTTGTGCACTAATTGGGGCGGCAGGGTAGCCTAGTGGTTAGAGCGTTGGACTAGTAACCGGAAGGTTGCAAGTTCAAATCCCCGAGTTGACATGGTACACAATCTGTCGTTCTGCCCCTGAACTGGCAGTTAACCCACTGTTCCTAGGCCATCATTGAAAATAAGAATTTGTTCTTAACTGACTTGCCTCGTAAAATAAAGGTTAAAAAAAAAAAAATATATATATAAAAAAATTAGGGAATGGCGTGAAGTTTGGGATAAAGCCACTGCCTTGTGTTAGAGTTAATAAATACAGCTGTCTCCTATAGTGGCCCCCACTGTGTCTGGCCCTGTCTCCTATAATGGCCCTCACTGTGTCTGTCCCTGTCTCCTATAATGGCCCTCACTGTGTCTGTCCCTGTCTCCTATAATGGCCCTCACTGTGTCTGTCCCTGTCTCTTATAATGGCCCTCACTGTGTCTGTCCCTGTCTCCTATAATGGCCCTCACTGTGTCTGTCCCTGTCTCCTATAATGACCCTCACTGTGTCTGTCCCTGTCTCTTATAATGGCCCTCACTGTGTCTGTCCCTGTCTCCTATAATGGCCCTCACTGTGTCTGTCCCTTTCTGCTATTCCAGTCTGAAGGAAGGTGAAGACCAAAAGGAGATTAACATAGAGCCAGCCCAGGCCTTAGACGAGGTGGAACCACTGCCTGAAGACTACTACACTAGACCCATCAACCTACCCGAGGGTAAGAGATATCCACCCCTAAGCCTAACCACTAACCCTTGACCTGGAACACGACACTAACCCTACACCCTACTAGACCCATCAACCTACCCGAGGGTAAGAGATATCCACCCCTAAGCCTAACCACTAACCCTACACTAGACCCATCAACCTACCTGAGGGTAAGAGATATCCACCCCTAAGCCTAACCACTAACCCTACACTAGACCCATCAACCTACCTGAGGGTAAGAGATATCCACCCCTAAGCCTAACCACTAACCCTGGAAACGGCACTAACACTAGACCCATCAACCTACCTGAGGGTAAGAGATATCCACCCCTAAGCCTAACCACTAACCCTACACTAGACCCATCAACCTACCTGAGGGTAAGAGATATCCAGCCTAACCCTAAGCCTAACCACTAACCCTACACTAGACCCATCAACCTACCTGAGGGTAAGAGATATCCACCCCTAAGCCTAACCACTAACCCTTGACCTGGAACACGGCACTAACCCTACACACTAGACCCATCAACCTACCTGAGGGTAAGAGATATCCACTAACCCTAAGACCTAACCACTAACCCTACACTAGACCCATCAACCTACCTGAGGGTAAGAGATATCCATATCCACTAACCCTAAGCCTAACCACTAACCCTTGACCTGGAACACGACACTAACCCTACACTAGACCCATCAACCTACCCGAGGGAAACAATGATCACTACTTTTTTAGAGCCAGAATCCTTAATTGAAACGATAACAAAACATACTCCCCACCACTGTTTTGCAAGTAAAGCTAAGAGAAGGGTCTGGAGAAATGTAACCACTCACAAATTAAATAACAGAGCTATCGATGAAATCACTGACCATCCATGATATCAACATTATAGTTTTAACCATGTTATGAGGCTATACAGGACTGACCATCCATGATATCAACATTATAGTTATAACCACGTTATGAGGCTATACAGGACTGACCATCCATGATATCAACATTATAGTTATAACCATGTTATGAGGTTCTATTTTAGTTTGTGATTGGTAAAGATTGATACAGGACTGACCATCCATGATATCAACATTATAGTTATATATCCATTTTATGAGGCTAATACAGGACAATTAATTATTGACCATCCATATATCAACATTATAGTTTTAACCATGTTGTGTTAACTCTCTCTGATGTCTAGTTGACCATGTTGTGTTAACTCTCTCTGATGTCTAGTTGACCATGTTGTGTTAACTCTCTCTGATGTCTAGTTGACCATGTTGTGTTAACTCTCTCTGATGTCTCGTTGACCATGTTGTGTTAACTCTCTCTGATGTCTAGTTGACCATGTTGTGTTAACTCTCTCTGATGTCTCGTTGACCATGTTGTGTTAACTCTCTCTGATGTCTAGTTGACCATGTTGTGTTAACTCTCTCTGATGTCTAGTTGACCATGTTGTGTTAACTCTCTCTGATGTCTAGTTGACCATGTTGTGTTAACTCTCTCTGATGTCTAGTTGACCATGTTGTGTTAACTCTCTCTGATGTCTAGTTGACCATGTTGTGTTAACTCTCTCTGATGTCTAGTTGACCATGTTGTGTTAGTTGACATGTGTTGACTCTCTGATGTCTAGTTGACCATGTTGTGTTAACTCTCTCTGATGTCTAGTTGACCATGTGTTAACTCTCTCTGATGTCTAGTTGACCATGTTGTGTTAACTCTCTCTGATGTCTAGTTGACCATGTTGTGTTAACTCTCTCTGATGTCTCGTTGACCATGTTGTGTTAACTCTCTCTGATGTCTCGTTGACCATGTTGTGTTAACTCTCTCTGATGTCTAGTTGACCATGTTGTGTTAACTCTCTCTGATGTCTATGTTTGACTCTCTCTGATGTCTAGTTGACCATGTTTTGTGGTCTAGTTGACCATGTTTTGTGGTCTAGTTGACCATGTTGTGTTAACTTCCTGGTGTGTGTTATGTATTCCAGTAACATCCTTGCGTCAGCGGCTGCTCCAGCCTGACTTCCAGCCAGCCGGAGCCTCTCAGCTCCACCCCAAACACAAACACCTGTTGATCAAGCGCTCTCTGCGATGCAGGGTCAGTTTACGAGACACAGTACTTTACACCACACTAACCTTCTCAGGAAGGACATTTTACTACTATATTACTGTTGTTTGTTCATAATTTCTCTTAATTACTCGTGATACATTTTGTTTTTTGCTTTTCTTCCTAGAAATGTGAGCACCATCTGAGCAAGCCAGAATTCAACCCAACTTCAATAAAGTTCAAAATCCAGCTGGTGGCTGTGTAAGTATTGCTTAGCATCTCCTCTGAACCGAAACACATTCACCTTTGTTTTCTACTCTTGAATTGTATTATTTCTCAGTAAAGTGATGTGATTTTCAATCCCAAAGGAGTTACATCCCCGAGGTCAGAATAATGTCCATTCCAAACCTGCGCTTCCAGAAGGCAAGTCAATTATTCAAGTAATGGAACATGTTGTGTAGCAGAATGACTTACAGTATGAGTGGTAATCATGTTGTCTGTAGGGTAGCAGAATGACTTACAGTATGAGTGGTATCATGTTGTCTGTAGGGTAGCAGAATGACTTACAGTATGAGTGGTATCATGTTGTCTGTAGGGTAGCAGAATGACTTACAGTATGAGTGGTATCATGTTGTCTGTAGGGTAGCAGAATGACTTACAGTATGAGTGGTATCATGTTGTCTGTAGGGTAGCAGAATGACTTACAGTATGAGTGGTATCATGTTGTCTGTAGGGTAGCAGAATGACCTACAGTATGAGTGGTAATCATGTTGTCTGTAGGGTAGCAGAATGACTTACAGTATGAGTGGTATCATGTTGTCTGTAGGGTAGCAGAATGACTTACAGTAGGTATCATGTTGTCTGTAGGGTAGCAGAATGACTTACAGTATGAGTGGTATCATGTTGTCTGTAGGGTAGCAGAATGACTTACAGTATGTATCATGTTGTCTGTAGGGTAGCAGAATGACTTACAGTATGAGTGGTAATCATGTTGTCTGTAGGGTAGCAGAATGACTTACAGTAGGTATCATGTTGACCTACAGTAGGTATCATGTTGTCTGTAGGGTAGCAGAATGACTTACAGTATGAGTGGTATCATGTTGTCTGTAGGGTAGCAGTATGAGTGGTATCATGTTGTCTGTAGGGTAGCAGAATGACTTACAGTATGAGTGGTATCATGTTGTCTGTAGGGTAGCAGAATGACTTACAGTATGTATCATGTTGTCTGTAGGAGTGCCAGGTGCTGCTCACCCTGACCAACCCTGTGGAGAATATTACCCACGTCACCCTGGTGGGCTGTGAGGAAGGAGACCCAGAGGACATCAACAGCACTGCGAAGGTACTACTGACTAGGTTTGTCTGAGGCTACCAGTAATTTACCAAAGATACCAGAATCTTCAGTCATTATTGTAATTAACAGATTGCCATAGATTTTCTCACACAACTTTGGTAATTTATACTTGAATAAATAATGTATTCTTATATATATATATATATATTTGTGTTATTTTTTTGTGTTACACGTCTCTAGTAGATTGACCATATGGTTCAACAGAAAATAGTGTAATTAATGAAAAAGCATTTTAAATCAACATTTAAATTATTTTCTCTCAGCATCTCTTCAGACTGTTGACTTTTTATCACAACTACGACCAATTTGGCCACAAAACATTTGACAACAACATGCAAATGAGCATAGTAAATAAAATAAATTATATTTCGTGCTGAACCCTTCATATTAAACACCGATGTTATTCACTCAATTAATGTTTTATATTTAGATATTTTGCATCTTTGTCATTCTGTTTTTCTTTTAAATGTTTTTAAAAAAATCATCTTATTTAATCATATTGTGATATAAGGCCACACGGAGGGACAGACGGCTATCCAAAAGTGCCACTTCATGTCTTGTTATAGATGACAGAAAATCCTTGAACGAAACCAGTTTACTGGAACATTTAAGACGTTTCCAGGAATATACCCTTCCTTTGTAACCCTACTGCTGACCTCTCACCCCTGACATCTGTTGATGATGTTTTATAGGTGATGTGCCTACCAAGGAGTTGGTCCTGGCAGGGAAGGATGTTGTTGTTGATGATGATGATGATGATGATGATGATGATGATGTTTTATAGGTGATGGTTCCTACCAAGGAGTTGGTCCTGGCAGGGAAGGATGTTGTTGATGATGATGATGATGATGATGATGTTTTATAGGTGATGGTTCCTACCAAGGAGTTGGTCCTGGCAGGGAAGGATGTTGTTGTTGATGATGATGATGATGATGATGATGATGATGATGTTTTATAGGTGATGGTTCCTACCAAGGAGTTGGTCCTGGCAGGGAAGGATGTTGTTGATGATGATGATGATGATGATGATGATGATGTTTTATAGGTGATGGTTCCTACCAAGGAGTTGGTCCTGGCAGGGAAGGATGTTGTTGATGATGATGATGATGATGTTTTATAGGTGATGGTTCCTACCAAGGGGTTGGTCCTGGCAGGGAAGGATGTTGTTGATGATGATGATGATGATGTTTTATAGGTGATGGTTCCTACCAAGGAGTTGGTCCTGGCAGGGAAGGATGTTGTTGATGATGATGATGATGATGATGTTTTATAGGTGATGGTTCCTACCAAGGAGTTGGTCCTGGCAGGGAAGGATGTTGTTGATGATGATGATGATGATGTTTTATAGGTGATGGTTCCTACCAAGGAGTTGGTCCTGGCAGGGAAGGATGTTGTTGATGATGATGATGATGATGATGATGTTTTATAGGTGATGGTTCCTACCAAGGAGTTGGTCCTGGCAGGGAAGGATGTTGTTGTTGATGATGATGATGATGATGATGATGATGATGTTTTATAGGTGATGGTTCCTACCAAGGAGTTGGTCCTGGCAGGGAAGGATGTTGTTGATGATGATGATGATGATGTTTTATAGGTGATGGTTCCTACCAAGGAGTTGGTCCTGGCAGGGAAGGATGCTGCAGCAGATTACGACGAGTTGGCCGAGCCACAGGACTTCAAGGACGACCCAGAGTAAGACACACACACACGCTGGTACACACACACACGCTGGTACACACACACACGCTGGTACACACACACACGCTGGTACACACACACACACACACACACACACGCTGGTACACACACACGCTGGTACACACACACGCTGGTACACACACACGCTGGTACACACACACGCTGGTACACACACACACACACACGCTGGTACACACACACGCTGGTACACACACACGCTGGTACACACACACGCTGGTACACACACACGCTGGTACACACACGCTGGTACACACAAACACGCTGGTACACACACACACTGGTACACACACACACGCTGGTACACACACCGTTATAAGTGACGATATGGTCAGAACTGTGGAGAAATTACATTAGCTCTAGGTTAAAACAAATGTACTTCATAGGGAATATAAGGAGATGAGGGGAGCTCTGGCCCTCGTCTCCATACTTCCCTCTCTGCCCCTCATCTCTGAACCTTCCCTCTCAGCCCCTCAACTCCCAACTTCCCTCTCTGGCCCTCATCTCCTAACCTTCCCTCTCTGGCCCTCATCTCCTAACCTTCCCTCTCTGGCCCTCATCTCCTAACCTTCCCTCTCTGGCCCTCATCTCCCAACCTTCCCTCTCAGCCCCTCAGCCCTCATCTCCTAACCCCCTCATCTCCCAACCTTCCCTCTCTGGCCCTCATCTCCCAACCTTCCCTCTCAGCCCCTCATCTCCCAACTTCCCTCTCTGGCCCTCATCTCCTAACCTTCCCTCTCTGGCCCTCATCTCCTAACCTTCCCTCTCTGGCCCTCATCTCCCAACCTTCCCTCTCAGCCCCTCATCTCCCAACTTCCCTCTCTGGCCCTCATCTCCTAACCTTCCCTCTCTGGCCCTCATCTCCTAACCTTCCCTCTCTGGCCCTCATCTCCTAACCTTCCCTCTCTGGCCCTCATCTCCTAACCTTCCCTCTCTGGCCCTCATCTCCTAACCTTCCCTCTCTGGCCCTCATCTCCTAACCTTCCCTCTCTGGCCCTCATCTCCTAACCTTCCCTCTCTGGCCCTCATCTCCTAACCTTCCCTCTCTGGCCCTCATCTCCTAACCTTCCCTCTCTGCCCCTGGTCTCCTAACCTTCCCTCTCTGCCCCTGGTCTCCTAACCTGCCCTCTCTGCCCCTGGTCTCCTAACCTTTCCTCTCTGCCCCTGGTCTCCTAACCTTTCCTCTCTGCCCCTGGTCTCCTAACCTTTCCTCTCTGCCCCTGGTCTCCTAACCTTCCCTCTCTGCCCCTGGTCTCCTAACCTTCCCCCTCTGCCCCTGGTCTCCTAACCTGCCCTCTCTGCTCCTGTCTCTCCTCCAGTGTGGTGGCCTTCAGGAAATCCAATAAGATCGGTTTCTTCATCAAGGTGGTCCCTCAGTGCGAGGAGGACGGGGATGTCACCGTGTCCTTTAAGATCCGCCACGACTTCCGGAATTTGGCGGCTCCCATAAGGCCCAGCGAGGAGGACGATGCCCCAACCGAGGCAATATGGCTCACACACCACGTAGAGCTCAGCCTGGGGCCGCTCGTAGCGTGAAGTTACACACACACACACACACACACACACACACACACACACACACACACACACACACACACACACACACACACACACACACACACACACACACACACACACACACACACACACACACACACACACACACACACACACACACACACACACACACACACACACACACGTTAACAGAAACACAAAATACATATATACACTGAGTGTACAAAACATTAAGAACACCTGCGTTTTCCATGACAGACTGACAAGGTGAACCCAGGTGAAAGCTATGATCCCTTATTGACGTTACCTGATAACTCCACTTCAATCAGTGAAGATGAAGGGGAGGAGACGGGTTAAAGTAGGAATTGTAAGACTTGAGAGAATTTAAGACATGGATTGTGTATGTGTGTCTTTCAGCGGGTGAATCGGCAAGACAAAAGATTTAAGTGCCTTTTTGACAGGGTATGTTAGTAGGTGGCAGGCACACCAGTTTGAGTCAAGAACTGCAACGCTGCTGGGTTTTTCCACGCTCAACAGTTTCACGTATGTATCAAGAAGGGTCCGACACCCAATGAACATCCAGCCAACTTGACACAACTGTGAGAATGGAGTCAATTTTGGAGTTCATGACCTGACAAATTGAGGCTGTTCTGAGGGGTAGGATGCACCTCAGGTTCCTAATGTTTGGTATGCTCATTATATATAGTAGAGCAGTGTTGAGAGAGAGAGAACACACCTAACAGACAAATACACACACACCGTACATACATTGGATCACATATCTCTCACACACACACACACACAACACAACACACACACACGTACTCGACTAGCAACACTTCTCTGTACCACCAAGCAGTTCCAGAGACCCATTCCTGCTTCACGCTTCAACTTAGGCACTATTTTCATCATCCTCCTCCGAAGGATGAAGAGTATTTACCTGCATGCCATGCCAGGCTACATCTACCTGCTAATAAATGTCTCTTAGATGATGTCATTACTGTTTCTCCTCTCTGGGTTGAAGGTAGGGTGAGACTGTCATTCTCCTCTCTGGGTTGTAGGTAGGATGAGACTGTCATTACTGTTTCTCCTCTCTGGGTTGAAGGTAGGGTGAGACTGTCATTCTCCTCTCTGGGTTGTAGGTAGGATGAGACTGTCATTACTGTTTCTCCTCTCTGGGTTTGAAGGTAAGATGAGACTGTCATTACTGTTTCTCCTCTCTGGGTTGAAGGTAGGGTGAGACTGTCATTCTCCTCTCTGGGTTGTAGGTAGGATGAGACTGTCATTACTGTTTCTCCTCTCTGGGTTGTAGGTAGGATGAGACTGTCATTACTGTTTCTCCTCTCTGGGTTGAAGGTAGGGTGAGACTGTCATTCTCCTCTCTGGGTTGTAGTTAGGGTGAGACTGTCATTACTGTTTCTCCTCTCTGGGTTGTAGTTAGGGTGAGACTGTCATTCTCCTCTCTGGGTTGTAGTTAGGGTGAGACTGTCATTACTGTTTCTCTCTGGGTTGAAGGTAGGGTGAGACTGTCATTCTCCTCTCTGGGTTGAAGTTAGATGAGACTGTCATTACTGTTTCTCCTCTCTGGGTTGAAGGTAAGATGAGACTGTCACTGTTTCTCCTCTCTGGGTTGAAGGTAGGATGAGACTGTCATTCTCCTCTCTGGGTTGAAGGTAGGATGAGACTGTCATTACTGTTTCTCCTCTGGGTTAAAGGTAGGATGAGACTGTCATTACTGTTTCTCCTCTCTGGGTTGAAGATAAGATGAGACTGTCATTCTCCTCTCTGGGTTGTAGTTAGGATGAGACTGTCATTCTCCTCTCTGGGTTGTAGGTAGGGTGAGACTGTCATTATATCTCCTCTCTGGGTTGAAGGTAGGGTGAGACTGTCATTACTGTTTCTCCTCTCTGGGTTGAAGGTAGGCTGAGACTGTCATTCTCTCTCTGGGTTGAAGGTAGGGTGAGACTGTCATTCTGTTTCTCTCTGGGTTGAAGGTAGGGTGAGACTGTCATTACTGTTTCTCCTCTGGGTTGAAGGTAGGGTGAGACTGTCATTCTCCTCTCTGGGTTGTAGTTAGGGTGAGCCTGTCATTACTGTTTCTCCTCTCTGGGTTGTAGTTAGGGTGAGACTGTCATTCTCCTCTCTGGGTTGTAGTTAGGTGAAACTGTCATTCTGTTTCTCTTTTCTGGGTTGAAGGTAGGTGAGACTGTCATTCTCCTCTCTGGGTTGAAGGTAGGATGAGACTGTCATTACTGTTTCTCCTCTCTGGGTTGAAGGTAAGATGAGACTGTCATTCTCCTCTCTGGGTTGAAGGTAGGGTGAGACTGTCATTCTCCTCTCTGGGTTGTAGGTAGGATGAGACTGTCATTACTGTTTCTCCTCTCTGGGTTGTAGGTAGGATGAGACTGTCATTACTGTTTCTCCTCTCTGGGTTGTAGGTAGGATGAGACTGTCATTACTGTTTCTCCTCTCTGGGTTGAAGGTAGGGTGAGACTGTCATTCTCCTCTCTGGGTTGTAGTTAGGGTGAGACTGTCATTACTGTTTCTCCTCTCTGGGTTGTAGTTAGGGTGAGACTGTCATTCTCCTCTCTGGGTTGTAGTTAGGGTGAGACTGTCATTACTGTTTCTCCTCTCTGGGTTGTAGTTAGGGTGAGACTGTCATTCTCCTCTCTGGGTTGTAGTTAGGATGAGACTGTCATTCTCCTCTCTGGGTTGAAGGTAGGGTGAGACTGTCATTACTGTTTCTCCTCTCTGGGTTAAAGGTAGGATGAGAATGTCATTACTGTTTCTCCTCTCTGGGTTGAAGGTAAGATGAGACTGTCATTCTCCTCTCTGGGTTGAAGGTAAGATGAGACTGTCATTCTCCTCTCTGGGTTGTAGGTAGGGTGAGACTGTCATTACTGTATCTCCTCTCTGGGTTGAAGGTAGGGTGAGACTGTCATTACTGTTTCTCCTCTCTGGGTTGAAGGTAGGCTGAGACTGTCATTCTTCTCTCTGGGTTGAAGGTAGGGTGAGACTGTCATTACTGTTTCTCTCTGGGTTGAAGGTAGGGTGAGACTGTCATTACTGTTTCTCCTCTGGGTTGTAGTTAGGGTGAGACTGTCATTCTCCTCTCTGGGTTGTAGTTAGGGTGAAACTGTCATTACTGTTTCTCTTCTCTGGGTTGAAGGTAGGGTGAGACTGTCATTCTCCTCTCTGGGTTGTAGGTAGGATGAGACTGTCATTACTGTTTCTCCTCTCTGGGTTGAAGGTAAGATGAGACTGTCATTACTGTTTCTCCTCTCTGGGTTGAAGGTAGGGTGAGACTGTCATTCTCCTCTCTGGGTTGTAGGTAGGATGAGACTGTCATTACTGTTTCTCCTCTCTGGGTTGTAGGTAGGATGAGACTGTCATTACTGTTTCTCCTCTCTGGGTTGAAGGTAGGGTGAGACTGTCATTCTCCTCTCTGGGTTGTAGTTAGGGTGAGACTGTCATTACTGTTTCTCCTCTCTGGGTTGTAGTTAGGGTGAGACTGTCATTCTCCTCTCTGGGTTGTAGTTAGGTGAGACTGTCATTCTCCTCTCTGGGTTGAAGGTAGGGTGAGACTGTCATTACTGTTTCTCCTCTCTGGGTTAAAGGTAGGATGAGACTGTCATTACTGTTTCTCCTCTCTGGGTTGAAGGTAAGATGAGACTGTCATTCTCCTCTCTGGGTTGAAGGTAAGATGAGACTGTCATTCTCCTCTCTGGGTTGTAGTTAGGATGAGACTGTCATTCTCCTCTCTGGGTTGAAGGTAGGGTGAGACTGTCATTACTGTTTCTCCTCTCTGGGTTAAAGGTAGGATGAGACTGTCATTACTGTTTCTCCTCTCTGGGTTGAAGGTAAGATGAGACTGTCATTCTCCTCTCTGGGTTGAAGGTAAGATGAGACTGTCATTCTCCTCTCTGGGTTGAAGGTAAGATGAGACTGTCATTCTCCTCTCTGGGTTGAAGGTAAGATGAGACTGTCATTCTCCTCTCTGGGTTGAAGGTAAGATGAGACTGTCATTCTCCTCTCTGGGTTGTAGGTAGGGTGAGACTGTCATTACTGTATCTCCTCTCTGGGTTGAAGGTAGGGTGAGACTGTCATTACTGTTTCTCCTCTCTGGGTTGAAGGTAGGCTGAGACTGTCATTCTTCTCTCTGGGTTGAAGGTAGGGTGAGACTGTCATTACTGTTTCTCTCTGGGTTGAAGGTAGGGTGAGACTGTCATTACTGTTTCTCCTCTGGGTTGAAGGTAGGGTGAGACTGTCATTCTCCTCTCTGGGTTGTAGTTAGGGTGAGACTGTCATTACTGTTTCTCCTCTCTGGGTTGTAGTTAGGGTGAGACTGTCATTCTCCTCTCTGGGTTGAAGGTAGGGTGAGACTGTCATTACTGTTTCTCCTCTCTGGGTTAAAGGTAGGATGAGACTGTCATTACTGTTTCTCCTCTCTGGGTTGAAGGTAAGATGAGACTGTCATTCTCCTCTCTGGGTTGAAGGTAAGATGAGACTGTCATTCTCCTCTCTGGGTTGAAGGTAAGATGAGACTGTCATTCTCCTCTCTGGGTTGAAGGTAAGATGAGACTGTCATTCTCCTCTCTGGGTTGAAGGTAAGATGAGACTGTCATTCTCCTCTCTGGGTTGTAGGTAGGGTGAGACTGTCATTACTGTATCTCCTCTCTGGGTTGTAGGTAGGGTGAGACTGTCATTACTGTTTCTCCTCTCTGGGTTGAAGGTAGGCTGAGACTGTCATTACTGTTTCTCTCTGGGTTGAAGGTAAGATGAGACTGTCATTCTCCTCTCTGGGTTGAAGGTAAGATGAGACTGTCATTCTCCTCTCTGGGTTGAAGGTAAGATGAGACTGTCATTCTCCTCTCTGGGTTGAAGGTAAGATGAGACTGTCATTCTCCTCTCTGGGTTGAAGGTAAGATGAGACTGTCATTCTCCTCTCTGGGTTGTAGGTAGGGTGAGACTGTCATTACTGTATCTCCTCTCTGGGTTGAAGGTAGGGTGAGACTGTCATTACTGTTTCTCCTCTCTGGGTTGAAGGTAGGCTGAGACTGTCATTCTTCTCTCTGGGTTGAAGGTAGGGTGAGACTGTCATTACTGTTTCTCTCTGGGTTGAAGGTAGGGTGAGACTGTCATTACTGTTTCTCCTCTGGGTTGAAGGTAGGGTGAGACTGTCATTCTCCTCTCTGGGTTGTAGTTAGGGTGAGACTGTCATTACTGTTTCTCCTCTCTGGGTTGTAGTTAGGGTGAGACTGTCATTCTCCTCTCTGGGTTGAAGGTAAGATGAGACTGTCATTCTCTCTGGGTTGTAGGTAGGGTGAGACTGTCATTACTGTATCTCCTCTCTGGGTTGTAGGTAGGGTGAGACTGTCATTACTGTTTCTCCTCTCTGGGTTGAAGGTAGGCTGAGACTGTCATTACTGTTTCTCTCTGGGTTGAAGGTAGGGTGAGACTGTCATTACTGTTTCTCCTCTCTGGGTTGAAGGTAGGGTGAGACTGTCATTACTGTTTCTCCTCTCTGGGTTGAAGGTAGGCTGAGACTGTCATTCTTCTCTCTGGGTTGAAGGTAGGGTGAGACTGTCATTACTGTTTCTCTCTGGGTTGAAGGTAGGCTGAGACTGTCATTCTTCTCTCTGGGTTGAAGGTAGGGTGAGACTGTCATTACTGTTTCTCTCTGGGTTGAAGATAGGGTGAGACTGTCATTACGGTTTCTCCTCTCTGGGTTGAAGGTAGGATGAGACTGTCATTACTGTTTCTCCTCTCTGGGTTGAAGGTAGGGTGAGACTGTCATTCTTCTCTCTGGGTTGAAGGTAGGGTGAGACTGTCATTCTTCTCTCTGGGTTGAAGGTAGGGTGAGACTAAGGAGTTGGGAGTCATTTTTGCTGTCTTCAATACTGAAGTCAGTGAGTTCTATTAGCAGTATAGAAGTAGTGAGACCTGTAAACGTGTCTTTGTCTGAGGTAAGATACATTCCCTAAAATCACTATCGATCAATCGTACATTTTCATAAAATGTAAAGTGTATTATATATATTCATTGGATGGTTTCTGCTGAAGATTTGACCAACAGTGGCTGGTTGCTGTTTATTGTGGTTCACTGGCACTCATTTTAATTTGTTGTCTCTGTGTGAAATCTGGAAGGAATTTTTCTGGTTTTGTTAGTCTTACAACACGGTTAACCTGTTACTGGCTAATAAAATAATGTCAGAAAAACACCTTGTGTTTGAATGTGTTATTGGAGAGGTATCGAAGGCACCAGGGCTCAACGCCCCCCCCCACAACGAGAGACGAGGACCAACCAACCAACCAAAAAATCACAACTCTCGCTCACAATTTAAAAAGGTGATACTTTATTTCTCCTATTTGAGTTAAAATCATTACTTTTTTGGCCGTCAATGGCCTTTAACAGAAGTATTATATTGTGTTTTTTACCTTTTGATTCGTACATTTTATTGTTTTTCTTCCAAGAAACTAGTCTTATCAATTTGCCTGTGTCATTTAGTGCATGTAGACAATGCCACCACAAGGTGGAGCTGTTTTTTAAAATTGTATTTATTTTTTTTTTTTTATGGTGTAACGACATGCTACATCCTGTAGGTGGCAGCCTCGAGTCACTGTCGACTGACTGGTGTGCTAACAGTAACAGGTATATCAACTGTGACTGTTTTGACATTAGAGGGACAGTTGTCTCGGGGGTAAAGTGGGGACTCCAGTTTCCCTTTTCACCTCATTTTTGACACCAGATTGACTTCACAAAAGACTCAAGTCAAATTAGGTGGTGGTGGTGGTGGTGGTGGTGGTATGGTATGGTATGTTATGGTAGTTATGGTATGTTATGGTATGTTATGGTATGTTATGGTATGGCACAAGTGGGAGGGGGTCTCTATTGCTCCTCTGTTGTGTGTCTTTCAGAGGGGTTGGGGTTAAAAGCAGAAGTCACATTTTCAGGTTGGCCTTGTGTGCGTTTGACTAAAATAGTGACCTTGTAACCCTTTATTTTTGTAGCAAAGAGGGAGGTCGATGACATAACAGATTCCCATCAGATAAACTCCTTGAATGTCCTACTCTAAGTTTGCAGTTGTCTATAAAAAAAATAACACTATATATTTATTTTGTGTGTGTACTTTATTTATATTTGGAATATTGCTTTTTTTTAAGGAACAATTTTATATTTTGAGTCATTTAGCAGGTTCTCTATATTCAGAGCAATTAGGGTTTAGTGCCTTGCTCAAGATCACATGGACAGATTTTTCACTTAGTCGGCTCGGGGATCCTAACCGGTAACTATTTGGTTACTGGCCCATCACTAGGCAACCTGCCGACCAATGTAGGTATCCTCCACGATGTAAGTATCCATTCTCTCTTGCTTCTCAAAAAAATAAACTGAAAATATTATGATTACAAGTCTTCTTAGGAGAAAATAGTCCCCACGGAGAGATTAAACATGAATCATTACCGAAAAAGGAATTGAGGTCGGTGCTGTTTGTAAGTGGAATACACTTTACGCTTTTGTGGAAAAAGACACTTTGGAGGAGGAGATGTTGCTTCACTAGAAGATAAACATCCAACTAACACACACAGAGAGAGAGAGAGAGAGAGAGCTGCTGATGATAGAGGCCGTTGTATCCCTACTGTAAATAATAACGGTCTCACATCTGGTAGGGTAAATGTTCTGTAAACTAATTTCAGTAAATGGAGCCAGACCGAGCCAGGAAGGCAGGCAGGTTAACATGTGGGTGGCTGAGCTGTGTGGTAGTTGTGTTTTTAAGACTCAGTAGTTAAACTACTATATTATACGACTACTGTTACTGTTCTGATACTACAGAACTACTTAAAGGCTGTGTGGAATAGTGATCTGTCATCATCAGGCAAACGTCAGTCAACAACCTCACATCAGTGTCTAGACAACAGAGAGACATGAGAAAACCCCAGGGACGACTGCTAACCCAAAACAGGAAGCTGAATGTTGTGGGTGTGACCCAAATGGCACCCTATTCCCTTTACAGGGCACTACTGTTGACCAGGGCCAATAGGGACATACCTGTGGCTGAGCCTGTATCCTATCAACAGATCCTCTTGACCAGAGCTTAAGACATTCCTCTACATGTTCCTTTCCACATCATTCCTACCCTCATCCCCTTTTTACTCAGTCAACCCCTGACACCTCTCTTCCTCTTCTCCTCTGTCCTTCTCTCCATCTCCCCTCCTTCCTCTCTCCAACCTTTCCACTAAGGGGCATCTAGACTTCCCAGACAGCCATACTGCAGTATAATAACAGACACTTGAGCCCTAGGGGCTCCAAAATGGCTCCCCAGTGGCGTCTCCTCTCTGTGGCACTGGCCAGAGCTGTATCTGATGTTACAGTTGTAGAGGGTAAGGGTGAGGGGGGCATCGAGGGCGAGGGCTGAAGTGTGGGGGGGGTCAGAGTTCCTTTTCACTCCAAGGTCAACATTGAAAATAGAGGGGAAAAGAGGCAGAGAAAGAAAGGATGATATATAATAATAATATATATAATAATAATATATGCCATTTAGCAGACGCTTTTATCCAAAGCGACTTACAGTCATGTGTGCATACATTCTACGTATGGGTGGTCCCGGGGATCGAACCCACTACCCTGGCGTTACAAGCGCCATGCTCTACCAACTGAGCTACAGAAGGACCACAAAAAAAAGAGAAAGCGAGAGAGAAGAAGGTTGATTTATTCCAGAGGTTTCTCAGGTTGGGCCAGGTTCTCGTCAGAACAGGAGACCCTGATGACTGTATGTATCCCTCCATCCATCAGACCCAGACATCATCTATTACCTGTAATTAGCCTGGTGATGGTCCGCTGAGCAGAGAACGATGTGCGGTGATTAATCAGACCCCACTCCCTCCTCCTCCTCTCTGGTTGGTTGGCCCCGGAGGTAAGGTGATGTATCAGACCCCCCCCCCCCCCTCTCTGGTTGGTTGGCCCCGGAGGTAAGGTGATTAATCAGACCCCCCACTCCCTCCTCCTCCTCTCTGGTTGGTTGGCCCAGGAGGTAAGGTGATTAATCAGACCCCCCCCCACTCCCTCCTCCTCCTCTCTGGTTGGTTGGCCCCGGAGGTAAGGTGATTAATCAGACCCCCTCCCTCCTCCTCCTCTCTGGTTGGTTGGCCCCGGAGGTAAGGTGATGTATCAGACCCCCCTCCTCCTCTCTGGTTGGTTGGCCCCGGAGGTAAGGTGATGTATCAGACCCCCCTCCTCTCTGGTTGGTTGGTCCCGGAGGTAAGGTAATGTATCAGACTCCCCTCCTCCTCTCTGGTTGGTTGGCCTCGGAGGTAAGGTGATGTATCAGACCCCCCTCCTCCTCTCTGGTTGGTTGGTCCCGGAGGTAAGGTGATGTATCAGACCCCCCTCCTCCTCTCTGGTTGGTTGGTCCCGGAGGTAAGGTGATGTATCAGACCCCCCTCCTCCTCTCTGGTTGGTTGGCCTCGGAGGTAAGGTGATGTATCAGACCCCCCTCCTCTCTGGTTGGTTGGTCCCAGAGGTAAGGTGATGTATCAGACCCCCCTCCTCCTCTCTGGTTGGTTGGTCCCAGAGGTAAGGTGATGTATCAGACCCCCTCCTCCTCTCTGGTTGGTTGGTCCCAGAGGTAAGGTGATGTATCAGACCCCCCCTCCTCCTCTCTGGTTGGTTGGCCTTGGAGGTAAGGTGATCTATCAGACCCCCCTCCTCCTCTCTGGTTGGTTGGCCTCGGAGGTAAGGTGATGTATCAGACCCCCCTCCTCCTCTCTGGTTGGTTGGTCCCGGAGGTAAGGTGATGTATCAGACCCCCCCCCCCTCCTCTCTCTGGTTGGTTGGGTGGCCCCGGTGGTGAGGTGATGTATCCAGGCCATCACCAGGGCCCTGTGGGATATCTAGTGGCCCACCTGACAGCTGGGTTACGACCAAAATTCCACCATATTCCTTCTGTAGTCCACTAATTGGCCTGTGGTCAAAAGTAGTACAATAATTGAGTATCATTTGGGCCGTGGCTCTCTCTAATGATTTCTATTATTGGAGAAAACACGCCCGTGTTCTGTGTGTCTGACAGTATACAGCTGCTGTGCATTTGATTTGTGAGGGGGGACATGACTGAATTACAGCAGTCACAGTGGTACTTGTCATCTTCCCTGTCTATGTCCAGGCTCTTCCACAGATCCTGTCTACAATCACTTCCCTGTGTATGTCCAGGCTCTTCCACAGATCCTGTCTACAATCACTTCCCTGTGTATGTCCAGGCTCTTCCACAGATCCTGTCTAGATTAGTTCTGTGTTCCCTGTCTATGTCCAGGCTCTTCCACAGATCCTGTCTAGATTAGTTCTGTGTTCCCTGTGTATGTCCAGGCTCTTCCACAGATCCTGTCTACAATCACTTCCCTGTGTATGTCCAGGCTCTTCCACAGATCCTGTCTAGATTAGTTCTGTGTTCCCTGTGTATGTCCAGGCTCTTCCACAGATCCTGTCTAGATTAGTTCTGTGTTCCCTGTCTATATCCAGGCTCTTCCACAGATCCTGTCTAGATTAGTTCTGTGTTCCCTGTCTATATCCAGGCTCTTCCACAGATCCTGTCTACAATCACTTCCCTGTGTATGTCCAGGCTCTTCCACAGATCCTGTCTAGATCAGTTCTGTGTGATTTACTGCCTTCAGGTGTGTTATGTCTACCTTTCCTTATTGTTGTTCTACTGTGTTGTGCAGCATAGTCTGGTGGTGAGGTATGGGAGTGAATGTTTGGGGTATGTCCCAAATAGTACCCTATCCCCTGTGGGCCCCGGTCGAAAGTAGTGCACAAAATAGGGAATAGGATGCCGCTTGAGACGCAGTCATTGTGAATTATGTAATGGTGGACAGGAGAGGTCCTGGCCGGATGCATGCATTCAGTCATTCAGTCAGACAGACAATTCGGTAACTCTATACACAGTGGGGCAAAAAAGTATTTAGTCAGCCACCAATTGTGCAAGTTCTCCCACTTAAAAAGATGAGAGAGGCCTGTAATTTTCATCATAATGATACTTCAACTATGACAGACAAAATGAGAAAAAGAAATCCAGAAAATCACATTGTAGGATTTTTAATGAATTTATTTGCAAATTATGGTGGAAAATAAGTATTTGGTCACCTACAAACAAGCAAGACTTCTGGCTCTCACAGACCTGTAACTTCTTCTTTAAGAGGCTCCTCTGTCCTCCACTTGTTACCTGTATTACTGGCACCTGTTTGAACTTGTTATCAGTATAAAAGACACCTGTCCACAACCTCAAACAGTCACACTCCAAACTCCACTATGGTCAAGACCAGAGAGCTGTCAAAGGACACCAGAAACAAACATGAACAATACAAAAACCGTCACGACAGGAACAATCACCCACGAAACACTCAAAGAATATGGCTGCCTAAATATGGTTCCCAATTAGAGACAACGATAAACACCTGCCTCTGATTGAGAACCACTCCAGGCAGCCATAGACTATTCTAAACTACCCCACTAACCACTATCCCATAACCTACAACAAACCCCCAGACAAAACACACCTCATAAAATAACTCATGTCTCACCCTGGCCTGATCAAAACAATAAAGAAAACACAAAATACTAAGACCAGGGCGTGACAGATATAAATGAGATGTAAATGAGATGTAAATGAGCGTCATTACCATCTTTCCTTTGCGTTAATAACTGTCGCGATTACCAGCTGAGGTAAACTTTTATCAGTTGATTTTACTCCTGCCTCAGAGTTTGTCTGACCAGTGGTCTTTAAACATCATCCTAAAAACTTACTCTGAGGTGGGATTTTTAAAATTTTAAATCCTTCTTAAAACCGGATTTAGCAGGATTCCTAGGACCTTTTCTGAGATGTTTTGTGGATACGGGCCCTGGTTCACAGGTCATTGATACAGGACGAAGCGCCTGAGACCCTGCAACCGCTAACACACCACAGTCAGATACGATGCAGGCCAAATCTTCTCTAGCTGTCTCAATGAGCCTAGATGTTGACAAGACTGAAATATCAAGTCCGTAGAAAAGTCAGTAACTATGTCATGTACATACACATAGCTATAGGACATAGTCTACATAGATCAGGAATACATTGCAGCATCTGTCCTGGAGGTTGAGGGTCTGTGGTGGTACTGGGTCTGTGGTGATTCTGGGTCTGTGGTGGAGTTTGAGGGTCTGTGGTGTGGTACTGGGTCTGTGGTGGAGGTTGAGGGTCTGTGGTGGTACTGGGTCTGGTGGTACTGGGTCTGTCCTGGAGGTTGAGGGTCTGTGGTGGTACTGGGTCTGTGGTGGAGGTTGAGGGTCTGTGGTGGTACTGGGTCTGTGGTGGTACTGGGTCTGTGGTGGTACTGGGTCTGTGATGGTACTGGTTCTGTCCTGGAAGTTGAGGGTCTGTGGTGGTACTGGGTCTGTGGTGGAGGTTGAGGGTCTGTGGTGGTACTGGGTCTGTGGTGGAGGTTGAGGGTCTGTGGTGGTACTGGGTCTGTGGTGGTACTGGTTCTGTCCTGGAAGTTGAGGGTCTGTGGTGGTACTGGGTCTGTGGTGGAGTTTGAGGGTCTGTGGTGGTACTGGGTCTGTGGTGGTACTGGTTCTGTCCTGGAAGTTGAGGGTCTGTGGTGGTACTGGGTCTGTGGTGGAGTTTGAGGGTCTGTGGTGGTACTGGGTCTGTGGTGGTACTGGGTCTGTGGTGGTACTGGGTCTGTGGTTGTCCTGGGTCTGTGGTGGTACTGGGTCTGTGGTGGTACTGGGTCTGTGGTGGTACTGGTTCTGTCCTGGAAGTTGAGGGTCTGTGGTGATTCTGGGTCTGTGGTGGTACTGGTTCTGTCCTGGAGGTTGAGGGTCTGTGGTGGTACTGGCTCTGTCCTGGAGGTTGAGGGTCGGTGGTGGTACTGGGTCTGTGGTGGACGTTGAGGGTCTGTGGTGGTACTGGGTCTGTGGTGGTACTGGGTCTGTGGTGGTACTGGGTCTGTGGTGGTACTGGGTCTGTGGTGGTACTGGGTCTGTCCTGAAGGTTGAGGGTCTGTGGTGGATGTTGAGGGTCTATGGTGGTACTGGGTCTGTGGTGGTACTGGGTCTGTGGTGGTACTGGGTCTGTGGTGGTACTGGGTCTGTGGTGGTACTGGGTCTGTCCTGAAGGTTGAGGGTCTGTGGTGGTACTGGGTCTGTGGTGGTACTGGGTCTGTGGTGGTACTGGGTCTGTGGTGGTACTGGATCTGTGATGTGGTACTGGGTCTGTGGTGGTACTGGGTCTGTGGTGGTACTGGGTCTGTGGTGGTACTGGGTCTGTGATGTGGTACTGGGTCTGTGGTGGTACTGGGTCTGTGGTGGTACTGGGTCTGTGGTGGTACTGGGTCTGTGGTGTGGTACTGGGTCTGTGGTGGTACTGGGTCTGTGGTGGTACTGGGTCTGTGATGTGGTACTGGGTCTGTGGTGGTACTGGGTCTGTGGTGTGGTACTGGGTCTGTGGTGGTACTGGGTCTGTGGTGTGGTACTGGGTCTGTGGTGGTACTGGGTCTGTGGTGTGGTACTGGGTCTGTGGTGGTACTGGGTCTGTGGTGGTACTGGGTCTGTGGTGTGGTACTGGGTCTGTGGTGGTACTGGGTCTGTGGTGTGGTACTGGGTCTGTGGTGTGGTACTGGGTCTGTGGTGGTACTGGGTCTGTGGTGTGGTGTGGTTTCAACCTTCCCTGCGTGTGTTCTTTATCACATGACTCTATTACCAGTTTAATACTACTGCAATACTACACACTCCTAGCAGACAGCCATGCTACCAGACTAAACATACATTAGTTGTTTGTCAGAGAGGTCTGTGGGTCTCTGTCTGGTTTCCTTCTCTCAGCTTTCCCCAGGCCTTCATCCAAACCCCACAACACAACTTATTCTACCAGGTTTATTCTCTTGGAAACTGGTCGTCTCTTTTTCGAAAGAGACCTGACCAAAAATAACAACAGACATTACAAGTGGTGAAAGCCACAGAGGGGGGGTGAAGTAGACCCCATGTTTATTTTACTAAAGCATGAAACACAGAGAATCTGACTGCTGATAGACTACCTATAGGTACTGATCACAGTAGGAGGCCGTTCCTTCTCTTGCTAGGACAATAAGTGGTTCCTGCTGCGGAACCAGCGAACCTGTCGTTGTAGAAGCGCAATGCTCCTCTATGGCCGACAACTTGACTATGAGCCAAGCAGAGGGGGGGCGGCAGGGTAGCCTAGTGGTTAGAGCGTTGTACTAGTAACCGGAAGGCTGCAAGTTCAAACCCCCGAGCTGACAAGGTACAAATCTCTCGTTCTGCCCCTGAACAGGCAACCCACTGTTCCTAGGGCGTCATTGAAAATATGAATTTGTTCTTAACTGACTTGCCTAGTTAAATAAAGATTGAAAATAAATTTTAAAAAGAGAGCACGAACCTCCAAGTGGGGATAGCCAACGGAATCCAGACCCTTTTCATCAAAGAATACAAAGAGAGATCGAGAAGAAAAGCAGGAACTTTCCAGTACACAGTATTGAAATGGACAGAGAGAGTGCTAGATGCAAGGGGTCTAGAGAGTGCTCGATGCAAGGGGTCTAGAGAGTGCTCGATGCAAGGGGTCTAGAGAGTGCTAGATGCAAGGGGTCCAGAGATGCAAGGGGTCCAGAGATGCAAGGGGTCTAGAGAGTGCTCGATGCAAGGGGTCTAGAGAGTGCTCGATGCAAGGGGTCCAGAGATGCAAGGGGTCCAGAGATGCAAGGGGTCCAGAGATGCAAGGGGTCCAGAGATGCAAGGGGTCTAGAGAGTGCTCGATGCAAGGGGTCTAGAGAGTGCTCGATGCAAGGGGTCTAGAGAGTGCTCGATGCAAGGGGTCTAGAGAGTGCTCGATGCAAGGGGTCTAGAGAGTGCTCGATGCAAGGGGTCTAGAGAGTGCTAGATGCAAGGGGTCTAGAGAGTGCTCGATGCAAGGGGTCTAGAGAGTGCTAGATGCAAGGGGTCTAGAGAGTGCTCGATGCAAGGGGTCTAGAGAGTGCTAGATGCAAGGGGTCCAGAGATGCAAGGGGTCCAGAGATGCAAGGGGTCCAGAGATGCAAGGGGTCTAGAGAGTGCTCGATGCAAGGGGTCTAGAGAGTGCTCGATGCAAGGGGTCTAGAGAGTGCTAGATGCAAGGGGTCCAGAGATGCAAGGGGTCCAGAGATGCAAGGGGTCCAGAGAGTGCTCGATGCAAGGGGTCTAGAGAGTGCTCGATGCAAGGGGTCTAGAGAGTGCTCGATGCAAGGGGTCTAGAGAGTGCTCGATGCAAGGGGTCTAGAGATGCAAGGGGTCCAGAGATGCAAGGGGTCCAGAGAGTGCTCGATGCAAGGGGTCTAGAGATGCAAGGGGTCCAGAGATGCAAGGGGTCCAGAGAGTGCTCGATGCAAGGGGTCCAGAGATGCAAGGGGTCCAGAGAGTGCTCGATGCAAGGGGTCTAGAGATGCAAGGGGTCCAGAGAGTGCTAGATGCAAGGCATCCTCCACATGCCGTAAACTACAAAGCCCATCCTTAAAGACCACTCACCTCTCCCACCGCAGCCCCAGGGTTATGACATAGTTTAGTCTCAATATCAAACGTCAATATAGCAGCACTTATTTACAGGGGCTGTGACTAACTAACCTTCACTCACCATTGGAGCTACCATTTTAAAGCATGGTTAGCGAAAATTCATAGGAAAGCCACTGTCTGTTTCAGAGAGAGAGAGAGAGAGAGAGAGAGAGAGAGAGAGAGAGAGAGAGAGTCAGAGAGAGAATCAGAGAGAGTGAGATAGATCTGGCTATGTGCACACTGCCCTCAAAATGAGGTGGAAACTGAGCTGCAATTCCTAACCTCCTGCCTAATGTATGACCATATTAGAGACACATATTTCCTTCAGATTACACAGACCCACAAAGAATTTGAAAACAAATCAATTTTTTTAAACACATATCTATTGGGAGAAACATTACAGTGTGTCATTACAGCAACAAGGTTACTTGCCTGACTACTGACTGCGGTCCTTGCACACACTGTAAACTATAACCCCATCCCCATGGGGTTAATGTGGGGTGTTGGTGGTTGTGGATTAGTCTGTGAACAGTGTGCGTGCGTGCGTGCGTGCGTGCGTGCGTGCGTGCGTGCGTGCGTGCGTGCGTGCGTGCCAGCAACTAATTGAAGAGTCAAAGCTAAATATCAGCTGCTTGTGGCAGAGGAGACGGATGTGAGTTACCACAGGATATGTGGCAGAGAGGGAATAAAAAGCATATCATAGGAAGGCATAAGATTATGCCCAAAGAATGCTAGAAAGATTATATATTGCTGTAAAGTCATCAGAAATGGTTTGTGTAAAAAATACTTTAAATAACCAGAAAGTAAAAAAAAAAAAAACATTATGTGAAGCAGGCATTATGGATCTGATTTGAAGCAGGCATTATGGATCTGATTTGAAGCAGGCATTATGGATCTGATTTGAAGCAGGCATTATGGATCTGATTTGAAGCAGGCATTATGGATCTGATTTGAAGCAGGCATTATGGATCTGATTTGAAGCAGGCATTATGGATCTGATTTGAAGCAGGCATTATGGATCTGATTTGAAGCAGGCATTATGGATCTGATTTGAAGCAGGCATTATGGATCTGATTTGAAGCAGGCATTATGGATCTGATTTGAAGCAGGCATTATGGATCTGATTTGAAGCAGGTACTATTGTATCATTAGCATCGTTACCCTTCACTCCATAGATCCTTCCTACGGTTTGGATTTGGGATCTTCGAGGAGGGAGGGCTGGGAATCAAATGTACTGAACTACATCCTATTCCTCTATAGTGTGCTACTTTTGAATGGGGGCTGTGAGGCTTTATGTAGGGAACAGTGTTCCATTTGGGAACGAGACAGAGTACAGGACACACCCCTCATAAGAAAACCCAGCTTTGGACAGCAGTCCTAGGTTCAAATAGTATTTGTTCTCCTTTCGAATATTTTTAAGCGTTGGATTGAGACTGCATGCGGTGCCAGATGGGCAAGGTTTGAACTTGTCAGGCTATCCCATTGGTTGTACTGCAACCAGGCAAGCTCGATCAAGCGCAGCAAAAGCATTTGAATTTAAAAAAAAAAAAAATAAATACTACCTGAACCCATGTCCGTTGGACAGACGCTTCAGCCAGCTGGGGACAAAACTCCTCGCCAGTCAACTGAAAAGCAGCGACAGGGGGGTTTCGTTCCATTTCCTCGTCTGAACAGACACTCTAAGTTACTTTCTCATGTCAGCCAAGACTCCAACAATGTCATTCGAATATCAGTAAGACAAAACGGATCATTTTAGCATGTTTGGCCGTTTACATATTTTCAAAAAACAACATGAGGTATCAATAAAGCACTGGAAGATAATGCTGAGGGGAGAAGATGGGAGACATCAGGATACAGGAGTCTAGCAGACAATGGCCTCCATGACTCTAAATCATATATGTACTGTTGCAATGAAATGTTGTGCTCAAGGGCACATCGACAGATTTTTCACCTTGTCAGCTCGGGTATTCGAATGTGTGTGTGTGTATGTGTTGCCAGGCTGGAACCTTTAGTGGACGTTGGCTGGGAGACTCCCTGTGTTGCCAGGCTGGAACCTTTAGTGGATGTTGGCTGGGAGACTCCCTGTGTTGCCAGGCTGGAACCTTTAGTGGACGTTGGCTGGGAGACTCCCTGTGTTGCCAGGCTGGAACCTTAGTGGACGTTGGCTTGGAGACTCCCTGTTGCCAGGCTGGAATCTTAGTGGACGTTGGCTGGGAGACTCCCTGTGTTGCCAGGCTGGAACCTTTAGTGGATGTTGGCTCTCAGACTCTCAGTGTTGTTACGCTGGAACCTTAGTGAACGTTTGCTGGGAGACTTTCTGTGTTGCCAGGCTGGAACCTTTAGTGGACGTTGGCTGTGAGACTCCCTGTGTTGCCAGGCTGGAACCTTTAGTGGATGTTGGCTGGGAGACTCCCTGTTGCCAGGCTGGAACCTTAGTGGACGCTGGCTTGGAGACTCCCTGTGTTGCCAGGCTGGAACCTTTAGTGGACGTTGGCTGGGATACTCCCTGTGTTGCCAGGCTGGAACCTTTAGTGGATGTTGGCTCTCAGACTCTCAGTGTTGTTACGCTGGAACCTTAGTGAACGTTGGCTGTGAGACTCCCTGTGTTGCCAGGCTGGAACCTTAGTGGACTTTGGCTGGGAGACTTTCTGTGTTGCCAGGCTGGAACCTTTAGTGGATGTTGGCTCTCAGACTCTCAGTGTTGTTACGCTGGAACCTTAGTGAACGTTGGCTGTGAGACTCCCTGTGTTGCCAGGCTGGAACCTTAGTGGACGTTGGCTGGGAGACTCTGAGAAAAACTCTGGGAGAGGAATTCTGAGCATGGTTCTGGTTGTCCATGGGCTTTTATCTAAAGCATGTTGTTATCTTTGATTTATTGTTGAGGTGGCTGGCTGGAGGGCTGATTTCCTGTTGAGGTGGCTGGCTGGAGGGCTGATTTCCTGTTGAGGTGGCTGGCTGGAGGGCTGATTTCCTGTTGAGGTGGCTGGCTGGAGGGCTGATTTCCTGTTGAGCTGGCTGGCTGGAGGGCTGATTTCCTGTTGAGGTAGCTGGCTGGAGGTCTGATTTCCTGTCTGTGAAAAATGATCTTGTCATCAATCTGCCGACCAGGGGCAGAATTTCTCTCTGGTGAGCTAGCCTGTTCTCCCTCTTCCTCCTTCCAATGGATTCTTGCCACTTTGGATTTTCTCACATGAAAGTTTGAAATTTCATTTTGGAAGAGGAGAGGGGTGGGAGGGAAACAGAGAGAGAGATAGAGGACTCTGCCATGTGTTGGAGGAGTGGAGGACTCTGCCATGTGTTGGAGGAGTGGAGGACTCTGCCACGTGTTGGAGGAGTGGAGGACTCTGTCATGTGTTGGAGGAGTGGAGGACTCTGCCATGTGTTGGAGGAGTGGAGGACTCTGCCATGTGTTGGAGGAGTGGAGGACTCTGCCATGTGTTGGAGGAGTGGAGGACTCTGCCATGTGTTGGAGGAGTGGAGGACTCTGTCATGTGTTGGAGGAGTGGAGGACTCTGCCATGTGTTGGAGGAGTGGAGGACTCTGCCATGTGTTGGAGGAGTGGAGGACTCTGCCATGTGTTGGAGGAGTGGAGGACTCTGTCATGTGTTGGAGGAGTGGAGGACTCTGCCATGTGTTGGAGGAGTGGAGGACTCTGCCATGTGTTGGAGGAGTGGAGGACTCTGCCATGTGTTGGAGGAGTGGAGGACTCTGTCATGTGTTGGAGGACTCTGCCATGTGTTGGAGGAGTGGAGGACTCTGCCATGTGTTGGAGGAGTGGAGGACTCTGCCACGTGTTGGAGGAGTGGAGGACTCTGCCACGTGTTGGAGGAGTGGAGGACTCTGCCATGTGTTGGAGGAGTGGAGGACTCTGCCATGTGTTGGAGGAGTGGAGGACTCTGCCATGTGTTGGAGGAGTGGAGGACTCTGCCATGTGTTGGAGGAGTGGAGGACTCTGTCATGTGTTGGAGGAGTGGAGGACTCTGCCATGTGTTGGAGGAGTGGAGGACTCTGCCATGTGTTGGAGGAGTGGAGGACTCTGCCATGTGTTGGAGGAGTGGAGGACTCTGCCATGTGTTGGAGGAGTGGAGGACTCTGCCATGTGTTGGAGGAGTGGAGGACTCTGTCATGTGTTGGAGGAGTGGAGGACTCTGCCATGTGTTGGAGGAGTGGAGGACTCTGCCATGTGTTGGAGGAGTGGAGGACTCTGCCATGTGTTGGAGGAGTGGAGGACTCTGTCATGTGTTGGAGGACTCTGCCATGTGTTGGAGGAGTGGAGGACTCTGCCATGTGTTGGAGGAGTGGAGGACTCTGCCATGTGTTGGAGGAGTGGAGGACTCTGCCATGTGTTCGAGGACTCTGCCATGTGTTGGAGGAGTGGAGGAGTCTGTCATGTGTTGGAGGAGTGGAGGACTCTGCCATGTGTTGGAGGAGTGGAGGACTCTGCCATGTGTTGGAGGAGTGGAGGACTCTGCCATGTGTTGGAGGAGTGGAGGACTCTGCCATGTGTTGGAGGAGTGGAGGACTCTGCCATGTGTTGGAGGAGTGGAGGACTCTGCCATGTGTTGGAGGACTCTGCCATGTGTTGGAGGACTCTGCCATGTGTTGGAGGACTCTGCCATGTGTTGGAGGAGTGGAGGACTCTGCCATGTGTTGGAGGACTCTGCCATGTGTTGGAGGACTCTGCCATGTGTTGGAGGACTCTGCCATGTGTTGGAGGAGTGGAGGACTCTGCCATGTGTTGGAGGACTCTGCCATGTGTTGGAGGACTCTGCCATGTGTTGGAGGAGTGGAGGACTCTGCCATGTGTTGGAGGAGTGGAGGACTCTGCCATGTGTTGGAGGAGTGGAGGACTCTGTCATGTGTTGGAGAAGTGGAGGACTCTGCCATGTGTTGGAGGACTCTGCCATGTGTTGGAGGAGTGGAGGACTCTGCCATGTGCTGGAGGAGTGGAGGACTCTGCCATGTGTTGGAGGAGTGGAGGACTCTGCCATGTGTTGGAGGAGTGGAGGACTCTGTCATGTGTTGGAGTGGAGGACTCTGCCATGTGTTGGAGGACTCTGCCATGTGTTGGAGGAGTGGATGACTCTGCCATGTGTTGGAGGAGTGGAGGGCTCTGCCATGTGTTGGAGGAGTGGAGGACTCTGCCATGTGTTGGAGGAGTGGAGTACTCTGCCACGTGTTGGAGGAGTGGAGGACTCTGTCATGTGTTGGAGGAGTGGAGGACTCTGTCATGTGTTCGAGGAGTGGAGGACTCTGCCATGTGTTGGAGGAGTGGAGGACTCTGTCATGTGTTGGAGGAGTGGAGGACTCTGTCATGTGTTGGAGGAGTGGAGGACTCTGCCATGTGTTGGAGGAGTGGAGGACTCTGTCATGTGTTGGAGGAGTGGAGGACTCTGCCATGTGTTGGAGGAGTGGAGGACTCTGTCATGTGTTGGAGGAGTGGAGGACTCTGCCACGTGTTGGAGGAGTGGAGGACTCTGCCACGTGTTGGAGGAGTGGAGGACTCTGCCACGTGTTGGAGGAGTGGAGGACTCTGCCACGTGTTGGAGGAGTGGAGGACTCTGCCATGTGTTGGAGGAGTGGAGGACTCTGTCATGTGTTGGAGGAGTGGAGGACTCTGCCATGTGTTGGAGGAGTGGAGTACTCTGCCACGTGTTGGAGGAGTGGAGGACTCTGCCATGTGTTGGAGGAGTGGAGGACTCTGTCATGTGTTGGAGGAGTGGAGGACTCTGCCATATGTTGGAGGAGTGGAGGACTCTGCCATATGTTGGAGGAGTGGAGGACTCTGCCATGTGTTGGAGGAGTGGAGGACTCTGCCATGTGTTGGAGGAGTGGAGGACTCTGCCATGTGTTGGAGGAGTGGAGTACTCTGCCATGTGTTGGAGGAGTGGAGGACTCTGCCATGTGTTGGAGGAGTGGAGGACTCTGCCATGTGTTGGAGGAGTGGAGGACTCTGCCATATGTTGGAGGAGTGGAGGACTCTGCCATATGTTGGAGGAGTGGAGGACTCTGCCATGTGTTGGAGGACTCTGCCACGTGTTGGAGGAGTGGAGGACTCTGCCATGTGTTGGAGGAGTGGAGGACTCTGCCATGTGTTGGAGGACTCTGCCACGTGTTGGAGGAGTGGAGGACTCTGCCACGTGTTGGAGGAGTGGAGGACTCTGCCATGTGTTAGAGGAGTGGAGGACTCTGCCATGTGTTGGAGGACTCTGCCATGTGTTGGAGGACTCTGCCATGTGTTGGAGGACTCTGCCATGTGTTAGAGGAGTGGAGGACTCTGCCATGTGTTGGAGGACTCTGCCATGTGTTGGAGGAGTGGAGGACTCTGCCATGTGTTGGAGGAGTGGAGGACTCTGCCATGTGTTGGAGGAGTGGAGGACTCTGCCATGTGTTGGAGGAGTGGAGGACTCTGCCATGTGTTGGAGGAGTGGAGGACTCTGCCATGTGTTGGAGGAGTGGAGGACTCTGCCATGTGTTGGAGGAGTGGAGGACTCTGTCATGTGTTGGAGGAGTGGAGGACTCTGCCATGTGTTGGAGGAGTGGAGGACTCTGCCATGTGTTGGAGGACTCTGCCATGTGTTGGAGGACTCTGCCATGTGTTGGAGGAGTGGAGGACTCTGCCATGTGTTGGAGGACTCTGCCATGTGTTGGAGGAGTGGAGGACTCTGCCATGTGTTGGAGGAGTGGAGGACTCTGCCATGTGTTGGAGGAGTGGAGGACTCTGCCATGTGTTGGAGGAGTGGAGGACTCTGCCATGTGTTGGAGGAGTGGAGGACTCTGCCATGTGTTGGAGGAGTGGAGGACTCTGCCATGTGTTGGAGGAGTGGAGGACTCTGCCATGTGTTGGAGGAGTGGAGGACTCTGCCATGTGTTGGAGGAGTGGAGGACTCTGCCATGTGTTGGAGGACTCTGCCATGTGTTGGAGGACTCTGCCATGTGTTGGAGGGGTGGAGGACTCTGCCATGTGTTGGAGGAGTGGAGGACTCTGCCATGTGTTGGAGGAGTGGAGGACTCTGCCATGTGTTGGAGGAGTGGAGGACTGTGTTCTTTCTCTTTTTGGGGTTGAGTGCATCATGGAAGTAGGTCAGAGAAGGAAATAAATGGCAGCAGAGGGAAGGAGGGAAGAAAAGACCTGTGCTGATGAAGGGGGTGGAATATTTTGGTCTGGGACCAATTGAGAAGTATGGCAGCTCCTTCCTGTATTACCCTTTAACAGAGGAGAGCGATGGGAAGACAGAGAGAGAGAGGAGAGAGAGAGCTGGAGAGATAGAGAGGTGGGAGACTGTAGGGGGGGGGGGGTAGTGTGAGAGGAGTCGTACAGAGATATACAGCATATTCCCTTTCACTGTTCCTGTCCTGACAGTAGCCTGGTTTCATGACAGTAGCCTGGTTTCATGACAGTAGCCTGGTTTCATGACCGTAGCCTGGTTTCATGACCGTAGCCTGGTTTCATGACAGTAGCCTGGTTTCATGACAGTAGCCTGGTTTCATGTTTCATGTGAAGTCTGCAATTTACCATTCAGCCATTTTGCAGACATTCTTATCCAGAAGAATTTACTGTACAGTGGGTTACATTCAATACAAATCACAGACACCTCTGCCTTTGAATTAATGCCAGAACAGTTATACTTCAGACCAAGTCATATCTATAGTAAACATTCAGAACGATTTACTGTGCTGTACATTCAATCAATCAAAGTAGCAGTGCCATACATAGTGTACTGACCTAATACCTAACAGTTATACTTCAGGAAGAACCTGATCCCCAGCCGTATCTATAGTAAACATGCAGAAGTTCTTATAGGGACTGACTCTCTGACTGTACTAGTAGTACTGTATGTACACTACCATTCAAAAGTTTGTAAAGTTTTATAAATGTCCTTGTGATAGTCCGGTGGTCATTCGATGACTTGGGGGTCTGGAGTCTCTGACATTTTTATGAGCTTTCCTCTGACACCGTCTATTATATAGGTCCTTGATGGCAGCAAGCTTGTCCCCAGGGATGTAGTGGGCCGTACGCGCTACCCTCTGTAGTGCCTTTACAGTCAGATGTCAAGCAGTTGCCATAACAGGCGGTGATGGAACCGGTCAGGATGCTCCCGATGGTTCAGCTGTAGAACTTTTTGAGGATCTGGGGACCCATGCCAAATCTTTTCAGTCTCCTGAGGGTGAAACAGTTTTGTTGTGCCCGCTTAACGACTGTCTTGGTGTGTTTGGACCATGATAGATCGTTGGTGATGTGGACACCAAGGAACTTGAAACTCTCGACTCGCTCCACTACATCCCGTTGATGTTAATGGGGGCCTGTTCGGCACGTCTTTTCCTGTAGTTCACGATCCGCTCCTTTGTCTTGCTCACATTGAGGTTGTTGTCTTGGCACCACACTAACAGTTCTCTGACCTCCTTCCTATAGGCTGTCTCATCGTTGTCGGTGATCAGGCCTACCACTGTTGTGTCGTATGCAAACTTAATGATGATGTTGGAGTCGTGTTTGGCCATTCAGTCGTGGGTGAACAGGGAGTACAGGCGACTAGTCATGCACTCCTGAGTGGCCCCAGTGTTGAGGATCAGCATGGCAGATGTGTTGTTGCCTACCCTTACCACTTGGGGGAGGCCCGTCAGGAAGTCCAGGATCCAGTTGCAGAGGGAGGTGTTTAGTCCCAGGGTCCTTAGTTTAGTGATGAGCTTCATGGGCACCATGGTGAACGCTGAGCTGTAGTCAATGAACAGCATTCTCACATAGGTGTTCCTTTTGTCCAGGTGGGAAAGGGCAGTGTGGAGTGTGATTGAGATTACATCATCTGTGGATCTGTTGGGGCGGTATGCAATTTGGAAGGGGTCTAGGGTTTCTGGGATAATGGTGTTGATGTGAGCCATTACCAGCCTTTCAAAGCACTTCATGTCTACAGACGTGAGTGCTACGGAGCCGTAATCATTTAGGAAGATACCTTTGCTTCCTTGGCACAGGGACTAAGGTGGTCTGCTTAAAACATGTAGGTATTACAGACTCAGTCAGGGAGAGGTTGAAAATATCAGTGAAGACACTTGCCAGTTGGTCTGTGCTTTGAGTACACGTCCTGGTAATCCATCTGGCCCCACGGCTTTGTGAAGGTTGATCTGTTTAAATGTCTTGCTCACATCGGCTACCGAGAGCGTTATCACACAGTCACCCAGAAGCGAGCATAAAATGCATTTAGCTCCACTAGTAGGGTCGCGTCACTGGGCAGCTGGCGTCTGGGTTTCCCTTTGAGTCCGTAATAGTTTTCAAGCTCTGCCACATCCGACGAGCGTCAGAGCTGGTGTATTAGGATTCAGTGTTAGTCCTGTATTGACACTTTGGTGGTTTGATGGTTCATCTGAGGGCATATCAGGATTTCTTATAGGCGTTCAAATTAGTGTCCTGCTCCTTGAAAGCGGCATCTCCAGCCTTTAGCTCGATGCAGATGTTGCCTGTAACCAGTGGCTTCTGGTTGGGATATGTACGTACGGTCACTGTGGGGACGTCGTCGTCGATGCACTTATTGACGAAGCCGATGACTGAGGTGGTAAACTCCTCAATGCCATTGGATGAATCCCAGAACATATTCCAGTATGTGCTAGCAAAACAGTCCTGTAGTGTAGCAGTGTCTGACCATTTCCGTATTGAGCGAATCACTGGTACTTCCTGATTTAGTTTTGGCTTGTAAGCAGGAATCAGGGGGATATAATTATGGTCAGATTTGCCAAATGGAGGGTGAGGTAAAGCTTTGTACGCATCTCTGTTTTTTCCCCCTCTGGTTGCACATGTGACATGCTGGTAGAAATGAGGTGAAATGGATTTAAGTTTCCCTGCATTAAAGTCCCGGCCACCTCTGGATGAGCGTTTTGTTGTTTGCTTATGGACTTATACAGCTCATTGAGTGTGGTCTTAGTGCCGGCCTCGGTTTGTGGTGGTAAATAGATCACTATGAATGATATAGATGAGAACTCAGTTGTGCACCGGGGCCTCTCACTCCTCTTTCTATTCTGATCTACAGCTTATCATAAGGTATTCAGGCAAGCAATAACTTCTTTATTATTAGACACCCCTCCCCCGCCCCTCTTCTTACCAAACGTAGCTGCTCTGTCCTGCCGATGCACAGAGAAGCCAGCCAGCTCTATATTATCTGCGTCGTCATCCAGTCACGTTTGGTGAAACATAAGATATTACAGATTTTAATGTCCCTTTGGTAGGATAGTCTTAATAGTACATCGTCCAGTTTGTTTTCCAAAGATTAAAGTTGGCTATTAAAACGGAGGGTTGTGGTACTTTTTAATTAGTGCTACAGGGTGCAAATTACAAGCGGCAACAGTGAGAGACTTATTTCTGGAAAGGTGGATTTTTAAAAGTAGAAGCTCAAATTGTTTGGTCACAGACCTGGATAGCATGACAGAACTCTGCAGTAGATTGCAACTGCGCCCCCTTTGGCAGTTCTATCTTGTCTGAAAATGTTGTATTTGGGGATTGAAATTTCTGAATTTTTGGTGGACTTCCTAAGCCAGGATTCAGACATGGCAAGGACATCAGGGTTGGCGGAGTGTGCTAAAACAGTGAATAAAACTTAGGGAGGAGGCTTCTGGTGTTAACATGCATGAAATCAAGGCTTTTACAGTTACAGAAGTCAACAAATGAGAGCGCCTGGGGAATAGGTGTGGTGCTGGAGGCTACAGGGCCTGGGTTAACCTCTACATCAGCAGAGGAACAGAGGAGGAGTAGGATAAGGGTACGGCTAAAAGCTATAAGAACTGGTTGCCTAGTGCATTGGGAACAGAGAAATAAAGGAGCAGGTTTCTGTGTGTGGTAGAATAGATTCAGGGCATAATGTACAGACAAGGGTATGGTAGGATGTGAGTACAGTGGAGGTAAACCTAGGCATTGAGTGATGATGAGAGAGGTTTTGTCTCCAGAGGCACCAGTTAAGCCAGGTGAGGTCTCCGCATGTGTGGAGGGTGGGACAAAAGAGCTATCTAAGGCATGTTGGGCGAGGCTGGGGGCTCTACAGTGAAATAAAACAATAATCACTAACCAAAACAGCAGTAGATAAGGCATATTGACATTAGGGAGAGGCATGCGTAGCCGAGTGATCATAGGGTCCAATGAGTAGCAATAGGTGAGTCAGGGAGCCGTTCGGTAGTCGCAACTACGCGCTACGCGAGCTGGAGACACGGCGATTCAGACAGCTAGCGGGCCGGGGCCTGCAGATGGGTCTTCGGCAACGTCGCAACGGAAAAGCCTGTTGAAACCACCTCGGATGATTACGTCGGCAGACCAGTCGTGATGGTTCGGCGGGGCTACTAGCAGTGGCTAACTGAATACTAGCTAGTTAGCTGGCTAGCTTCCGATGGGGGTTCCGGTTATAAAGTATAAAAATAGCAGCTCCATACCACATTGGGTGAGGCTGGTTGCAGTAGAGTATACTCAGTCCATAGATGGAAAATTATATAAAAATATATACAAAACTATACAAAAGCAATGAGGAAAACGATTATTTACACGGGACAAGACAAACACACGTCTGACTGCTGCGCCATCTTGGATACAAAGATCCCCTCCCCCCTTTGTTTTTACAATGCCTCTACTCGCTGTTTATTATCTATGCATATTCACTTTACAAATTAGCTCGACTAGCATGTACCCCCACACATTGACTCGGTACCGGTACCCCCTGTATATAGCCTCGTTATTGTAATTTTCTTGTTACTTTTTGATTTCATTTTATTTGGTGAATATTTTCTTAACATTATTTCTTGAACTGCATTGTTGATTGAGTGCTTGTAAGTAACCGTTTCGGCGCATGTAACAAATACAATTTGATTTGATTTGAAATATTGAGCTCAGGTGCATCCTGTTTCCATTTATCATCCTTAAGATTTTTCTACAACTGGATTGGAGTCCATCTGTGGTAAATTCAATTGATTGATATTGTTTGGAAAGGCACAGTTGACAGTGCATGTCAGAGCAAAAACCAAGCCATGAGATCAAAGGAATTGTCTGTAGAGTTACGAGACAGGATTGTGTCGAGGCACAGACCTGGGGAAGGGTACCAAAATATTTCTGCAGTATTAAAGGTCCCCAAGAATGCCTCCATCGTTCTTAAATGGAAGAAGTTTGGAACCACCAAGACTCTCCCTAGTGCTGTCCGCCTGGCCAAACTGAGCAATCGGGGGATAGGGCCTTGGTCAGGGAGGTAATGTTTTGCAGCGGCAGGGCCTGGGAGACTAGTCAGGATCGAGGGAAAGATGAACGGAGCAAAGTACAGAGAGATACTCAATGAAAGCCTGCTCCACAGCACTCAGGACCTCAAGCTGGGGCAACGGTTCCCTTTCCAAAAGGACAACAACCCTAAGCACACAGAAAGACAACGCAGGAGTGGCTTCGGGACAAGTCTCTGAATGTCCTTGAGTGGCCCAGCCAGAGCCTGGACTTGAACCCGATCTAACATCTCTAGAGAGACTTGAAAATAGCTGTGCAGCAATGCTCCCCATCCAACCTGACAGAGCTTGAGAATATCTGCAGAGAAGAATGGGAGAAACTTCCCAAAACCAGGTGTGCCAAGCTTGTAGCGTCATTACCCAAGAAGACTAGAGGCTGTAATCGCTGTAAAATGTGCTTCAACACAGGGTCTGAATACTTATGTAGATGTGTTATTTAATCCATTTGAGAATTTAGGCTGTAATCTCACAAAATGTGGAAAAAGGTCAAGGTGTCTGAATACTTTCCCGAATACACATCTGTTGTTTTGAATGCTGGGTCTTGTCTCCATTTCTGGAAGTGTCACACAAACCCAAAGTGTTCTTGAACTTCTTTCACCTTGTAATTACGTTCTGAGATATTTACAACAAACATAATGTTATAGTGTCATAATGGTTTAACCATCTGTTTCCAAAATATCCATGGTCATTGTGACTAACGTGACAAAACTTCACAGAGAAAAGGCTTCAACATTTTCCTCTTTTTCAGCATCTTTTACCTACTGTACTCAATACTTTACCTGTACTCAATACTTTACCTGTACTCAATACTGGTATTCTCTGACCATCTGGATGGGGGAAAAAATCCTAAGCATCAGTGGATTTGAATACATTCTAGACCCATGGTTTTCCTCGTACCTTTTATAACACACTATATTGTACAGGGTTTTGTAAAATATGGTATGTTGAGTGAAATGGATATAAGAAAACGTGTTTCTATCGGACAGTAAAATCCCAGGTAATTTCCAGCGTTGACTCAGAATGTGTTTGGCAGATTTAGGAACGTTAGGTAACTGCTTTTCACTAATAGAGCCTGTAGCCTTAGACATGCCTGAGTGGAACAATGACTCAGAGAAAGAGAGAGAGAGAGAGAGAGAGAGGCAGGGAGGGAGGGAAGGAGAGAGGGAGTGGGAGGGAAAAAGAGAGAGCACGAGAGAGAGAGGGAGGGAGAGAGGCACACAGGAGGGAGAGAGGGAGTGGGATAGAGAGTGAGAGAGCAGGAGTGAGGGAGAGACAGAGCAGGAGAGAGGGAGAACAAGGGATTTCCCCTGAAACACAGGACAGAACAGCTCTTTGCTGCAGTATTCACACTAAAACAACATGTCTGGGAGCAGGGGGTAAAGGAAATCTCCATGTAGTGCCAAGCTCCTATATATACACACACACACACACACACACACACACACACACACACACACACACACACACACACACACACACACACACACACACACACACACACACACACACACACACACACACACACACACACACACACACACACACACACACACACACACACACACACACACACTTCTCTTCATAGTCCATCTATTCTGTGTCCTCACGTCATTCTCTACCACCAAGGGACTAGAGAGTCATCTGTCCAGATCATTCATCCACCTACTGTATCCAGCCAACTATTCTGCCTCAGTTGTATCATCCATCCTCCCTTTATCCACCCACTCAACCACCCTCCCTGTATCCACCCACTCTGACAGCTAAAGCGGAGTGGTATACTACAGTAGAGAGCAGCATAGAGCAGTATACTACAGTATAGAGCAGTAGACTACAGTATAGAGCAGTAGACTACAGTATAGAGCAGTATACTACAGTATAGAGCAGCATAGAGCAGTAGACTACAGTATAGAGCAGTATACTACAGTATACTACAGTATAGAGCAGCATAGAGCAGTAGACTACAGTATAGAGCAGGAGACTACAGTATAGAGCAGGAGACTACAGTATGGAGCAGTATACTACAGTATAGAGCAGTATAGAGCAGTAGACTACAGTATAGAGCAGTATACTACAGTATAGAGTAGTAGACTACAGTATAGAGCAGTAGACTACAGTATGGAGCAGTAGACTACAGTATAGAGCAGGAGACTACAGTATGGAGCAGTAGACTACAGTATAGAGCAGTATAGAGCAGTAGACTACAGTATAGATCAGTAGACTACAGTATAGAGCAGTAGACTACAGTATGGAGCAGTAGACTACAGTATGGAGCAGCATAGAGCAGTAGACTACAGTATGGAGCAGTAGACTGCAGTAGACTACAGTATAGAGCAGTAGACTACAGTATGGAGCAGTAGACTACAGTATAGAGTAGCATAGAGCAGTAGACTACAGTATAGAGCAGTAGACTACAGTATAGAGCAGTAGACTACAGTATAGAGCAGTAGACTACAGTATGGAGCAGGAGACTACAGTATGGAGCAGTAGACTACAGTATAGAGCAGCATAGAGCAGTAGACTACAGTATAGAGCAGGAGACTACAGTATGGAGCAGTAGACTACAGTATAGAGCAGTATACTACAGTATAGAGCAGTAGACTACAGTATAGAGCAGGAGACTACAGTATGGAGCAGTAGACTACAGTATAGAGCAGTAGACTACAGTATGGAGCAGTAGACTACAGTATAGAGCAGCATAGAGCAGGAGACTACATTATAGAGCAGTAGACTACAGTATAGAGCAGTAGACTACAGTATGGAGCAGTAGACTACAGTATAGAGCAGTAGACTACAGTATAGAGCAGTATACTACAGTAGAGAGCAGTAGACTACAGCATAGAGCAGTATACTACAGTATAGAGCAGTATACTACAGTATAGAGCAGTAGACTACAGTATGGAGCAGTAGACTACAGTATAGAGCAGTAGACTACAGTATAGAGCAGTAGACTACAGTATGGAGCAGTAGACTACAGTATAGAGCAGCATAGAGCAGTAGACTACAGTATAGAGCAGTAGACTACAGTATGGAGCAGTAGACTACAGTATAGAGCAGTAGACTACAGTATGGAGCAGTAGACTACAGTATAGAGCAGTATAGAGCAGTAGACTACAGTATAGAGCAGTAGACTACAGTATAGAGCAGTAGACTACAGTATGGAGCAGTAGACTACAGTATAGAGCAGTATACTACAGTATAGAGCAGTAGACTACAGTATAGAGCAGGAGACTACAGTATGGAGCAGTAGACTACAGTATGGAGCAGTAGACTACAGTATAGAGCAGTAGACTACATTATAGAGCGGTAGACTACAGTATGGAGCAGTAGACTACAGTATGGAGTAGTAGACTACAGTATAGAGCAGTAGACTACAGTATAGAGCAGTAGACTACAGTATGGAGCAGTAGACTACAGTATAGAGCAGTAGACTACAGTATAGAGCAGGAGACTACAGTATGGAGCAGTAGACTACAGTATAGAGCAGTAGACTACAGTATGGAGCAGTAGACTACAGTATAGAGCAGCATAGAGCAGGAGACTACAGTATAGAGCAGGAGACTACAGTATAGAGCAGGAGACTACAGTATAGAGCAGTAGACTACAGTATGGAGCAGTAGACTACAGTATAGAGCAGTAGACTACAGTATAGAGCAGGAGACTACAGTATGGAGCAGTAGACTACAGTATAGAGCGGTAGACTACAGTATGGAGCAGTAGACTACAGTATGGAGCAGTAGACTACAGTATGGAGCAGTAGACTACAGTATAGAGCAGTATACTACAGTATGGAGCAGTAGACTACAGTATGGAGCAGTAGACTACAGTATAGAGCAGTAGACTACAGTATAGAGCAGGAGACTACAGTATGGAGCAGTAGACTACAGTATAGAGCAGTAGACTACAGTATGGAGCAGTAGACTACAGTATAGAGCAGCATAGAGCAGGAGACTACAGTATAGAGCGGTAGACTACAGTATGGAGCAGTAGACTACAGTATGGAGCAGTAGACTACAGTATGGAGCAGTAGACTACAGTATAGAGCAGTATACTACAGTATGGAGCAGTAGACTACAGTATGGAGCAGTAGACTACAGTATAGAGCAGTATAGAGCAGTAGACTACAGTATAGAGCAGTAGACTACAGTATAGAGCAGTAGACTACAGTATGGAGCAGTAGACTACAGTATAGAGCAGTATACTACAGTATAGAGCAGTAGACTACAGTATAGAGCAGGAGACTACAGTATGGAGCAGTAGACTACAATATGGAGTAGTAGACTACAGTATAGGGCAGTAGACTACAGTATAGAGCAGTAGACTACAGTATAGAGCAGTATAGATTAGTAGACTATAGTATAGAGCAGTAAACTACAGTATAGAGCATTAGACTACAGTATAGAGCAGTAGACTACAGTATAGAGCAGTAGACTACAGTATGAAGCAGTAGACTACAGTATGGAGCAGGAGACTACAGTATGAAGCAGTAGACTACAGTATAGAGCAGTAGACTACAGTATAGAGCAGTAGACTACAGTATAGAGCAGCATAGAGCAGTAGACTACAGTATGGATCAGTAGACTACAGTATAGAGCAGCATAGAGCAGTAGACTACAGTATAGAGCAGTAGACTACAGTATAGAGCAGTATACTACAGTATAGAGCAGTAGACTACAGTATGGAGTAGTAGACTACAGTATAGAGCAGTAGACTACAGTATGGAGCAGTAGACTACAGTATAGAGCAGTAGACTACAGTATGGAGCAGTATACTACAGTATGGAGCAGTAGACTACAGTATAGAGCAGCATAGAGCAGGAGACTACAGTATAGAGCAGTAGACTACAGTATAGAGCAGGAGACTACAGTATTGAGCAGCATAGAGCAGGAGACTACAGTATGGAGCAGTAGACTACAGTATGGAGCAGTAGACTACAGTATGGAGCAGCATAGAGCAGTAGACTACAGTATGAGCAGTAGACTACAGTATGGAGCAGTAGACTACAATATGGAGTAGTAGACTACAGTATAGGGCAGTAGACTACAGTATAGAGCAGTAGACTACAGTATGGAGCAGTAGACTACAGTATAGAGCAGTATAGATTAGTAGACTATAGTATAGAGCAGTAAACTACAGTATAGAGCATTAGACTACAGTATAGAGCAGTAGACTACAGTATAGAGCAGTAGACTACAGTATGAAGCAGTAGACTACAGTATGGAGCAGGAGACTACAGTATGAAGCAGTAGACTACAGTATAGAGCAGTAGACTACAGTATAGAGCAGTAGACTACAGTATAGAGCAGTAGACTACAGTATAGAGCAGCATAGAGCAGTAGACTACAGTATGGAGCAGTAGACTACAGTATAGAGCAGCATAGAGCAGTAGACTACAGTATGGAGCAGTAGACTACAGTATGGATCAGTAGACTACAGTATGGATCAGTAGACTACAGTATGAAGCAGTAGACTACAGTATAGAGCAGCATATAGCAGTAGACTACAGTATGGAGCAGTAGACTACAGTATAGAGCAGCATAGAGCAGTAGACTACAGTATGGAGCAGTAGACTACAGTATAGAGCAGTAGACTACAGTATAGAGCAGTAGACTACAGTATGGAGCAGGAGACTACAGTATGGAGCAGTAGACTACAGTATAGAGCAGTAGACTACAGTATAGAGCAGTAGACTACAGTATGGAGCAGGAGACTACAGTATGGAGCAGTAGACTACAGTATAGAGCAGCATAGAGCAGTAGACTACAGTATGGAGCAGGAGACTACAGTATGAAGCAGTAGACTACAGTATGGAGCAGGAGACTACAGTATGAAGCAGTAGACTACAGTATGAAGCAGTAGACTACAGTATAGAGCAGCATAGAGCAGTAGACTACAGTATGGATCAGTAGACTACAGTATAGAGCAGCATAGAGCAGTAGACTACAGTATGGAGCAGTAGACTACAGTATAGAGCAGCATAGAGCAGTAGACTACAGTATGGATCAGTAGATTGCAAGTTACAGAGAATGTGGTCTGTGTATGTCCCAAATGGCACCCTATTCCCTATTTTAGTGCACTGCTTTTGCCACATGGCTCTGGTCAAAAGTAGTGCACTATATAGGGAATAGGGTGAAATAGGGCTCTGGTCAACAGTAGTGCACTATCTGGGGGTTAGGGTGCCATTTGGAAGAAAATGGTCTGACATCATGTCCAGATTCAGTCTAATGCATTCACTCTGAGTTGGTTATTTTCATGTTCCTCCTCCAGCCTTGATCCCAGATGCAGAGAATCAAATGAAAGCGTGTCTGGGGTGTTGGATGAGAGGCAGGGACGTGGGCCAAACCCCAGTGACAGCTGCCCAGCGGGGAGAAATGGACACAACGATGACGATCAATGGATTGTTGCTGTTTTCGCAACCATGAAGAAAACTCCCCATGGCAACAACATACTACTGAAAACATTTTGTTTTCATGTCACACACACACACACACACACACACACACACACACACACACACACACACACACACACACACACACACACACACACACACACACACACACACACACACACACACACACACACACACACACACACACACACACACACACACACACACACACACACACACACGTCACTCATCATAAAGCTTGTGGTCTCGTCTCCGGTCCCCCCCATTACATAATCTAGCAGCATTGTAAGCCCCCCCCTCACCATCATCAAATTCAACTACATTATCTGTCCTGTTTTAAACGATTATACTCCACTTCCCATAATGACTGTCATGACTAGTTTGTCATTGAGAGAGAGAGAGAGAGTTGATCAGGGCGCGGGTTCTTCTTCTCTTTCCACATATTTATAGTAGCTTGTTTGAAGATGTTGGTCGGCCTCGTTCCGTCACGGGAGAAAGAAATGTCAGTCAAAAGAAGCTACAGTTCATAACCTTCATTCTGAAGTTGAGATCTAGATTACTTCCCAAATGGCACCCTATTCCCTATAAAGTGCACTACTTTTGATCAGAGCCCTATTCCCTATACAGTGCACTACTTTTGATCAGAGCCCTATTCCCTATACAGTGCACTACTTTTGATCAGAGCCCTATTCCCTATATAGTGCACTACTTTAGACCAGAGCCCTATTCCCAATATAGTGCACTACTTTTGACCAGAGCCCTATGGGCCTTGTTCAAAAGAAGTGCATATGGAATAGAGTTTATTTATTTAGGAAGCCTTGATTCTACAGAACAGAGAGAAGAGAGGAATCAGGAAGTCAACATCAAGAAGATAGAGAGGAATCAGGAAGTCCACATCAGGAAGATAGAGAGGAATCAGGAAGTCCACATCAGGAAGATAGAGAGGACTCAGGAAGTCCACATCAGGAAGATAGAGAGGAATCAGGAAGTCCACATCAGGAAGATAGAGAGGACTCAGGAAGTCCACATCAGGAAGATAGAGAAGAATCAGGAAGTCCACATCAGGAAGATAGAGAGGAATCAGGAAGTCCACATCAGGAAGATAGAGAGGAATCAGGAAGTCCACATCAGGAAGATAGAGAGGAATCAGGAAGTCCACATCAGGAAGATAGAGAGGACTCAGGAAGTCCACATCAGGAAGATAGAGAGGAATCAGGAAGTCCACATCAGGAAGATAGAGAGGAATCAGGAAGTCCACATTAGGAAGATAGAGAGGACTCAGGAAGTCCACATTAGGAAGATAGAGAGGACTGAGGAAGTCCACATCAGGAAGATAGAGAGGACTCAGGAAGTCCACATTAGGAAGATAGAGAGGAATCAGGAAGTCCACATCAGGAAGATAGAGAGGAATCAGGAAGTCCACATTAGGAAGATAGAGAGGAATCAGGAAGTACACATCAGGAAGATAGAGAGGAATCAGGAAGTACACATCAGGAAGATAGAGAGGACTCAGGAAGTCCACATCAGGAAGATAGAGAGGACTCAGGAAGTCCACATCAGGAAGATACAGAGGACTCAGGAAGTCCACATTAGGAAGATAGAGAGGACTCAGGAAGTCCACATCAGGAAGATAGAGAGGAATCAGGAAGTCCACATCAGGAAGATAGAGAGGACTCAGGAAGTCCACATCAGGAAGATAGAGAGGACTCAGGAAGTCCACATCAGGAAGATACAGAGGACTCAGGAAGTCCACATTAGGAAGATAGAGAGGACTCAGGAAGTCCACATCAGGAAGATAGAGAGGAATCAGGAAGTCCACATCAGGAAGATAGAGAGGAATCAGGAAGTCAATATCAGGAAGATAGAGGGGAATCAGGAAGTCCACATCAGGAAGATAGAGAGGAATCAGGAAGTCCACATCAGGAAGATAGAGAGGAATCAGGAAGTCAATATCAGGAAGATAGAGGGGAATCAGGAAGTCCACATCAGGAAGATAGAGAGGAATCAGGAAGTCCACATCAGGAAGATAGAGAGGACTCAGGAAGTCCACATTAGGAAGATAGAGAGGAATCAGGAAGTACACATCAGGAAGATAGAGAGGAATCAGGAAGTACACATCAGGAAGATACAGAGGAATCAGGAAGTCAATATCAGGAAGATAGAGAGGAATCAGGAAGTCCACATCAGGAAGATAGAGAGGAATCAGGAAGTCCACATCAGGAAGATAGAGAGGACTCAGGAAGTCCACATCAACACTTGGCTGACTGCCTGATACACAATAACTATAGTTCTTATATTTCATTACATCCAGATTACAGTCTTCTAACGCTTTATCATCGACTTCAGGATTTTACCAGGACTTCATGAAGATGTATCTGTATGTATCTGGGGACCTGTTCTGTTGATTACTGCAGCATCATTTGATAATCAACTGTGGCATTCACAACAACCCAACAGGCCTCAATGATCACAATGAATTGTCTCTGTTGGTTAGCTGTAGCATCTATGCTAGCTCGATGGTCTTTGGGTGTAAACCAAGATGTTGAAAGTGTTAGATTTAGTATCCTGCATCCAATAAGTCACTCTCCTATACCAACACTCTCTACCCCTCCCAATGTCTCCTTCACTGCTCTCTCTCCCCCCTCTCTCCCTGCCCATTCTTCACTGCATACATCTGTAACTGCTCAAGGGTCCAGTGGGTTGGATCTGCTTTGTAAAAAGCCCTGAACACTATGACCAGAAAAGAAAGAGCTGGACTGAGCCATAGCCTGTTAGAGTGTAGCAGACCAGAGTAGGACAGAGTGCATCTCTCTAACCCACAGCTCTGTCAGGGCAGCAGGTGGTCTGGCTAGTGGGACACTTTTAGTAAAGAGAAAAAGGTTACACAAGTGTTCTTCGGCTGTCCCTACATGAGACCTCTTTTTGGCTCCAGTTTAGAACCCTTTTGAGGTTCCATGTAGAACCCTCTGTGGAAAGGGTTCTACACGGAACCCAAAAGGGTTCTACCTGGAACAAAATAGGATTATTCAAAGGGTTCTCAAACGAGCACAGCAAAAGAACCCTTTTTAGGTTCTAGATAGCAAAAATGTTTCTAAGAGTGTAGTGTAGGATTGATGGCTGGTTCTGTTCACTTCAGAAGGCCTGAATGTGTGATTTATCTGTGTGCGCTGACGAGTAGAATCAACAGCATCAACAACAATGCCCCTCCTATCCTAAATCAAATCACATTTTATTGGTCACATACACGTGTTTAGCAGATGTTATTGCGGGTGTAGCGAAATGCTTGTGTTTCTAGCCTCGACAGTGCGGTAATATCTAACAAATTACACAACATTTACCCAATACACACACATCTAAGTAGGAATGAACTAGGACTATATACATATATGGACGAGAAATGTCAGAGTGGAACAGACTGAGATACAGTAGAATAGTATAAAATACAGTATATACACATGAAATGAGTAATACATAGACTAAGATACAGTAGAATAGTATAGAATACAGTATATACACATGAAATGAGTAATACATAGACTAAGATACAGTAGAATAGTATAAAATACAGTATATACACATGAAATGAGTAATACATAGACTAAGATACAGTAGAATAGTATAGAATACAGTATATACACATGAAATGAGTAATACATAGACTAAGATACAGTAGAATAGCATAAAATACAGTATATACACATGAAATGAGTAATACATAGACTAAGATACAGTAGAATAGTATAGAATAAATAAATCAAATTTTATTTGTCACATACACATGGTTAGCAGATGTTAATGCGAGTGTAGCGAAATGCTTGTGCTTCTAGTTCCGACAATGCAGTGATAACCAACAAGTAATCTAACTAACAATGTCATGTTTTGTCATATATTGTCTTGTCATTATGCTTTCCCTTCTGTTCGTTTCCCCCTGCTGGTCTTATTAGGTTCGTTCCCTCTTTCTATCCCTCTCTCTCCCCCTCCCTCTCTCACTCTCTCGCTCTCTCTTCTCTCTATCGTTCCGTTCCTGCTCCCAGCTGTTCCTATTCCCCTAATCAATCATTTAGTCTTCCCACACCTGTTCCCGATCCTTTCCCCTGATTAGAGTCCCTATTTCTTCCTTTGTGTTCCGTTCCTGTCCTGTCGGATCCTTGTATGTATTGGTCACCGTGCTGTGTTTGTGTATCGCCCAGTCGTGTCGTGTTTCCCTCAGATGCTGCGTGGTGAGCAGGTGTCTGAGTCTGCTAGGTTCAAGTGCCTTCCCGAGGCAACCTGCAGTTCAAGATCAAGTCTCCAGTCGGTTCTCGACATTACGAGTGGAAGTTGTGTTTTTTGATTGTATTTTACTTTACTGGATTAAAGACTCTGTTTTCGCCAAGTCGCTTTTGGGTCCTCATTCACCTGCATAACAAACAATTCCAAAAAAAACTACTGTCTTATACACAGTGTAAGGGGATAAGGAACATGTACATAAGGATATATGAATGAGTGATGGTACAGAGCAGCATACAGTAGATGGTATCGAGTACAGTATATACATATGAGATGAGTGTGTAGACAAAGTAAACAAAGTGGCATAGTTAAAGTGGCTAGTGATACATGTGTTACATAAGGATGCAGTCGATGTTGTAGAGTACAGTATATACATATGCATATGAGATGAATAATGTAGGGTAAGTAACATTATATAAGGTAGCATTGTTTAAAGTGGCTAGTGATATATTTACATCATTTCCATCAATTCCCATTATTAAAATGGCTGGAGTTGGGTCAGTGTCAATGACAGTGTGTTGGCAGCAGCCACTCAATGTTAGTGGTGGCTATTTAACAGTCTGATGGCCTTGAGATAGAAGCTGTTTTTCAGTCTCTCGGTCCCAGCTTTGATGCACCTGTACTGACCTCGCCTTCTGGATGATAGCGGGGTGAACAGGCAGTGGTTCGGGTGGTTGATGTCCTTGATGATCTTTATGGCCTTCCTGTAACAACGGGTGGTGTAGGTGTCCTGGAGGGCAGGTAGTTTGCCCCGGTGATGCGTTGTGCAGTCCTCACTACCCTCTGGAGAGCCTTACGGTTGAGGGCGGAGCAGTTGCCGTACCAGGCGGTGATACAGCCCGCCAGGATGCTCTCGATTGTGCATCTGTAGAAGTTTGTGAGTGCTTTTGGTGACAAGCCGAATTTTTTCAGCCTCCTGAGGTTGAATAGGCGCTGCTGCGCCTTCTTCACGACGCTGTCAGTGTGAGTGGACCAATTCAGTTTGTCTGTGATGTGTATGCCGAGGAACTTAAAACTAGCTACCCTCTCCACTACTGTTCCATCGATGTGGATAGGGGGGTGTTCCCTCTGCTGTTTCCTGAAGTCCACAATCATCTCCTTAGTTTTGTTGACGTTGAGTGTGAGTGTGGTCTAGGGTGTCAGGTAGGGTGGAGGTGATATGGTCCTTGACTAGTCTCTCAAAGCACTTCATGATGACGGAAGTGAGTGCTACAGGGCGGTAGTCGTTTAGCTCAGTTACCTTAGCTTTCTTGGGAACAGGAACAATGGTGGCCCTCTTGAAGCATGTGGGAACAGCAGACTGGTATAGGGATTGATTGAATATGTCCGTAAACACACCGGCCAGCTGGTCTGCGCATGCTCGGAGGGCGCGGCTGGGGATGCCGTCTGGGCCTGCAGCCTTGCGAGGGTTAACACGTTTAAATGTCTTACTCACCTCGGCTGCAGTGAAGGAGAGACTGCATGTTTCCGTTGCAGGCCGTGTCAGTGGCACTGTATTGTCCTCAAAGCGGGCAAAAAGTTATTTAGTCTGCCTGGGAGCAAGACATCCTGGTCCGTGACTGGGCTGGATTTCATCTTGTAGTCCGTGATTGACTGTAGACCCTGCCACATGCCTCTTGTGTCTGAGCCATTGAATTGAGATTCCACTTTGTCTCTGTACTGACGCTTAGCTTGTTTGATAGCCTTACGGAGGGAATAGCTGCACTGTTTGTATTCAGTCATGTTGCCAGACACCTTGCCCTGATTAAAAGCAGTGGTTCGCTTTCAGTTTCACGCGAATGCTGCCATCAATCCACGGTTTCTGGTTAGGGAATGTTTTTATCGTTGCTATGGGAACGACATCTTCGACGCACGTTCTAATGAACTCGCACACCGAATCAGCGTATTCGTCAATATTCCCATCTGACGCAATACGAAACATGTCCCAGTCCACGTGATGGAAGCAGTCTTGGAGTGTAGAGTCAGCTTGTTCTGACCAGCGTTGGACAGACCTCAGCGTGGGAGCCTCTTGTTTTAATTTCTGTCTGTAGGCAGGGATCAGCAAAATGGAGTCGTGGTCAGCTTTTCCGAAAGGGGGCGGGGCAGGGCCTTATATGCGTCGCGGAAGTTAGAGTAACAATGATCCAAGGTTTTACCACCCCTGGTTGCGCAATCGATATGCTGATAAAATTTAGGGAGTCTTGTTTTCAGATTGGCTTTGTTAAAATCCCCAGCTACAATGAATGCAGCCTCCGGATAAATGTTTTCCAGTTTGCAAAGAGTTAAATAAAGTTCGTTCAGAGCCATCGATGTGTCTGCTTGGGGGGGATATATACGGCTGTGATTATAATCGAAGAGAATTCTCTTGGAAGATAATGCGGTCTACATTTGATTGTGAGGAATTCTAAATCAGGTGAACAGAAGGATTTGAGTTCCTGTATGTTTTCTTCATCACACCATGTCCCGTTAGTCATGAGGCATACGCCCCCTCCACTCTTCTTACCAGAGAGATGTTTGTTTCTGTCGGCGCGATGCGTGGAGAAACCCGTTGGCTGCACCGCCCTGGATAGCGTTTTCCCAGTAAGCCATGTCTCCGTAAAGCAGAGAACGTTGCAGTCTCTGATGTCCCTCTGGAATGCCACCCTTGCTCGGATTTCATCAACCTTGTTGTCGAGAGACTGGACATTGGCAAGAAGAATACTGGGAAGTGGTGCGCGATGTGCCCTTTTCCGGAGTCTGACCAGAACACCGCCGCGTTTCCCTCTTTTTCGGAGTCGTTTCCTTGGGTCGCTGCATGCGATCCATTCCGTTGTCTTACAGATGAGTAATGTAAGATATGTAAACATTATTAAAGTGACTAGTGATCCATTCCTTAAAGTGGCCAGTGATTTCTAGTTTATGCCGACAGGCAGCGGTCTCTAATGTGCTAGTGATGGCTGTTTAACAGTCTGATGGCCTTGAGATAGAAGCTGTTTTTCAGTCTCTCGGTCCCTGCTTTGATGCACCTCTACTGACCTCGCCTTCAGGATTAAAGGGGGTGAACAGGCAGTGGCTCCAGTGGTTGATGACCTTGATGATCTTTTTGGCCTTCCTGTGACATCGGATGCTGCAGGTGTCCTGGAGGGCAGGTAGTTTGCCCTTTTTCTATTGGTTCCCTTGAGTTTTCCAAAGTTCTAGAAGCTTTGAGGAAGGCATAGAAAATAGGCATTAGTTTGCTGTTAATCACAAAAGTGGTTTTTCAAACCCCTTTCTACATCTCCCAGAGTACATCTTGCTGGCTTCCCCTCTCTGTCCCTCCGTTTCTCTGCCAGTGTGCGTCTCTGTCTTGCTATCTTTCCCTCCGTCTCCCTCCCTCTCTGCTCGACAATATGACACCATGTGGTTTTTTTTGTATTATTATCTGAACAGGTACCTCAGATCAGCTGTTAGATATGGAGCTGGTCGCTGAGGGAAGAACTTATCTACCTTTTACATTACCACGGCAGGGTAGCCTAGTGGTTAGAGTGTAGAGGTGGCAGGTAGCCTAGTGGTTAGAGTGTAGAGGTGGCAGGGTAGCCTAGTGGTTAGAGTGTAGAGATGGCAGGGTAGCCTAGTGGTTAGAGTATAGAGGTGGCAGGGTAGCCTAGTGGTTAGAGTGTAGAGGTGGCAGGGTAGCCTAGTGGTTAGAGTATAGAGGTGGCAGGGTGGCCTAGTGGTTAGAGTGTAGAGGTGGCAGGGTAGCCTAGTGGTTAGAGTGTAGAGGTGGCAGGGTAGCCTAGTGGTTAGAGTGTAGAGGTGGCAGGGTAGCCTAGTGGTTAGAGTATAGAGGTGGCAGGGTAGCCTAGTGGTTAGAGTGTAGAGGTGGCAGGGTGGCCTAGTGGTTAGAGTGTAGAGGTGGTAGGGTGACCTAGTGGTTAGAGTGTAGAGGTGGCAGGGTGGCCTAGTGGTTAGAGTGTAGAGGTGGCAGGGTAGCCTAGTGGTTAGAGTGTAGAGGTGGCAGGGTAGCCTAGTGATTAGAGTGTAGAGGCGGCAGGGGCTAGTGGTTAGAGGTAGCAGGGTAGCCTAGTGGTTAGAGTGTAGAGGTGGCAGGGTAGCCTAGTGGTTAGAGTGTAGAGGTGGCAGGGTAGCCTAGTGGTTAGAGTGTAGAGGCGGCAGGGTAGCCTAGTGGTTAGAGTGTAGAGGTGGCAGGGTGGCCTAGTGGTTAGAGTGTAGAGGCGGCAGGTAGCCTAGTGGTTAGAGTGTAGAGGTGGCAGGGTGGCCTAGTGGTTAGAGTGTAGAGGTGGCAGGTAGCCTAGTGGGTAGAGTGTAGAGGTGGCAGGTAGCCTAGTGGTTAGAGTGTAGAGGTGGCAGGTAGCCTAGTGGTTAGAGTGTAGAGGTGGCAGGTAGCCTAGTGGGTAGAGTGTAGAGGTGGCAGGTAGCCTAGTGGTTAGAGTGTAGAGGTGGCAGGTAGCCTAGTGGTTAGAGTGTAGAGGTGGCAGGGTGGCCTAGTGGTTAGAGTGTAGAGGTGGCAGGTAGCCTAGTGGGTAGAGTGTAGAGGTGGCAGGGTGGCCTAGTGGTTAGAGTGTAGAGGTGGCAGGGTAGCCTAGTGGTTAGAGTATAGAGGTGGCAGGGTGGCCTAGTGGTTAGAGTGTAGAGGTGGCAGGGTAGCCTAGTGGTTAGAGTGTAGAGGCGGCAGGGTAGCCTAGTGGTTAGAGTGTAGAGGTGGCAGGTAGCCTAGTGGTTAGAGTGTAGAGGCGGCAGGGTAGCCTAGTGGTTAGAGTGTAGAGGTGGCCTAGTGGTTAGGGTAGCCTAGTGGTTAGAGTGTAGAGGTGGCAGGTAGCCTAGTGGTTAGAGTGTAGAGGTGGAGGGGCGGCAGGGTAGCCTAGTGGTTAGAGTGTAGAGGTGGCAGGGTAGCCTAGTGGTTAGAGTGTAGAGGCGGCAGGGTAGCCTAGTGGTTAGAGTATAGAGGTGGCAGGGTAGCCTAGTGGTTAGAGTGTAGAGGTGGCTAGTGGTTAGAGTGTAGAGGTGGCAGGTAGCCTAGTGGTTAGAGGGTGGTAGCCTAGTGGTTAGAGTGTAGAGGTGGCAGGGTAGCCTAGTGGTTAGAGTGTAGAGGTGGCAGGGTAGCCTAGTGGTTAGAGTGTTAGAGGTGGCAGGGTAGCCTAGTGGTTAGAGTGTAGAGGTGGCAGGGTAGCCCTAGTGGTTAGAGTGTAGAGGTGGCAGGGTAGCCTAGTGGTTAGAGTGTAGAGGTGGCAGGTAGCCTAGTGGTTAGAGTGTAGAGGTGGCAGGGTAGCCTAGTGGTTAGAGTGTAGAGGTGGCAGGGTAGCCTAGTGTTTAGAGTGTAGAGGCGGCAGGGTAGCCTAGTGGTTAGAGTGTAGAGGTGGCAGGGTAGCCTAGTGGTTAGAGCGTTGGACTAGTAACCGGAAGGTTGCAAGTTCAAACCCCCGAGCTGACAAGGTACAAATCTGTCGTTCTGCCCCTGAACAGGCAGTTAACCCACTGTTCCTAGGCCGTCATTGAAAGTAAGAATTTGTTCTTAACTGACTTGCCTGGTTAAAAAAAGGTTAAATAAATAAAACCACACAGTTGTTTTATGTGGATCTAATAGCCGCTCTGACATGTCTCAGACATGCAGGAAACAGGGACTTGTAAAAAAAGAAAAAGATTTGTTATAATTATTATGACTCACTGATTAAAACCCCTGGAGCTAACTCTGCAAGTAGCACTACTGGGTGATTCAAAAAGTCACAGTCAATCGATCAATAATATAATAATACTCTTATCAAATGTTTTTTTTAATCTTAATTTACAATCTGTATAAACTATGAGGATAGAAAGGTTCAGAACTTTTGTGAAACAGTTGAAAAATATTTGGCAAATAAATCAAAACTGGATGGGAGGGGTTGAAGGTAGCTGAAGGCTGGGATTGGATGGTGTTCAGAGATAGATGGGAGGGGTTGAGGGTAGCTGAAGGCTGGGACTGGATGGTGTTCAGAGATAGATGGGAGGGGTTGAGGGTAGCTGAAGGCTGGGACTGGATGGTGTTCAGAGATAGATGGGAGGGGTTGAGGGTAGCTGAAGGATGGGACTGGATGGCGTTCAGAGATACATTGGGGTAAAAAAGTATTTAGTCAGCCACCAATTGTGCAAGTTCTCCCACTTAAAAAGCTGAAAGAGGCCTGTCATTGTCATCATAGGTACTCTTCAACTATGACAGACAAAATGAGAAAAATAAATCCAGAAAATCACATTGTAGGATTTTTTATGAATTTATTTGCAAATTATGGTGGAAAATAAGTACCTACAAACAAGCAAGATTTCCGGCTCTCACAGACCTGTAACTTCTTCTTGAAGAGGCTCCTCTGTCCTCCACTCGTTACTTGTATTAATGGCACCTGTTTGAACTTGTTATCAGTATAAAAGACACCTGTCCACAACCTCAAACAGTCACACTCCAAACTCCACTATGGTCAAGACCAAAGAGCTGTCAAAGGACACCAGAAACAAAATTGTAGACCTGCACCAGGCTGGGAAGACTGAATCTGCAATAGGTAAGCAGCTTGGTTTGAAGAAATCAACTGTGGGAGCAATTATTAGGAAATGGAAGACATACAAGACCACTGATAATCTCCCTCGATCTGGGGCTCCACGCAAGATCTCACCCCGTGGGGTCAAAATGATCACAAGAACGGTGAGCAAAAATCCCAGAACCACACGGGGGGCCTAGTGAATGACCTGCAGAGAGCTGGGACCAAAGTAACAAAGCCTACCATCAGTAACACACTACGATGCTAGGGACTTAAATCCTGCAATGCCAGACGTGTCCCCCTGCTTAAGCCAGTACATGTCCAGGCCCGTCTGAAGTTTGCTAGAGAGCATTTGGATGATCCAGAAGAAAATTGGGAGAATGTCATATAGTCTGATGAAACCAAAATATAACTTTTTGGTAAAAACTCAACTCATCGTGTTTGGAGGACAAAGATTGCTGAGTTTCATCCAAAGAACAACATACCTACATTGAAGCATGGGGGTGGAAACATCATGCTTTGGGGCTGTTTTTCTGCAAAGGGACCAGGACGACTGGTCTGTGTAAAGGAAAGAATGAATGGGGCCATGTATCGTGAGATTTTGAGTGAAAACCTCCTTCCATCAGCAAGGGCATTGAAGATGAAACGTGCCTGGGTCTTTCAGCATGACAATGATCCCAAACACACCGCCCGGGCAATGAAGGAGTGGCTTCGTAAGATGCATTTCAAGGTCCTGGAGTGGCCTAGCCAGTCTCCAGATCTCAACCCCATAGAAAATCTTTGGAGGGAGTTGAAAGTCTGTTGCCCAGCAACAGCCCCAAAACATCACTGCTCTAGAGGAGATCTGCATGGAGGAATGGGCCAAAATACCAGCAACAGTGTGTGAAAACCTTGTGAAGACTTACAGAAAACGTTTGACCTCTGTCATTGCCAACAAAGGGTATATAACAAAGTATTGAGATAACATACAAAATATTATTGTTATCTGGTGTTCTTGTTGTCTTGGTTTGATATTGTGTTTCATAAAATATTTGCTGAATGTTGATAATTGAGGCTGATGAAAGATAAAGGGGAAAATGGATATTGATGTATTTGTGAAACGGCACTAAAGTTCACTTTGCAACACGTGTTGCTTCTCTTGTCAAGTTGTTTTGCCTGGAATTCTTCCCTCGGATTCTGTCACACTAAAAGGTTATTGTGGTTTATGGTTGGTTCTGTGAAGTACATTTTTGGGACGTCATATTTACGTCCCTTAGTGTCAGTTGTCAGAGGATCCTAAACGCCTGGCTGTGGCACGCACACACACACACACAGCGTGCAAAGATGTCATCAAGGCAAATGGTGGCTACTTTGAAGAATCTCATGTCTAAAATATATTTTGATTTGATTAACTTTTTTTTTGGTTACTACATGATTCCATATGTGTTATTTCATAGTGTTGATGTCTTTACTATTATTCTACAATGCAGGAAAATGAAGGAAAAACCCTTGAATGAGTAGGTGTGTCCAAACTTTTGACTGGTACGTTATATTGACAAAAACAACCTTCCTCACCTGATTTCATGCTTGTTATCCCACCCCAGTGGACACACCAACCTTTCAGATGAACAGAAGGCCCCATTTTGTATTCCCCTCTTCTCCTGGCTTCACTCTAGGCAGCAAGACTTTAGAGAAGGACACACTCAACTCTCTGAAAGGATGCAAGCTGCAGATTTATGTTTATTGGCAGAACCAGGACAATGTTGGCAAATGTGCTGGAATGACAACATGACTGGGGCAGCTGGACACACACACACACTGCACTGATCAGAGTATAACCAGCCCAGCACCAAGGACAGAGTGGTGTCAACAGCTGGGGGCAGCCAGGAGACAGTCAGGATGTGGTGTCATTGTGACTTCCTGTTAATCAAAGTTAATCACAGCTAGTTACATGCTCCACTGCTGTCTGGTCCATGTGATCTACTGTGACACACAACACAATGCTCACTTATAGAACTGGCCTGGACAGAACAGACTGAACACTGGTCTGGACAGAACAGACTGAACACTGGTCTGGACAGAACAGACTGAACACTGGCCTGGACAGAACAGGACAGACTGAACACTGGCCTGGACAGAACAGGACAGACTGAACACTGGCCTGGACAGAACACTGGCCTGGACAGAACAGGACAGACTGAACACTGGTCTGGACAGAACAGGCTGAACACTGGTCTGGACAGAACAGGCTGAACACTGGTCTGGACAGAACAGACTGAACACTGGTCTGGACAGAACAGACTGAACACTGGCCTGGACAGAACAGGCTGAACACTGGTCTGGACAGAACAGGCTGAACACTGGTCTGGACAGAACAGAACAGGCTGAACACTGGTCTGGACAGAACAGGACAGACTGAACACTGGTCTGGACAGAACAGAACAGACTCATACTGAACTTGACAGGCCAGGGCTGTTCTCTCTGTGTTTATTGGTCCTGGTTGGGCCTTGTTGGTTGGTCCTGGTTGGTTGGTCCTGGTTGGTTGGTCCTGGTTGGTTGGTCCTGGTTGGCCTTGTTGGTTGGTCCTGGTTGGTTGATCCTGGTTGGTTGGTACTGGTTGGTTGGTCCTGGTTGGTTGGTCCTGGTTGGTTGGTCCTGGTTGGTTGGTCCTGGTTGGTTGGTCCTAGTTGGTTGGTCCTGGTTGGTTGGTCCTGGTTGGTTGGTCCTGGTTGGTTGGTCCTGGTTGGTTGGTCCAGGTTGGTTGGTCCAGGTTGGTTGGTCCTGGTTGGTTGGTTCTGATTGGTTGGTCCAGGTTGGTTGGTCCTGGTTGGTTGGTCCTGGTTGGTTGGTCCTGGTTGGTTGGTCCTGGTTGGTTGGTCCTGGTTGGTTGGTCCTGGTTGGTTGGTCCTGGTTGGTTGGTCCAGGTTGGTTGGTCCTGGTTGGTTGGTCCTGGTTGGTTGGTCCTGGTTGGTTGGTCCTGGTTGGTCCTGGTTGTTTGGTCCAGGTTGGTCCTGGTTGGTTGGTCCAGGTTGGTCCTGGTTGGTTGATCCTGGTTGGTTGGTCCAGGTTGTTTGTACCATTGGCAGCACATGTACCGTTTGAATCTTAGTCATGAAGGTGATGTGTTTTGGCTCAGTCTATTTCCTTGTTTTTTAGTGGACGATTCTGGAATATTATTATTATTTTTTTAAATTTTACCTTTATTTAACCTGGCAAGTCAGTTAAGAACATATTCTTATTTTCAATGACGGCCTGGGAACAGTGGGTTAACTACCTGTTCAGGGGCAGAACGACAGATTTGTACCTTGTGCTCTAACCACTAGGCTACGCTGCCGCCCCAGGTCTTTCCCTGGCCTTTCCCAGGTCTTTCCCAGGTCTTTCCCAGGCCTTTCCCAGGTCTTTCCCAGGTCTTTCCCTCGCCTTTCCCAGGCATTTCTCTGGTCTTTCCCAGGCCTTTCCTAGGCCTTTCCCAGGTATTCCCCGGGTCTTTCCTAGGCCTTTCCCATGCCTTCCCTAGGTCTTTCCAAGGTCTTTCCCAGGCCTTTCAGGTCTTTCCCTGGCCTTTCCCAGGCCTTTCTCTGGTCTTTCCCTAGCCTTTCCCAGGACTTTCTCTGGTCTTTCCCTGGCCTTTCTCTTGTCTTTCCCTGGCCTTTCTCTGGTCTTTCCCTGGCCTTTCTCTGGTCTTTCCCAGGCCTTTCCCCAGGCCTTTTCCCAGGTCTTTCCCTGGCCTTTCCCTGGCCTTTCTCTGGTCTTTCCCTGGCCTTTCTCTGGTCTTTCCCAGGCCTTTCCCAGGCCTTTTCCCAGGTCTTTCCCTGGCCTTTCCCAGGCATTTCTCTGGTCTTTCCCTGGCCTTTCCCAGGCCTTTCCTAGGCCTTTCCCAGGCCTTTCCCAGGTCTTCCCCAGGTCTTTCCCAGGCCTTTCCCTGGTCTTTCCCTGGTCTTTCTCAGCCCTTTCCAAGGCCTTTCCCAGGCCTTTCTCAGGTCTTTCCCTGGCCTTTCCAAGGCCTTCCCCAGGTCTTTCCCAGGTCTTTCCCAGGTCTTTCCCAGGCCTTTCCCAGGTCTTTCCCAGGTCTTTCCCAGGCCTTTCCCAGGTCTTTCCCAGGTCTTACCCAGGTCTTTCCCAGGCCTTTCCCTGGCCATTCCAAGGCCTTCCCCAGGCCTTTCCCTGGTCTTTCCCTGGCCTTTCTCTGGTCTTTCCCAGGCCTCTCTCTGGTCTTTCCCAGGTCTTTCTCAGGCCTTTCTCTGGTCTTTCTCACGCCTTTCTCTGGTCTTTCCCAGGCCTTTCCAAGGCCTTGAAACTCATAAGGAGTTGTTGTTATTGTTATGGCTACCACATTAAATCTAAAGACAAATAGATTTTAAGAAACGTTACATAAGATGTTCTCTTCATCCCGTTTCCTTGGCAATTAATACCTATCGATATCTGTTATATCTTATTATGACAGTGTTCTGTAGGCCTCATGACAGAGACTTTGAGTATCCTACTATTTTTACTAATCAAATCAATTCAAATTGTAAACTAGTGTCCTGTACAGGGGGAGTACTTGGACATCAAAGCTGCCTGACAGTACAGAAACAGGAGATATGCTCCTGCCCTATGGTCCATTCTGGCTTGGACAAGGCTTACTGCTGTTACCATGTGTTTGAAAGAACCCACATCTTCAACAGTATCATCACCGTACCAGTGTTACCTCCTCCTCCTCCTCCTCTTCTTCACTCCAATCTCTCCAATCTCCACTCACAGACAGACACTTATAGCTACTGTGATGTCCCCTCTGTCTTCTCTATCCTCTGTCCTCTCTCTCTCCTCTCTCTGTCCTCTCTATCCTCTCTTCTCTCTCTGTCCTCTCTATCCTACCTCCTCTCTCTGTCCTCTCTATACTATCTCCTCTCTCTGTCCTCTCTATACTATCTCCTCTTTCTGTCCTCTCTGCCCTCTACTCTCTCTGTCATCTCTGCCCTCTCTACTCTCTCTGTCATCTCTATCCTATCTCTTCTCTCTCTGTCCTCTCTCCTCTCTCTCTCCTCTCCCTGTCCTATCTCCTCTCTCTGTTCTCTCTCTGTTCTCTCTCTGTCCTCTCTATGTCCTCTCTCCTCTCTGTCCTCTCTCCTCTCCCTGTCCTCTCTCCTCTCTCTGTTCTCTCTCTGTCCTCTTTATGTCCTCTCTCCTCTCTGTCCTCTGTCCTCTCTCTGTCCTCTCTCCTCTCTCTGTTCTCTCTCTGTCCTCTCTATGTCCTCTCTCCTCTGTCCTCTCTCTCTCTCTCTCTCTCTCTCTCTCTCTCTCTCTCTCTCTCTCTCTCTCTCTCTCTCTCTCTCTCTCTCTCTCTCTCTCTCTCTCTCTCTCTCTCTCTCTCCTCTCTCTGTCCTCTCTTTGTCCTCTCTGTCCTCTCTCCTCTCTCTGTCCTCTCTATGTCCTCTCTCCTCTCTGACCTCTCTCCTCTCTCTCTCGCTCTCTCTCTCTCTCTCTCTCTCTCTCTCTCTCTCTCTCTCTCTCTCTCTCTCTCTCTCTCTCTCTCTCTCTCTCCTCTCTCTGTCCTCTCTTTGTCCTCTCTGTCCTCTCTCTCTCTCTGTCTCTCTGTCCTCTCTCCTCTCTCTGTTCTCTCCTCTCTCTGTCCTCTGTCCTCTCTCCTCTCTCTGTCCTCTCTCTGTCCTCTCTCCTCTCTCTGTTCTCTCCTCTCTCTGTCCTCTGTCCTCTCTCCTCTCTCTGTGCTTTGATATGGTGCTGTTGGTCTGCTCTCCACAGTGGGCTATGACTAAAGGGGCTGCATCCCAAATAGCATCCTATTCCCTAAATAGGGAATTCCCTTTGACCAGAACCCTATGGGTCGTGGTCAAAGTTAGTGACCAATGTAGGGAAGAGGGTTCCGTTTGGGACGTAACCTGTGACTGCAGCTCAGCAGTATTTTGTGAAGCAGAGGCACTATGCTGTTAATACCAGGCGGTGGTCTTCCTGTCTGTCTAACAATGACATACCACTGGTATAATGACCCACTACAGGTCTGTCTCTCTGTCTCTCTGTCTCTCTGTCTCTCTGTCTCTCTGTCTCTCTCTCTCTCTCTCTCTCTCTCTCTCTCTCTCTCTCTCTCTCTCTCTCTCTCTCTCTCTCTCTCTCTCTCTCTCTCTCTCGCTCTCTCTCTCTCTCTCTCGCTCTGCCTCTCTCTCGCTCTGCTCTCTCTCTCTCTCTCTCTCTCTCTCTCTCTGCCCCTCTCTCTGTCTCTCTCTCTCTGTCTCTCTCTGCCTCTCTCTCTCTCTGCCCCTCTCTCTCTCTCTCTGCCTCTCTCTCTGCCTCTCTCTCTCTCTCTGCCTCTCTCTCTCTGCCTCTCTCTCTCTGCCTCTCTCTCTCTGCCTCTCTCTCTCTCCACACAAATGATACTATTTCTACAGCTTGTTCCTACAAATCTGTCATTGCTTCGATGTTGTTGAATCTTACAGAAATGTCAAATGTTTGAGTGAAGAAAGTATAAAAAGTGTTATGTAGCAGAGGATACATCATCCTATTCTGTTGATACAAGCACCTGGTCATGCCCAGTTAGAGCCAGCGCCAGCTAATTGTGTGCTAACGGAACCATGATGTCAGAGAGGGATTCACGCTCACCAAAGAGGAACAAACTTAGGCTGTGTTTATCTCCTTTTTCAGACCTCAAGCCCCTTTCTGCTGGTAGAAGCAGACTAAACACACATAAAACACAAACGTTTTAGAACATCTATTCATTCAAGGGTTTATCTTTATTTTTGTACTATTCTCTACATTGTAGAATAATAGTGAAGACATCAAACTATGAAATAACACATATGTAATAACCAAAATCAAAATACATCAAATCTCTGACCAAATAGTTTCTTGTTCATACCAGATTTTAATTTCTTATTCATTTAAGCAAATGAGGTGGGTGTTAGAGGGTGGTGTTAGGGTGGGGTGGGGGTGGTGTTAAGGGGTGGTGGTGTTGGGGTGGTGGTGGTAGTGGTGATGTTAGGGGGTGGTGTTAGGGGGTGGGGTGGGGTAGTGGTGGGGAGGTAGTGGTGGGGTGGGGGGGGGTGGTGGAGGTAGTGGTGGTG
>NC_060195.1:5899575-5904575 GCF_021184085.1 Oncorhynchus gorbuscha | reverse complement strand
TGTGAGCGTAACGATGGTGGCAGGTGTGTGTAACGTCGAGCCCCGGAGATGGGAAGCGGGAGTAGACGTGACAGTACCCCCTCCCTGACACGCGGCTCCAACCGCAGGACGAAGCCGACCAGAGGGACAGTCCCGAGAACTCGGAACGGGCCGTTTGCTGGGAGTTGGGCACGGAAGCCTTACGAGCCAGCTGAGGTACGGAAGCCTTACGAGCCAACTGAGGCACGGAAGCCTTACGAGCCAGCTGAGGCACGGAAGCCTTACGAGCCAGCTGAGGCAAGGAAGCCTTACAGGCCAGCTGAGGCACGGAAGCCTTACGAGCCAGCTGATGCACGGAAGCCTTACGAGCCAGCTGAGGCACGGAAGCCTTACGAGCCAGCTGAGGCACGGAAGCCTTACGAGCCAGCTGAGGCACGGAAGCCTTACGCTGAGCCAGCTGAGGCACGGAGGCACTTACGAGCCAGCTGAGGCACGGAAGCCTTACGAGCCAGCTGAGGCACGGAAGCCTTACGAGCCAGCTGAGGCACGGAAGCCTTACGAGCCAGCTGAGGCACGGAAGCCTTACGAGCCAGCTGAGGCACGGAAGCCTTACGAGCCAGCTGAGGCACGGAAGCCTTACGAGCCAGCTGAGGCGTACCCGACATCACCATTAAAAAAAGAAAATCCCTGTTGCTTCCCTTTAGTGAGGCATTATCCTGTAACGTGGGACGTTGGGAGTTGGGAAGCAAGTACAGGGAGTGAATTTAATAATAAATGAAACATGCGACAAAACAGGAAACCCAAGTAGCGTACAGACATGAAACCCAGTAACATAATCAATAACGCCTGGGGAAAGAACTACAGAGAGTGACAGATGTAGGGGAGGAAACCAGGCAAGGTGATGGAGGCCAGGTGAGTCTCATGAAGAACAGGTGTGCTTATTAACAATGGTGGCAGGTGTGAGTAATTATGAGTAAACTTGCGACTTCGAGCGCCGGAGAGGGAGTAGATGTGACAAGGTGTGCCTTCTTAAAAGTTAAAGTTGGAATTTATTTCCTTCTTAATGCGTTTGAGTCAATCAGTTGTGTTGTGACAAGGTAGGGGGGTATACAGAAGATAGTCCTATTTGGTAAAAGACCAAGTCCCTATTATGGCAAGAACAGCTCAAATAAGCAAAGAGAAACAACAGTCCATCATTACTTTAAGACATGAAGGTCAGTCAATCCTGATTTTTTTTAAAGAACTTTGAAAGTTTCTTCAAGTGCAGTTGCAGAAACCATCAAGCGATATGATGAAACTGGCTTTCATGAGGACCGCCAAAGGAACGGAAGACCCAGAGTTACCTCTGCTGCAGAGGTTAAAGTTCATTAGAGTTAGCAGCCTCAGAAATTGCAGCCCAAATAAATGCTTCACAAAGCACAAGTAACAGACTCATCTCAACATCAACTGTTCAGAGGAGACTGTGTGAATCAGGCCTCCATGGTTGAATTGCTGCAAAGAAAGCACTACTAAAGGACACCAATAAGAAAAAGAGACTTACTTGGGCTAAGAAACACGAGCAATCGACATTAGACCGGTGGAAATTTGAAATTTGGTCTGGAGTCCAAATGTGAGATTTTTGGTTCCAACCACCGTGTCTTTGTGAGATTTTCTGTGTTTCTGCATTAGATGACCTGGCCTCCACAATCCCCTGACCTCAACCAAATTGAGATGGTTGGACCGCGGAGTGAAGGAAAAGCAGCCAACCAAGTGCTCAGCGTATGTGGGAACTCCTACAAGACGGTTGGAAAAGTATTCCAGGTGAAGCTGGTTGACAGAATGCCAAGAGTGTGCAAAGCTGTCATCAAGGCAAAGGGTGGCTGTTTAACACTTTTTTGGTTACTACATGATTCATAGTTTTGATGTCTTCACTATTATTCTACAATGTAGAAAATAGTCAAAATAAAATAAAAACCATTGAACCAGAAGGAAGATTACATCAAAACCAATTAAATAAAAACCCTCTCCTCTGCATCCCAAATGACACTCTATTCCCTATGAAGTGCACTACTTTTGACCAGGACCCATAGTCTGGGTTTATCAGCGCTTGGGATGCAGGCCTAAGATTATGCATAGAATGAGTCGGTCGACGAGAGCTACTGGGTGCTTAGTTTTGAGCGTTTGGCAGGCAGGCAGGCAGGCATGCAGGCAGGCAGGCAGGCAGGCAGGCAGACTGACTGACTGACTTGCTGGATTGCTGGCTGTGTGACTGACTGACTGTCTGTCTGACTGACTGTGGCTTTAGGGGAATAGAGCAGAGAGCTGAACAACAGGGCTACATAGTCAAGGCCATTTCTGCTGCTCTCTATTTTCTCTGCTGAAATGATGTGGTGGTTGGCTGGGGAACATCTGTGGTCTTTAGAAGCACTAGTAAACTGGGTGGAGTGGGAGAAGGCAACAGAGAAGGCGACAGAGGACTAAAAGAAGAGTAGACCGAGAGAAATAAGGAGAGAGAAACAGAGAGGAGAAGGGGAATCTGTAGCCAGCTTGTTGAAGCATGTACTGTCTATTGACAACACACACACACACACACACACACACTTACGCACACACAGCACACGGTGAGACTGTGTTATTTGGTGAGAGTGCTGGTATTTGAGATGATTGTATTTCATTGGAACTGATGTGTGTAGTGAGAGATTCCTCACGCTACCCCTTGCTACTAACTAAAGCCTAATAAGGTCATTTATCATACAACCCTTCATTCCACATTCCATCCTCCCTGAGACAAACCCAGTGGGACTTAGGTCATAGTAGTCAAACACAGTGTAACGGCTGTCGTGGGTTGAAGAAGGTGAGGACCAAGGTCCCGCGTGGTACATGTTCATCTGTTTATTTGGAACTGAACACTGAATAGCAAAACAATAAAACATTTATTTTTATTTTATTAGGCAAGTAAAAGTTAAGAACAAATTCTTATTTTCAATGACGGTCTAGTGGGTTAACTGCCTGTTCAGGGGCAGAACGACAGACTTGTACCTTGTCAGCTCGGGGATTTGAACTTGCAAACTTTCAGTTACTAGTCCAATGCTCTAACCACTAGGCTACCCTGCCGCCTCAGAGAGCACATCCGAAACTGTTCTGTATGGTGCATACACACAAAAACAGAAAGCAACTACCCATAAACACAGGTGGGAACAGGCTACCTAAGTATGGTTCTCAATCAGAGACAACGATAGACAGCTGCCTTTGTTTGTGAACCATACCAGGGCAAACTCATAGAAATACAACACACAGAACAAAACATAGAATGACAAACATAGAATGCCCACCCCAACTCACGCCCTGACCAAACCAAAATAGAGACATAAAAAAGGAACTAAGGTCAGGACGTGACACAGATCTCTCAGACAGAACCAGTGGGTCCAAGGAACAGTAGTCGTCTTCAAGCACAGATCTCTCAGACAGAACCAGTGGGTCCAAGGAACAGTAGTCGTCTTCAAGCACAGATCTCTCAGACAGAACCAGTGGGTTCAAGGAACAGTAGTCGTCTTCAAGCACAGATCTCTCAGACAGAACCAGTGGGTCCAAGGAACAGTAGTCGTCTTCAAGCACAGATCTCTTAGACAGAACCAGTGTCTCCAAGGAATAATAGTCGTCTTCAAGCACAGATCTCTCAGACAGAACCAGTGGGTCCAAGGAACAGTAGTCGTCTTCAAGCACGGCTCTCTCAGACAGAACCAGTGTCTCCAAGGAATAATAGTCGTCTTCAAGCACTGCTCTCTCAGACAGAACCAGTGTCTCCAAGGAATAATAGTTGTCTTCAAGCAAAAAAACACCAAGGGTGAATGAAAGAATAGGGAGAAAGGACCTTAGATCAGCATCTAGTGGAAACTTCACCAACTAAGTGGTGATATTTCTGATATCAAATGGTTTCTGAGGCATCATCACGCAGATAGCCTCCAGATTGGTAGTGGAAAAGGGTTATCTTCCATTCTAAACATGTAAAGTGAGCATTGGAGAGAGAACCCCCCCCCCCCTCTAAACCAATCCATCAGCATGTGTGTCATGGGAACAATCCCTTGACTGCTTATTGTAAAATATTCAAGGCTTTTGTTTGATGACCATATGTTGAGCAGATGATCAGTGTAAAAATGTAAAACTCCCACAAAAACCATGGATGATCTAACCCATCAACCCTAATGAGTTCACCACCTATTCCTTATGTAGCGCAATACTTTGGACCAGGGCCCATAGGGAACAGGGGTACACAGTCATAGCCTACATTACAATAAAACAAAATCTTCTTCTAGCTGCTTAGTGTCTGTCTAGCTGGTTGGTTGGTTTGGATGTCGATATCCTGTTTGAGGACCTGGGCCAAGTGTCTCCTGGGTGCGAGGTACACGACTAGGACAAGGGGGAAGAAAGGAAAGAGGGATGGAGGGGGGCTTAGGGAGGGGAAGAGAGAGAAGGATAATGGGTAGAGACGGTGATGTCATATAGGAGTGTGTGTCTGTGTGTAATGTGTATCTTCTTCAGACATCTGGGTGCGAGGACACGGCTGCAGTCCAAGGAGTGGAGAGGTGAAAGAACACGACCTACAGTAACCAGTCAAAAGTTTGGTCTCACCTACTCATTAAAGGGTTTTTCCTAATGTTTTACTATTTTCTACATTGTAGAATAACACATATGGAATCCTGTAGTAACCCAAAAAAGTGTTAAACAAATCAAAATATATTTTAGATTCCTCAAAGTAGCCAACTTTTACACTGATAACAGCTTTGCATACTCTTGGCATTTTATCAACCAGCTTCATGAGGAATACTTTTCAAACAGTCTTGAAGGAGTTCCCACATATGCTGAGCACTTGTTGGCTGCTTTTCCTTCACCTTCACTCTACACAGTAACTCACAGGCACGCGGTGAAAATCATCAGTGAAGAGGAGAACAAGAGTCTCAGACCCAGGCAGACAGATGTTTAATTGGGTTGAGGTTGGGTGATTGTGGAGACCAGGCCATCTGATGCAGCACTCCATCACTTTC
>NC_060195.1:5884575-5894575 GCF_021184085.1 Oncorhynchus gorbuscha | reverse complement strand
TGAGCTGCTCTGGCTTCTGGTGATTAAAGTTAGAGAGGGAGTTATGAGTCTCCAGCTTCAGTGATTTTTGCAGTTCGTTCCAGCCATTGGCAGCAGAGAACTGGAAGGAAAGGCGGCCAAAGGGGGAATTGGCTTTGGGGGTGACCAGTGAAATATACCTGCTGGAGCGCCTGCTACGGGTGGGTGCTGCTATGGTGACCAGTGAGCTGAGATAAGGTGGGGTTTTACCTAGCAAAGACTTATAGATAATATAATAATAATAAATAATAATAATAATAATATATGCCATTTAGCAGACGCTTTTATCCAAAGCAACTTACAGTCATGTGTGCATACATTCTACGTATGGGTGGTCCCGGGGATCGAACCCACTACCCTGGCGTTACAAGCGCCATGCTCTACCAACTGAGCTACAGAAGGACCACGGAGCCGGTGGGTTTGGTGACAAATATGAAGCGAGGGCCAGCCAATTAGAGCATACAGTTCGCAGTGGTGGGTAGTATATGGGGCTTTGGTGACAAAACGGATGGAACTGTGATAGACTGCATCCAATTTGCTGCGTGGAGTGTTGGAGGCTATTATATAAATGTCATCCAATCCTCCCGAAGACGAGGATCGGTAGGATAGTCAGTTTTACGAGGGTATGTTTGGCAGCATGACTGAAGGATGCTTTAGGATGTCGATGCTAGATTTGATTTTGGATCTGAGATGCTTAATGTGAGTCTGGAAGGAGAGTTTACAGTCTAACCAGACACTTAGGTATTTGTAGTTGTCCACATATTCTAAGTCAGAACCGTCCAGAGTAGTGATGTTGGACGGGCGGGCAGGTGCAGGCAGCGATCGGTTGAAGTGCATGCCTATAGTTTTACTTGTATTTAAGAGCAGTTGGAGGCCACGGAAGGAGAGTTGTATGGCATTGAAGCTCGTCTGGAGGTTAGTTAACACAGTGTCCAAAGAAGGGCCAGATGTATACGGAATGGTGTCGTCTGCGTAGAGGTGGATCAGAGAATCACCAGCAGCAAGAGCAACATCATTGATGTATACAGAGAAGAGAGTCGGCCCGAGAATTGAACCCTGTGGCACCCCCATATAGACTGCCCTCCGATTTTACACACTGAACTCTATCTGAGAAGTAGTTGGTGAACCAGGCGAGGCAGTCGTTTGAGAAACCAAGGCTGTTGAGTCTGCCGATAAGAATGTGGTGATTGACAGAGTCGAAAGCCTTTGCCAGGTCATAGGGTGCACGTTATGAGGAGCAGGGCACCATTTGGGATGCATCCTGTGTGATTGCACAGCCTGATACCCGAGGGCAGTATAAAATGATATGATTCATGAAGCGCGTTGTTAATCAATGTGAGGCTTCTGAAGTGGAGTGGCTAAAAACGGATGCAGGTTAGTGCATCTACGGTCATTGTCAGGAAACCCACAGGGAGATTTATACTCTATGGCCTAAGTCTGGTTGCACCCTGATTCTCCATCCTTGGGACATAGTATAGGGAGATAACCAGGGAGAAGGCTCTTCAGACCAGGGCAATAACCAGGGAGAAGGCGCTTCAGTCCAGGGAGATAACCAGGGAGAAGGATCTTCAGTCCAGGGAGATAACCAGGGGGGAAGGCTCTTCAGTCCAGGGAGATAACCAGGGGGGAAGGTCCTTCAGTCCAGGGAGATAACCAGGGAGAAGGCTCTTCAGTCCAGGGAGGTAACCAGGGAGAAGGCTCTTCAGTCCAGGGAGATAACCAGGGGAGAAGGTCCTTCAGTCCAGGGAGATAACCAGGGAGAAGTCTCTTCAGTCCAGGGAGATAACCAGGAGAAGGCTATTCAGTCCAGGGAGATAACCAGGGAGAAGGCTCTTCAGTCCAGGGAGATAACCAGGGAGAAGGCCCTTCAGTCCAGGGAGATAACCAGGGAGAAGGCTCTTCAGTCCAGGGAGATAACCAGGGAGAAGGCTCTTCAGTCCAGGGAGATAACCAGGGGGGAAGGCTCTTCAGTCCAGGGAGATAACCAGGGAGAAGGCCCTTCAGTCCAGGGAGATAACCAGGGAGAAGGCTCTTCAGTCCAGGGAGATAACCAGGGGGAAGGCCCTTCAGTCCAGGGAGATAACCAGGGAGAAGGCTCTTCAGTCCAGGGAGATAACCAGGGAGAAGGCTCTTCAGTCCAGGGAGATAACCAGGGAGAAGGCTCTTCAGTCCAGGGAGATAACCAGGGGGGAAGGTCCTTCAGTCCAGGGAGATAACCAGGGAAGGCCCTTGGGACATAGTCCAGGGTGATAACCAGAGGGAACGTCTCCCTCTGAGTAACAAATTAAGGTAAATCAAATCAAATGTTATTGGTCACATACACATATTTAGCAGATGTTATTGCGGGTGTAGCGAAATGCTTGTGTTCCTAGCTCCAACAATTGCAATAATATGGAGAGAAGAAGAAGAGGAGAGAAGACTCCGACTAACTTGACGCACCCCCTTTGGGAGCATGGCTGTCCACTATGGATCTCCACCTCACTCTCTTCTGTGTGAGAGGGGCTTATTCCTCTAGCCAGGAGATTCCACGCGTGGCTCCGCTGCTATAGAGTGGAGTGTAGAGGAAGAAAATAATCCACTAGTCTTTTTTCAGTGTTCTTCAGGCTTGTGCTGATTGAACTCATCAATATTGATCAAGCCCTTCATTGAATGCTGTGTGTGTTAGAACTGGACTAGAGCAAACATGTCCTCCCCAGTGAAGGAAAGGGTTGTCATGTGACGTCTGTCTGTCTGTCTGCCTGCCTGCCTGCCTGCCTGTGCCTGCCTGCCTGCCTGCCTGCCTGCCTGCCTGCCTGCCTGCCTGCCTGCCTGCCTGCCTGCCTGCCTGCCTGCCTGCCTGCGTCAGATATTCAGTCATTCAGTCAGGCATCTGGAGGACAGCTCTCCCCCCCCCGACTATGTGGAGCTTGGCCACAGTACATTATTACGAACCTGTCTAGTCTTCTGGCAAACCTTTACAGATGACCTTGTGGTTGAGATGACGTTGAGTTTTAGCCAAATTCTGTTATTCTGCCTCCAGAAACAGTCTTCTATTTTCTTTGATCCGTTGCTCTACGGTAACTAGACTTGGCCAGGTAGAGCGAAACGGTTGATGAATCATGAATAACATCACTGTTAGCCGGAGTTCACCCTTCAATCAGTCATTTTTACATTAGCTCAGGAAATCTTGTTAATCTATTTCCACACGAGAGAGATACGAAAAAAAACTTTTCCACCAGAATGTTCCCTGCGAGAGACCGTGAGAACTAGATAAAAAAGGAGAGATGAGATAAGGACCAAAGGAGAGAACAAAAGTATTCAATGAGAATACAAAATACCTTCAGCCTCAGGAAGGAAAAGATTTGACCTCTTTTAATTCAGGAAATAAAATGTAAGAAGGCCAGATGGCAGGAAGTACGGAATTGAATCACTCTCAGATAGACCTAACAAGACCAGTGGGGATAGGTACTGTAGTTGAACAGACCTGGGTCTAACTAGGGGGATAGGTACTGTAGTTGAACAGACCTGGGTCTAACTAGGGGGATAGGTACTGTAGTTGAACAGACCTGGGTCTAACTAGGGGGATAGGTACTGTAGTTGAACAGACCTGGGTCTAACTAGGGGATAGGTACTGTAGTTGAACAGACCTGGGTCTAACTAGGGGGATAGGTACTGTAGTTGAACAGACCTGGGTCTAACTAGGGGGATAGGTACTGTAGTTGAACAGACCTGGGTCTAACTAGGGGGATAGGTACTGTAGTTGAACAGACCTGGGTCTAACTAGGGGGAAAGGTAGATAGCAGATCATACCTGGGTCTAACTAGGGGGAAAGGTGGATAGCAGATCATACCTGGGTTTCACTAGGGGGAAAGGTAGATCATACCTGGGTCTAACTAGGGGGAAAGGTAGATCATACCTGGGTCTAACTAGGGATAAAGGTAGATAGCAGATCATACCTGGGATTAACTAGGGGGAAAGGTAGATAGCAGATCATACCTGGGATTAACTAGGGGGAACGGTAGATAGCGGATCATACCTGTGATTAACTAGGGGGGGGAAAGGGGGGTAGATAGCAGATCATACCTGGGATTAACTAGGGGGAAAGGTAGATAGCAGATCATACCTGGGATTAACTAGGGGGAAAGGTAGATAGCAGATCATACCTGGGATTAACTAGGGGGAAAGGTAGATAGCAGATCATACCTGGGATTAACTAGGGGGAAAGGTAGATAGCAGATCATACCTGGGATTAACTAGGGGGAAAGGTAGATAGCAGATCATACCTGGGTCTAACTAGGGGGAAAGGTAGATAGCAGATCATACCTGGGATTAACTAGGGATTAACTAGGGGAAAAGGTAGATAGCAGATCATACCTGGGATTAACTAGGGGGAAAGGTAGATAGCAGATCATACCTGGGATTAACTAGGGGGAAAGGTAGATAGCAGATCATACCTGGGATTAACTAGGGGGAAAGGTAGATAGCAGATCATATCTGGGATTAACTAGGGGGAAAGGTAGATAGCAGATCATACCTGGGATTAACTAGGGAACTACCTGGGGGGGTAGAACTAGGGGAAAGGTAGATAGCAGATCATACCTGGGATTAACTAGGGGGAAAGGTAGATAGCAGATCATACCTGTGATTAACTAGGGGGAAAGGTAGATAGCAGATCATACCTGGGATTAACTAGGGGGAACGGTAGATAGTGGATCATTCATATAAATCAGAAATAATAGAAGTTCAGGAATCGTACCCAGTGGAACACCATATTTGGGCGAGGGTCACAACGTGACCGAAATTTTGTGGACACCTGCTCGTCAAACCTCTCATTTCAACGTCATGGGCATTAATATGGAGTTGGTCCCCCCTTTGCTGCTATAACAGCCTCCACTGCTCTGGGAAGGCTTTCCACTAGATGTTGTAACATTGCTGCAGGGACTTGCTTCCATTCAGCCACAAGACCATTAGTGAGGTCGGGTCACTGATGTTGGGCGACTAAGTCTGGATCGCAGTCTGCATTCCAATTCATCCCAAAGGTGTTTGATTGGGTTGAGGTCAGGGTTCTGTGCAGGCCAGTCAAGTTATTCCAAACTGATCTCGACAAACCATTTGTGTGGACCTTGCCTTGTGCACGGGGGCATTGTCATGCTGAAACAGGAAAGGGCCTTCCCCAAACTGTTTCCACATAGTTGTAAGCACAGAATTGTCTGGAATGTCATTGTATTCTATACCATTAAGATTTATCTAATGGGCCGAGTGCGAACCATGAAAAACAGACCCAGATCATTATTCATCCTCCACCAAACTTTACATTTGGAACTATGTATTGGGGCAGGTGGTGTTCTCCTGGCATCCGCCCAACCTAGGATCGTTAGTCGAACTGCTAGATCCATGATTCACCATGTTTCCAATGCTCCAGTGTCCAATGGAGGCGATCTTAACATCACTCCAGCCGACGCTTGGCGTTGTGCATGATGGTGATCTTAGGCTTGTGTGTGCAGCTGCTCAGCCATGGAAACCCATTTCATGAAGCTCCCAACTAACAGTTATTGTGCTGACGTTGCTTCCAGAGTCAGTTTGGAACTCGGTAGTGAGCGTTGCAACCGAGGACAGAGCATTTTTACACGCTTCGTCACTCGGCGGTCCCGTTCTGTGAGCTTGTGTGGCCTATCACTTCGTGGCTGAGTTGTTGTTGCTCCTAGACATTTCCGCTTCACAATAACAGCACTTACAGTGGACCGGGGCAGCTCTAGCAGGGCAGAAATTTGATGAAATGACGGTTACATGTTGGAAGTCACTGAGCTCTCCATTCTACTGCCAATGTTTGTCTATGGAGATTGCATGGCGGGGCGCTCGATTTTATACACCGATCAGCAACGGGTGTGGCTGAAATAGCCGAATCCACTCATTTGAAGGGGTGTCCACATAGTATATCCACTGGATGTCATAAGGTGAATGCACCAATTTGTAAGTCGCTCTGGATAAGAGAGTCTGCTAAATGACTTAAATGTAAATGTAAATGTATGAAGAGGATTGTTCACTATTTGGGTCAGGGCATTTCAACTCCACAGCTGGAAAGCTGAAACACATTTCCGCATCCCAAAATGGCTGCATATTCTCTATATAGTGCACTTCCATTGAGTGCTCTATTCAAAAGTAGTGCACTATATAGGAGATAGGGTGCCATTTGGGAAGCACACATTCTCCTCATCAACCAGGGACTGATTCAGACCTCCAGAGGAGACTGAGGAGTCTCTGGTCAATCAAATCAACCAATAAACTACTGCACCAGGGAGAAGAGGAACACTTAGAACCTAGAGGTCATGAACTACTGCACCAGGGAGAAGAGGAACACTTAGAACCTAGAGGTCATGAACTACTGCACCAGGGAGAAGAGGAACACTTAGAACCTAGAGGTCATGAACTACTGCACCAGGGAGAAGAGGAACACTTAGAACCTAGAGGTCATGAACTACTGCACCAGGGAGAAGAGGAACACTTAGAACCTAGAGGTCATGAACTACTGCACCAGGGAGAAGAGGAACTCTTAGAACCTAGAGGTCATGAACTACTGCACCAGGGAGAAGAGGAACACTTAGGCCCTAGAGGTCATGAACTACTGCACCAGGGAGAAGAGGAACACTTAGGCCCTAGAGGTCCAGGGAGTTGAATAGGCTTCATCTGATCTTGGTCAATTAGGAAGTGAGTTATCAGAGAGAAACAGAACCCACATCAAACTGTGACTGGCAGTTTGTTTTCTGCACCGTGGACATTACTGAGGCTAGGCGTTGTTGGATGTTTAATATCGTCATCTTTGTTGATATAAAGGCTGTCGATTGATCTCACCACAACCTGCACCTCAGAGAGACACACAGCAGGGACAAAAGATTCCTTCTTCCCACAGATGCAGTCATGCAGGCACACCCACTGTTGTGTTGACCTTGGATCATGATGTGTGGATTGATGTAATGTGTTTGAGGTGAGGCTCTCTAGCAGTGGGAATGGTAGGACTCACCGAAATATAATGATCATCAGAATGAAGAAACTGACTTAATGACATACTACTGAACAACATGATTGCACACACACACACACACACACACACACACACACACACACACACACACACACACACACACACACACACACACACACACACACACACACACACACACACACACACACACACACACACACACACACACACACACACACACACACACACACACACACACACACACACACACAAGGGGCTTCTGATTTCCTGGAATGCCATGGTCTACAGTGATTGCTGATATTTCAGGCTAGTCACTAATGTCCTTTAGGGCCGTTAGGGGAGAAGAGAAGAATAAATAGTTTGTTGAGACCAAGATGCTGTGTGACTCATATTAAGCCTTTAGCGTGTGTGTGTGTGTGTGTCTGACATTTGTGTGGAAACGTACAGGGCCGGACTGAACTGGGACCGTTGCTTGGGATTTGTTGTTTGTGTCTCCTGGTTGGTATGATTTTGATTAGATTCTAGAGAGCATTGAACCCAACAAAGAGAGAACTTCTTGTTGGGAGAAGAATTCCTACCTTGTTCCCAGCCAGGCAGGCCCATAGAGGCCCTGCTAGAGATGGGAAGAGAGGCGTGGACCGAACCAAACAGTTAGAGGGAGAAGTGAAGGCATGGACTGAACCAAACAGTTAGAGGGAGAAGTGAAGGCATGGACCAAACCAAACAGTTAGAGGGAGAAGTGAAGGCATGGACCGAACCAAACAGTTAGAGGGAGAAGTGAAGGCATGGACCGAACCAAACAGTTAGAGGGAGAAGTGAAGTTATGGACCGAACCAAACAGTTAGAGGGAGGAGAAGTGAAGAACCAAACAGTTTGGGTGAAGGCATGGACCGAACCAAACAGTTAGAGGGAGAAGTGAAGGCATGGACCGAACCAAACAGTTAGAGGGAGAAGTGAAGGCGTGGACCGAACCAAACAGTTAGAGGGAGAAGTGAAGGCATGGACCAAACCAAACAGTTAGAGGGAGAAGTGAAGGCATGGACCGAACCAAACAGTTAGAGGGAGAAGTGAAGGCATGGACCAAACCAAACAGTTAGAGGGAGAAGTGAAGGCGTGGACCGAACCAAACAGTTAGAGGGAGAAGTGAAGGCATGGACCGAACCAAACAGTTAGAGGGAGAAGTGAAGGTATGGACCGAACCAAACAGTTAGAGGGAGAAGTGAAGGCATGGACCGAACCAAACAGTTAGAGGGAGAAGTGAAGGCATGGACCGAACCAAACAGTTAGAGGGAGAAGTGAAGGCATGGACCGAACCAAACAGTTAGAGGGAGAAGTGAAGGCGTGGACCGAACCAAACAGTTAGAGGGAGAAGTGAAGGCATGGACCAAACCAAACAGTTAGAGGGAGAAGTGAAGGCATGGACCGAACCAAACAGTTAGAGGGAGAAGTGAAGGCATGGACCGAACCAAACAGTTAGCGGGTGAACGTCTCAAAGTGGTCCAACGCCACATCTCCCTCTCTCCACATGACATTGGCCCACTCCAGTGGGACCAGGAGGAAGAGGGGCGCTCAGAGGAGACGAACCCCATTGGGACCAGGAGGAAGAGGGGCGCTCAGAGGAGACGAACCCCACTGGGACCAGGAGGTAGAGGGGCGCTCAGAGGAGACGAACCCCACTGGGACCAGGAGGAAGAGGGGCGCTCAGAGGAGACGAACCCCATTGGGACCAGGAGAAAGAGGGGCGCTCAGAGGAGACGAACCCCACTGGGACCAGGAGGTAGAGGGGCGCTCAGAGGAGACGAACCCCACTGGGACCAGGAGGAAGAGGGGCGCTCAGAGGAGACGAACCCCACTGGGACCAGGAGGAAGAGGGGCGCTCAGAGGAGACGAACCCCACTGGGACCAGGAGGAAGAGGGGCGCTCAGAGGAGACAAACCCCACTGGGACCAGGAGGAAGAGGGGCGCTCAGAGGAGACGAACCCCACTGGGACCAGGAGGAAGAGGGGCGCTCAGAGGAGACCCCGGTGCTGGTGGAGCCACTGGAAGAACTCCCTGTCTCTCCCAGCGGTCCATCGTCCGGACAACGCGGTCCATGGCGGTGCCAAGATGGTGGAGCATTGCTGCGCGCTCCCGGACGCGCTCCTCCACCCCTATAACCGGGGGTACCTGCTCCTGCTGACTCCAACTTCGGCGAAAGTTGTGACCAGTCCACCCACTGTTGAATTTCAACTTAATAAATCAGGTTTGTCAAACTAATTCCATGGAGGACCGAGTGGCTGCAGGTTTAATTTTTTTATTTCAATTATGACCAACACAACCAGGTGAGGGGAGTTCCTTACTAATTAGTGAACTAATTTTCATCAATCAAGTACAAGAGAGGGAAAAAAAATAAACACTCCAAGGATGATTATTGTATTTAACTAGGCAAGTCAGTTAAGAACAAATTCTTATTCACAATGACCGCCTACACCAGCACAGCCCGGACGATGCGGGGCCAATTGTGCACCGCCCTATGAGACTCCCAATCACGGCCGGTTGTGATACAGCCTGGATTTGAACCAGGGTGTCTGTGTTACAGACTGCTATATCAGGCCCAGAGTTACTGACTGCTATATCAGTCCACTAATACAGGACTAGTAAAGGCCCAGTGTTACAGACTGCTATATCAGGCCCAGAGTTACAGACTGCTATATCAGGCCCAGAGTTACAGACTGCTATATCAGTCCACTAATACAGGACTAGTAAAGGCCCAGTGTTACAGACTGCTATATCAGGCCCAGAGTTACAGACTGCTATATCAGGCCCAGAGTTACAGACTGCTATATCAGGCCCAGAGTTACAGACTGCTATATCAGGCCCAGAGTTACAGACTGCTATATCAGGCCCAGAGTTACAGACTGCTATATCAGGCCCAGAGTTACAGACTGCTATATCAGGCCCAGAGTTACAGACTGCTATATCAGGCCCAGTGTTACAGACTGCTATATCAGTCCACTAATACAG
>NC_060195.1:5859575-5879575 GCF_021184085.1 Oncorhynchus gorbuscha | reverse complement strand
TGAGAGCCCTATGTAGCAGGTTGAGAGCCCTATGTAGTAGGTTTAGAGCCCTATGTAGCAGGCTGAGAGCCCTATGTAGCAGGTTGAGAGCCCTATGTAGCAGGTTGAGAGCCCTATGTAGTAGGCTGAGAGCCCTATGTAGCAGGCTGAGAGCCCTATGTAGCAGGTTGAGAGCCCTATGTAGCAGGCTGAGAGCCCTATGTAGTAGGTTGAGAGCCCTATGTAGCAGGTTTAGAGCCCTATGTAGCAGGTTGAGAGCCCTATGTAGCAGGTTGAGAGCCCTATGTAGCAGGTGAGAGCCCTATGTAGCAGGTTGAGAGCCCTATGTAGCAGGTTGAGAGCCCTATGTAGCAGGTTTAGAGGTTGAGAGCCCTATGTAGCAGGTTTAGAGCCCTATGTAGCAGGTTGAGAGCCCTATGTAGTAGGTTTAGAGCCCTATGTAGCAGGCTGAGAGCCCTATGTAGCAGGTTTAGAGCCCTATGTAGCAGGCTGAGAGCCCTATGTAGCAGGCTGAGAGCCCTATGTAGCAGGTTTAGAGCCCTATGTAGCAGGTTGAGAGCCCTATGTAGCAGGTTTAGAGCCCTATGTAGCAGGCTGAGAGCCCTATGTAGCAGGTTGAGAGCCCTATGTAGCAGGTTGAGAGCCCTATGTAGTAGGTTTAGAGCCCTATGTAGCAGGCTGAGAGCCCTATGTAGCAGGTTGAGAGCCCTATGTAGCAGGTTGAGAGCCCTATGTAGTAGGCTGAGAGCCCTATGTAGTAGGTTGAGAGCCCTATGTAGCAGGTTTGAGAGCCCTATGTAGCAGGTTGAGAGCCCTATGTAGTAGGCTGAGAGCCCTATGTAGCAGGTTTAGAGCCCTATGTAGCAGGCTGAGAGCCCTATGTAGCAGGTTGAGAGCCCTATGTAGCAGGTTGAGAGCCCTATGTAGCAGGTTGAGAGCCCTATGTAGCAGGTTTAGAGCCCTATGTAGCAGGTTGAGAGCCCTATGTAGCAGGTTGAGAGCCCTATGTAGCAGGTTGAGAGCCCTATGTAGCAGGTTGAGAGCCCTATGTAGTAGGTGAGAGCCCTATGTAGCAGGTTGAGAGCCCTATGTAGCAGGTTGAGAGCCCTATGTAGTAGGTTGAGAGCCCTATGTAGTAGGCTGAGAGCCCTATGTAGCAGGTTGAGAGCCCTATGTAGCAGGTTGAGAGCCCTATGTAGCAGGTTTAGAGCCCTATGTAGCAGGTTTAGAGCCCTATGTAGCAGGTTTGAGAGCCCTATGTAGCAGGTTGAGAGCCCTATGTAGCAGGTTGAGAGCCCTATGTAGCAGGTTGAGAGCCCTATGTAGCAGGTTGAGAGCCCTATGTAGCAGGTTGAGAGCCCTATGTAGTAGGTTGAGAGCCCTATGTAGCAGGTTGAGAGCCCTATGTAGCAGGTTGAGAGCCCTATGTAGCAGGTTGAGAGCCCTATGTAGCAGGCTGAGAGCCCTATGTAGCAGGTTTAGAGCCCTATGTAGCAGGCTGAGAGCCCTATGTAGTAGGTTTAGAGCCCTATGTAGCAGGTTTAGAGCCCTATGTAGCAGGCTGAGAGCCCTATGTAGCAGGTTGAGAGCCCTATGTAGCAGGTTGAGAGCCCTATGTAGCAGGTTGAGAGCCCTATGTAGCAGGCTGAGAGCCCTATGTAGCAGGCTGAGAGCCCTATGTAGCAGGCTGAGAGCCCTATGTAGCAGGCTGAGAGCCCTATGTAGCAGGCTGAGAGCCCTATGTAGCAGGCTGAGAGCCCTATGTAGCAGGTTTAGAGCCCTATGTTGAGAGCCCTATGTAGCAGGTTTAGGTTAGCAGGAGAGCCCTATGTAGCAGGTTGAGAGCCCTATGTAGCAGGTTGAGAGCCCTATGTAGCAGGTTGAGAGCCCTATGTAGTAGGCTGAGAGCCCTATGTAGCAGGTTGAGAGCCCTATGTAGCAGGTTGAGAGCCCTATGTAGCAGGTTGAGAGCCCTATAGTAGGCTGAGAGCCCTATGTAGCAGGTTTAGAACCCTATGTAGCAGGCTGAGAGCCCTATGTAGCAGGTTTAGAGCCCTATGTAGCAGGTTTAGAGCCCTATGTAGCAGGCTGAGAGCCCTATGTAGCAGGTTGAGAGCCCTATGTAGCAGGTTGAGAGCCCTATGTAGCAGGTTGAGAGCCCTATGTAGCAGGTTGAGAGCCCTATGTAGTAGGTTGAGAGCCCTATGTAGTAGGTTGAGAGCCCTATGTAGCAGGTTGAGAGCCCTATGTAGCAGGTTGAGAGCCCTATGTAGCAGGTTGAGAGCCCTATGTAGTAGGCTGAGAGCCCTATGTAGCAGGTTTAGAGCCCTATGTAGCAGGCTGAGAGCCCTATGTAGCAGGTTTAGAGCCCTATGTAGCAGGTTTAGAGCCCTATGTAGCAGGCTGAGAGCCCTATGTAGCAGGTTGAGAGCCCTATGTAGCAGGTTGAGAGCCCTATGTAGCAGGTTGAGAGCCCTATGTAGCAGGTTGAGAGCCCTATGTAGTAGGTTGAGAGCCCTATGTAGTAGGTTGAGAGCCCTATGTAGCAGGTTGAGAGCCCTATGTAGCAGGTTGAGAGCCCTATGTAGCAGGTTGAGAGCCCTATGTAGTAGGTTGAGAGCCCTATGTAGCAGGTTGAGAGCCCTATGTAGCAGGCTGAGAGCCCTATGTAGCAGGCTGAGAGCCCTATGTAGCAGGTTGAGAGCCCTATGTAGCAGGTTTAGAGCCCTATGTAGCAGGCTGAGAGCCCTATGTAGCAGGCTGAGAGCCCTATGTAGCAGGCTGAGAGCCCTATGTAGCAGGCTGAGAGCCCTATGTAGCAGGCTGAGAGCCCTATGTAGCAGGCTGAGAGCCCTATGTAGCAGGTTTAGAGCCCTATGTAGCAGGTTGAGAGCCCTATGTAGCAGGTTTAGAGCCCTATGTAGCAGGCTGGCAGTCAGCCCTATTGTATTATTATATTATTATTATTATAGCAACATATGTGGAATATGGACCATCGTGTGTTTTTTCTGATTCATGCTATTGCTTTGGTAATAACATGACTATATACAGGAAGTACCAGGTAATAACATGGCTATATACAGGGAGGTAATAACATGGCTATATACAGGGAGTACCAGGTAATAACATGGCTATATACAGGGAGTACCAGGTAATAACATGACTATATACAGGAAGTACCAGGTAATAACATGGCTATATACAGGGAGTACCAGGTAATAACATGGCTATATACAGAGAGGTAATAACATGGCTATATACAGGGAGTACCAGGTAATAACATGGCTATATACAGGGAGTACCAGGTAATAACATGGCTATATACAGGGAGGTAATAACATGGCTATATACAGGGAGGTAATAACATGGCTATATACAGGGAGTACCAGGTAATAACATGGCTATATACAGGGAGGTAATAACATGGCTATATACAGGGAGTACCAGGTAATAACATGGCTATATACAGGGAGTACCAGGTACTAACATGGCTATATACAAGGAGTACCAGGTAATAACATGGCTATATACAGGGAGTACCAGGTAATAACATGGCTATATACAGGGAGTACCAGGTAATAACATGGCTATATACAGGAGTACCTGGTCCAGTCCAGTCAGTGTGTGGGTAGAGTCCAGTCAGTATCGGTAGAGTCCAGTCAGTGGGTGGGTAGAGTCCAGTGAGTGTGGGTAGAGTCCAGTCAGTGTGTGTGGGTAGAGTCCAGTCAGTGTGTGGGTAGAGTCCAGTCAGTCTGTGGGTAGAGTCCAGTCAGTGTGGGTAGAGTCCAGTCAGTGTGTGTGGGTAGAGTCCAGTCAGTGTGTGGGTAGAGTCCAGTCAGTGTGTGTGGGTAGAGTCCAGTCAGTGTGTGGGTAGAGTCCAGTCAGTGTGTGGGTAGAGTCCAGTCAGTGTGTGGGTAGAGTCAGTGTGGGTAGAGTCCAGTCAGTGTGGGTAGAGTCCAGTCAGTGTGTGGGTAGAGTCCAGTCAGTGTGTGGGTAGAGTCCAGTCAGTGTGTGGGTAGAGTCCAGTGAGTGTGGGTAGAGACCAGTGAGTGTGTGTGGGTAGAGTCCAGTCAGTGTGTTGGTAGAGTCCAGTCAGTGTGTGGGTAGAGTCCAGTCAGTCTGTGGGTAGAGTCCAGTCAGTGTGTGGGTAGAGTCCAGTCAGTCTGTGGGTAGAGTCCAGTCAGTGTGTGGGTAGAGTCCAGTCAGTCTGTGGGTAGAGTCCAGTCAGTGTGTGGGTAGAGTCCAGTCAGTGTGTTGGTAGAGTCCAGTCAGTGTGTGGGTAGAGTCCAGTCAGTCTGTGGGTAGAGTCCAGTCAGTGTGTGGGTAGAATCCAGTCAGTCTGTGGGTAGAGTCCAGTCAGTGTGTGGGTAGAGTCCAGTCAGTCTGTGGGTAGAGTCCAGTCAGTGTGTGGGTAGAGTCCAGTCAGTGTGTGGGTAGAGTCCAGTCAGTCTGTGGGTAGAGTCCAGTCAGTGTGTGGGTAGAGTCCAGTCAGTCTGTGGGTAGAGTCCAGTCAGTGTGTGGGTAGAGTCCAGTCAGTGTGTTGGTAGAGTCCAGTCAGTGTGTGGGTAGAGTCCAGTCAGTCTGTGGGTAGAGTCCAGTCAGTGTGTGGGTAGAGTCCAGTGAGTGTGGGTAGAGACCAGTGAGTGTGTGTAGAGCCGGTGCAAGAGAGTCATAGCCCAAAAATGGGGTCAATGCAGTCTTGTGTTCAGCAGCTTTTCAGGAAGCAGTTCGGGAAGCTGTCTGGGAAGCTGTTCAGGAAGCTGTTCAGGAAGCTGTTCAGGAAGCTGTTCAGGAAGCTGTTCAGGAAACTGTTCAGGAAGCTGTTCAGGAAACTGTTCAGGAAACTGTTCAGGAAGCTGTTCAGGAAACTGTTCAGGAAGCTGTTTAGGAAACTGTTCAGGAAGCTGTTCAGGAAGCTGTTCAGGAAGCTGTTCAGAAAGCTGTTCATAAGCCTTTGCTGTGCGGTAGCAGAGAGAACAGCCTATGATTTTTTCGGCCTTCCACTGACACCGCCTGGTATAGGGCGATGTACTGTACCGTACGCACTACCGTCTGTTGAGCCTTGCGGTCGCATGCCAATTAGTTGCCATACCAAGCGGTGATACAGCCAGTCAAGATGCTCTCAGTGATCCTTTTTGAGGATCTGGGGGCCCATTCCAAATCTTTTCATCCTCCTGAGGGGTAAGAGGTGTTGTCGTGCCCTGTTCACGACCGTGTTGCTGTGTTTGGATCAGGATGGGTCCTTAGTGATGTGGATACCAAGGAACCTGAAGCTCGCAACCCGCTCCACTACAGCCATGTGGATGTGTATGAGGGGGTGTGCTCGGCCCTTCGTTTCCTGTAGTCTACGATCAGCTCCTTTGTCTTGTTCACATTGAGGGAGAGGTTGTGGTCCTGGCACCACACTGCCAGGTCTCTGACCTCCTCCCTATAGACTGTCTCATCATTGTCGGTAAGGAGTCGTGTTTGACCACGCAGTCATGGGAGTACAGGAGGGGACTAATCACGCACCCCTGAGGGGTCCTGGTGTTGAGGATCAGCGTGGCAGACGGGAGAGGTTGTGGTCCTGGCACCAGACTGCCAGGTCCCTGACCTCCTTCCCCATTAGGCTCATTGTCTCATTGTCTCATTGTCTCATTGTCTCATTGTCTCATTGTCTCATTGTCTCATTGTCTCATTGTCTCATTGTCTCATTGTCTCATTGTCTCATTGTCTCATTGTCTCATTGTCTCATTGTCGTCAGGGATCAGACATACCACCGTCATGTTTGTCGGGCAAACGCAACAATGCTGTTGAAGTTGTGCACGGCCACGCAGTCGTGGGTAAACAGGAAGTACAAAAGGGGGATAAGCATGCACCGCTGAGGGGCCCCCATGTTGAGGGTCAGAGTGAAGCATGTGTTGCTGCCTACCCTCACCACCTGGGGGGTTTAGTCCCAGGATCCTTAGCTTAGTGATGAGCTATGTGGGCTCTACGGTGTTGAACGCTGAGCTGTAGTCAATGAATAGCATTCTCACGTAGGTGTTCCTTTTATCCAGGGGGGAAAAAGGGCCGTGTGATTGAGATTGCGTCATCTGTGGATCAGTTTGGTGAGGTATGCAAATTGGAGTGGGTCTAAGGTGTCTGGGATGATGGTGTTGATGTGAGCCATGACCAGCCGTTCAAAGTACTTCAGGGCTATCGATGTGAGTGCTTTAAGTTCCTCTGTGTCCAAATCACAAGGACTTCACAAATGGACCAGCACCACCAACACAACTGACTCTACTTCCTAAGATAGCTGAAGAACCCCCCCACCCACCCCGGATCCTCTCCAAATACTACCACTGCGCCATCGAGGGCGTCATGACCGGTTGCATCACGGCCTTGTACAGGAATCGCTCCGTCCACAACCGCCTCCCATCCAGGACATCACTGGGACTGTGCTCCTCTCATCCAGGACATCACTGGGACCGCGCTCCTCTCATCCAGAACATCACTGGGACCGTGCTCCTCTCATCCAGAACATCACTGGGACTGTGCTCCTCTCATCCAGGACATCACTGGGACCGTGCTCCTCTCATCCAGAACATCACTGGGACTGTGCTCCTCTCATCCAGAACATCACTGGGACCGTGCTCCTCTCATCCAGAACATCACTGGGACCGCGCTCCTCTCATCCAGAACATCACTGGTACTGTGCTCCTCTCATCCAGGACATCACTGGGACCGTGCTCCTCTCATCCAGAACATCACTGGGACTGTGCTCCTCTCATCCAGAACATCACTGGGACTGTGCTCCTCTCATCCAGAACATCACTGGTACTGTGCTCCTCTCATCCAGGACATCACTGGGACCGCGCTCCTCTCATCCAGGACATCACTGGGACCGTGCTCCTCTCATCCAGGACATCACTGGGACCGTGCTCCTCTCATCCAGACCCCCCCCCCCCCACCCACGAGCTTACTGTGTGGGCAGAAGGTATCGGAGCACAAAGTCTGACACCAACAGGCTCAGAGACAGTTTCTATCTACAAGCCATCAGACTGCTGAACACTTGAACTGGACTGACCACCTGCTCTGATTCTCCACATCTTAGACCACATGCACACACACACACACACACACACACACACACACACACACACACACACACACACACACACACACAGACACAGACACAGACACAGACACAGACACACACGCACGCACGCACACACACACACACACACACACACACACACACACACACACACACACACACACACACACACACACACACACACACACACACACACACAGACACACACACACACACACACACACACACAGACACACACACACACACACACACACAGACACACAAACACACAGACACACACACACACACACACACACACACACACACACACACACACACACACAGACACAGACACACACACACAGACACACAAACACACACAAACACACACACACACACACACACACACACAGACACACAAACACACAGACACACTAACACACACACACACAGACACACACACAGACACACAAACACACACAAACACATACACACACACACACACACACACACACAGACACACAGACACACACACACACACACACACACACACACACACACACACACACACACACACACACACACACACACACACACACACACACACACACACACACACACACACACACACACACACACACACACACACACACACACACACACACACACACACATGCACCCATAAATTCACGATACACAGACATCCCAACTGCTGCTTCCAGACTCTTATTATGATTGATAAAAACGGCACAACTTTAAACACTTGCCTCCCGAAACCCCCCTTTTTTTCCACAAAACACGTGTAAATGTTGGACAATAAATTGTAACTTCCTGTGTTATACTGATGCTAAAATGTGTTTACTGTATCCTCCTCCTGAGCCCTTTACTTCCTGTTCAGATTCTTGTATTACTTCTTATCGATGCTGCATCGTAGAGAAGCATAATAATAATAATAATAATATATGCCATTTAGCAGACGCTTTTATCCAAAGCCACTTACAGTCATGTGTGCATACATTCTACGTATGGGTGGTCCCGGGGATCGAACCCACTACCCTGGCGTTACAAGCGTGTATCCCATACCCTTCGAAATAATACTACTTCAAACCAGATACTAAATTCTCAAATTCTCAAATGTTAACATAAGGTTAATGTACGTCAAACCATGGTGGACAACTATAATATTGATCTAAATTAAATTACAATTCAATTCACAAGGACTTTATTGGCATGGGAAACGTATGTTTACATTGCCTAAGCAAGTGGAATAGATAATAAACAAAAGTGAAATAAACAATAAAAAATGAACAGTAAACTTTACACTCACAAAAGTAAAAATGTAATATTATGGTTATATACAGTGTATCCCTCTCACCCCAGCCCCCCTTCTCCCTCTCTCCCCCAGCTCCCACTTCTCCCTTTCTCCCCCAGCCCCCCTTCTCCCTTTCTCCCCCAGCCCCCCCTCCTCCCTCTCTCCCCCAGCCCCCTTTCTCCTTCTCTCCCCCAGCCCCCCTTCTCCCTCTCTCCCCCAGCCCCCTTCTCCCCCAGCCTCCCTTCTCCCCCTCCCCCAGCCCCCTTCTCCCCCAGCCTCCCTTCTCCCTTCTCCCCCAGCCCCCTTTCTCCTTCTCTCCCCCAGCCCCCCTTCTCCCTCTCTCCCCCAGCCGCCCTTCTCCCCCAGCCCCCCCCCCTTCTCCTCTCCCCCAGCCTCCCTTCTCCCTCTCTCCCCCAGCCTCCCTTCTCCCCCAGCCTCCCCTTCTCCCTCTCTCCCCCAGCCCCCTTTCTCCTTCTCTCCCCCAGCCCCCCTTCTCCCTCTCTCCCCCAGCCCCCTTCTCCCCCAGCCCCCCTTCTCCCTCTCTCCCCCAGCCCCCCCCCCTCTCTCCCCCAGCCCCCTTTCTCCTTCTTCCCCCCTTCTCCCTCTCTCCCCAGCCCCCTTCTCCCCCAGCCTCCCTTCTCCCTCTCTCCCCCAGCCCCCTTTCTCCTTCTCTCCCCCAGCCCCCCTTCTCCCCCTTCTCCCTCTCTCCCCCAGCCTCCCCCCCTTCTCCCCCAGCCTCCCCCTTCTCCCTCTCTCCCCCAGCCTCCCTTCCCCCTCCCCCAGCCTCCCTCTCTCCCCCAGCCCCTTCCCTTCTCCCCCAGCCTCCCTTCTCCCTCTCTCCCCAGCCTCCCCCAGCCCCTTCTCTCCCTCCCTCTCCCCCAGTCCCCTCCATCTCCCCCAGTCCCCTCCATCACTATTGTTACTATACAGCTCCTTTGAACTGTCCCATGGCTGTATCATGTTACCTACAGTGAGCCGAGCTGATGGAGTCTGGTGGTAGTGTAGTGACTTAAGGAGCAGACCAGACCAGAAGAGATGTGTATGATTTTAATCAGAGCGGGCCAGGGATCAAGGCTGCGTCACAAAGGACACATATTCCCTATGTAGTGCACTACTTTTGACCAGAGCCTTAAGGGTGCACTATATAGGGAATAGGGTGCCATTTGGGACTCATACTCTGTAATAACCTCTCCTCTGCATGGTGGAGGGAAGAACCTAGCTGACTTGTGAGGGAATGAAAAACAGATCAGTTAGGAAATTCTAATCTCTCTCTCTCTATCTCTATCTCTATATATATATATATATATATATATATATAGCTTTGCAGCAAAAGCCCCCTCATTCGGTTGATGGAATGTGTGCTAGCATTTCCTCTTGTCTCATCTCACTCCCTCACTCTTTAATTTTCTCTCCCACACACACAGCTGCCCCCTAGGAGAGGAACACCAGCAGAGAGAGGGAGAGAGAGAGAGGAAAAGACCTCAGGGGAGAGAGAGAGAGAGAGAGAGAGAGAGAGAGAGAGAGAGAGAGAGAGAGAGAGAGAGAGAGAGAGAGAGAGACCTCAGGGGATAGAGAGTTGGGTGGGGAGAAGAAGGGAGCGATGGAGGGAGTTTGATGGGGAGAGGGGGAGGTATGGAGAAAGTTGGGTTGGGAGAGGGAGGTATGGAAAGAGAGGGAGGAGGGTGGGGAGAAGTAGGGAGACTGAGGGAGTTGGGTGGGGAGATGGATGGAGGTATGGAGGGAGTTGGGTAGGGAGAGGGTGGGAGGTATGGAGGGAGTTGGGTGGCGAGAGGGAGGGAGGTGTGGAGGGAGTTGGGTGGGGAGAGGGAGGGAGGTATGGAGGGAGTAGGGTGGGGAGAGGGAGTGAGGTATGGAAGGTGTTGGGTGGGGAGATGGATGGAGGTATGGAGGGAGTTGGGTGGGGAGAGGGAGGGAGGTATAGAGGGAGTTGGGTGGGGAGAGGGAGGGAGGTATGGAGGGAGTTGGGTGGGGAGAGGGAGAGGGAGGGAGGTATGGAGGGAGTTGGGTGGGGAGAGGGATGGAGGTATGGAGGGAGTTGGGTGGGGAGAGGGAGGGAGGTATGGAGGGAGTTGGGTGGGGAGAGGGAGGGAGGTATGGAGGGAGTTGGGTAGGGAGAGGGAGTGAGGTATGGAGGGAGTTGGGTGGGAGAGGGAGGGAGGGAGGGAGGTATGGAGGGAGTTGGGTGGGGAGAGGGAGGGAGGTATGGAGGGAGTTGGATTTATTGAATTTGTTCTGGATTTGGGAACTGTGAAAAGACCCCTGGTGACATGTTTGGAGGGGTAAGGGTGTGTGTCAGAGCTGTGCGTAAGTTGACTATCGAAACAATTTGTGATTTTCAAACACATTAATGTTTCTTATAATAAAAAAAGTGGTGATGCAGTCAGTCTCTCCTCAACTCTTAGCCAAGAGAGACTGGTATGCATAGTATTTATATCGTCCCTCTGATTGCAATGAAGAGCAAGAAGTGCCACTCTGTTCTGGACCAGCTGCAGCTTAACTAGATCTTTCTTTGCAGCACTGGACCACACGACTGGACAATAATCAAGATTAGACAAAACTAGATCCTGCATGACTTGTTTTTTGGAGTGTGGTGTCAAGAAAGCAGAGCATCTCTTTATTACGGACAGACCTCTCCCCATCTTTACAACCATTGAATCTATATGTTTTGACCATGACAGTTTACAATCTAAGGTAACACCAAGTAATTGAGTCTCCTCAACTTGTTCAACAGCCACACCATTCATTACCTGATTCAGCTGAGGTCTAGCACTTAGGGAATGATTTGTGCCAAATACAATGTTCTTAGTTTTAGAGATGTTCGGGACCAGTTTATTACTGGCTACCCATTCCAAAACAGACTGCAACTATTTGTTAAGGGTTTCAGTGAATTCATTAGCTGTGGTTGCTGATGCATACAGTATATGGTTGAATCATCATCATACATGGACACATGCCAGTTGCAGGTCATTGGTAAACATAGAAAAGAGTAGTGGGCCAAGACAGCTGCCCTGCAGTACACCACACACATGTTTGACATAAAAAAACATTGAGTTCTATTAGATAAATAGCTCTGAATCTATGATATGGTAGAGGTTGAAAAGCCATAACACATACGTTTTTTCAACAACAGGTTATGGTCAATAATATCAAAGGCTTCACTGAAATCTAACAGGACAGCTCTCACAATATTCTTATTATCAATTTCTTTCAACCAATCATCAGTCATATTGTGTCAGTGCATGTTGAGTGCCCTTCTCTATAAGCATGCTGAAAGTCTGTTATTCATTTCTTTACAGAGAAATAGCATTGTATTGGGGGTCAAACACAATTTTTTCCAAAAGGTTGCTAAGAGCTGGCAGCAAGCTGATAGGTCTGCTTTTTGGACCAGTAAAGGCCGCTTTACCATTCTTGGGTAGCGGAATGACTTTGGCTTCCTCCAGGCCTGTGGACAAATACTTTCCTCTCGGCTCAGATTAAAGACATGACGGATCGGAGTAGCTGTAGTCAACTACCATCGTCAGTAACTTTTCATCTAAGTTGTCAATGCCAGGAGGTTTGTTGTTAATAATAGTTTTTCCCACCTCCACCAGACTAACTTTACAAAATCCAAACTTGCAATGCTTTTCTTTAATCATTTGTTTTTTAATACATGAATGTGATGGCTCACTGTTTGTTGTTGGCATTTCCAGCCTTAGTTTGCCCACTGACAATGGAGTGATCATTAAACTAAATGTTTTTGTGATGAATAAGACATCTGATTTTGGTGAAATATGGAGTTGAATTTGTCTTTCTGCTGATAATTTAATTTAAAGTACTCCAACGATTTTCCAATCATTCTTTATATCATTGATCTTGGCTTCATAATACAGTTTCTACTTTTTTTTTGGAGTAACTTCTTGATTTGCAGAAAGTCAGCCAATCAGATGTGAAACCAGACTCAGTTCTTCAATTCCTCATCAATCCATGGAGCCTTAACAGTTAGTTTTCTCAACAGGTGCATGTTTATCAATAACATTTATTTAACTAGGTAAGTCAATTAAGAACAAATTCTTATTTTCAATGAGAAGGAACAGTGGGTTAACCACCTTGTTTAGGGGCAGAATGACAGATTTTTACCTTGTCAGCTCAGGGATTCGATCTTGAAACCTTTCCGTTATTAGTACAACACTCTAACCACTTGGCTACCTACCACCTCGCAATTGGTAGAAGCAATTTCATCAAGTGCAGTGTCTGCATGCTCTTATACATTTTCCAGCTTTTGGATCTTTGTCTTCCTGGATGTAGCCACTATATTGTGATCACTGCATCCAATGGGGACGGATACAGCTTTAGAACAAAGTTCTACACTATTAGTAAAAATGTGAATGATACATGTGGATGATGTTGTTCCTGTAGTGTTTGTAAACACCCTGGTAGGTTGATTAATAACCTGAACCAGATTACAGACACTGGTTACAGTAAGAAGCTTCCTCTTGAGTAGGTTGATTAATAACCTGAACCACCAGATTACAGACACTGGTTACACTGGGGAGAAGCTTCCTGTTGAGTGGGTTGATTAATAACCTGAACCACCAGATTACAGGCACTGGTTACAGGGAGAAGCTTCCTGTTGAGTGGGTTGATTAATAACCTGAACCACCAGATTACAGACACTGGTTACAGGGAGAAGCTTCCTGTTGAGTGGGTTGATTAATAACCTGAACCAGATTACAGACACTGGTTACAGTGAGAAGCTTCCTCTTGAGTGGACAGCTTGATGAAAACCAGTCAATATTCAGGTCCCCAAGAAAGTAGACCTCTCTGTTTACATCACATACACTATCAAGCATTTCACACATCCACAATGATTTAGATACTGACTGTTAGCACTTGGTGGCCAGTAGCAACACTCCACAATAAAATGATTTAGATACTGACTGTTAGCACTTGGTGGCCAGTAGCAACACTCCACAATAAAAGGATTTAGATACTACTGTTAGCAGTAGCAACACTCCACAATAAAAGGATTTAGATACTGACTGTTAGCACTTGGTGGCCAGTAGCAACACTCCACAATAAAAGGATTTAGATACTGACTGTTAGCACTTGGTGTAGCAACACTCCACAATAAAATAGATACTGACTGTTAGCACTCCACAATAAAAGGATTTAGATACTGATTTAGACAATAAAAGGATTTAGATACTGACTGTGGCCAGTAGCACTTGGTGGCCAGTAGCAACACTCCACAAAAAGGATTTAGATACTGACTGTTAGCACTTGGTGGCCAGTAGCAACACTCCACAATAAAAGGATTTAGATACTGACTGTTAGCACTTGGTGGCCAGTAGCAACACTCCACAATAAAAGGATTTAGATACTGACTGTTAGCACTTGGTGGCCAGTAGCAACACTCCACAATAAAAGGATTTAGATACTGACTGTTAGCACTTGGTGGCCAGTAGCAACACTCCACAATAAAAATTTAGGATTTAGATGGCCAGTAGCAACACTCCACAATAAAAGGATTTAGATACTGACTGTTAGCACTTGGTGGCCAGTAGCAACACTCCACAATAAAAGGATTTAGATGTGTCATTACAGGGATATGGTTCTGAATATTCAGCAACACCTCCTCCATAAGCATTTATGTCTCTTCTATAGATGTTATATTCCTTTATTGCTACTGCTGTATCGTCAAATGAAGAGGGAGGGAGTTATGAAGGGAGATGGGTGGGGAGAGGGAGGGAGGGAGGTATACTCTAACTTCTATTGGCTTCTAAAAAAAACCTGTTTCAAAACAGTGTACCAAATGAAGAGGGAGGGAGTTATGAAGGGAGATGGGTGGGGAGAGGGAGGGAGGGAGGGCTTCTAAAAAAAAACAGTGTAGCTGACTGCTGTATCGTCAAATGGGAGGGAGTTATGAAGAATTGCACCATTAAGGAAATTGAGTTTATGCTATATGGCTGGAGCCTGACTACTGCTACAGTGCTTTATCTGCCAAATTACTTTTCTATTTTGCTAAGCCTATGAGACTGAGTTGGTTTGAACCCAAGTAGTATGATTAGGGACAGATCGACATTTACTGGGGTAGGGGTTCCAAAATAGGGATGGGTTATCTAACTCTTTTTTTTGCTTTTGAGAGGGTTGTGTGTTTTGTTATTGGACACAGGGGAAGGTAGTGTATTTTTTCCCTAATGTCTTCCCTAATGTCTTCCATATGTGACCCGATTTGGGAAACTAGGCGTACAGTATGTCGCAAGTCACGAATTCGCAGGAGAGCCGTTTGAATGTAAAAAAAAAAATGTTTTTATCAAAATGCATTTTTTGGCAGAAATTCCTTTTCGAACATGTGAACTTTCATGTCCCTTAATATCAAAAGTGTATGCCATCTGTAAATACAAATACAATTGTTAAATTGAGGGTCTAGTTGGTTTAGCCACAGACAAAGTGAGCAACCTTCCCACTAGCCATGATTGGCTGAGATAATGAGCGGGCTGGACATGCCGAGAAATGAGTTTGGATTGGTCTACCGTATAGCACGTGTCTGTCTATTGGAGCTGGTCAGTATGTCTAGGTAATTGTGTTGAACATAGCTTAAAAAAAATGTACCTCATAGTAAAACTGCATAAACCTAATGTCAAGTTAATGTGCACTGTTAGCTAGCTAAAGTTATCTGTCTAGCTCACTAGCTAAGTGTATCTGTGTAATCTCCACTTTCTGGAGGACCGAGTTTTGAAATCAGTGGAATTCGAGCATGATAGCTAAGGAGATGGAGAAAACACCAGTCTGGATTACATCTTCAAACTAAGGGCAACCATGCATGGCATCATGCAGGAGACCCGTCCAACCATGATGTATACTGGTAAGATAGTCTAGCTAGCTACATTTTCAGATATTACACATTTCTAATTTTGACAGGAAGTGGTTAGCTGGCTGGGTCGCTAGCTATCGTTATGTGTATGATCTTATTCTTCGTATCTCAGACACATATGCTTGACTAGTTATAGCCATAGAACCTGGTTGGTTAGCTACCTACAGATTCATGCAGGGTAGTAACATCATGAGTTGTGATTATGGTCCATTGTTGAGCTAGCTACATGTCTTAACAAAAGACTCCACTCTAATTTTGACAAAGTATTTTCATTTCAAGTTATTGTTTTTTGTTAGCTAGCTATCTAATGTTAGCTGGCTGGCTCGCTAACTAACGTTATGTAATGCGTTGGGATTCATTGTTTACCTAGCTAGCTATCTAGCTACATTTCTTTACAAAAGACTGTCGTCTTAGTGTGTCAGAGCACAGAATAACTGATTAATTTTTTGACACTCAACACCCGTTGAATATGTCCAGTGTCAGTATACATCGACAACAACGCGTAATTCAATTGTTGCCAGCAGGACAGTTACATTCACCAACGCTCTGGATAACATGAAACTGCCTATCCAGCTCTGCTAGGGGGAGTAAAATGGTCAGAGTGGGGTGTTCTCTCATTATGTGTCTGGAAGTAGCTAGCCAATGTTAGCCAGTTAGCTTGGGTGCTTGACTGTCGTTGTGAGGTCAGAGCTTTCGGAACAACCCTACTTATTGGGCAGGCTGTCCAGTGTGCGCTCTGAACGCGACACGCTCTGAATTTACAAACGGACAATCTGGAAGTAGCTGGCAAGTTAGTACAGAATGGTCGGATAAACCCTTAAAGAGATGGGTGGGGCTAAGGCTTAAGAGGGTGTCAACCCTTAAAGAGATGGGTGGGGCTAAGGCTTAAGAGGGTGTCAACCCTTAAAGAGATGGGTGGGGCTAAGGCTTAAGAGGTTGTGAACCCTTAAAGAGATGGGTGGGGCTAAGAGCGGAGAGGGTGTGAACCCTTAAAGAGATGGGCGGGGCTAAGGCTTAAGAGGTTGTGAACCCTTAAATAGATGGGTGGGGCTAAGAGCAGAGAGGCCAGGTGTAGCGGAGAGGCCAGGTGCAGCGGAGAGGCCTGGTGCAGCGGAGAGGCCTGGTGCAGCGGAGAGGCCAGGTGTAGCGGAGAGGCCTGGTGTAGCGTAGAGGCCTGGTGCAGCGGAGAGGCCAGGTGCAGCAGAGAGGCCTGGTGTAGCGTAGAGGCCTGGTGCAGCAGAGAGGCCTGGTGTAGCGTAGAGGCCTGGTGCAGCGGAGAGGCCTGGTGCAGCAGAGAGGCCTGGTGCAGCAGAGAGGCCTGGTGTAGCGTAGAGGCCTGGTGTAGCGTAAAGGCATGGTGTAGCGTAGAGGCCTGGTGCAGCGTAGAGGCCTGGTGCAGCGGAGAGGCCTGTTGCAGCAGAGAGGCCTGGTGTAGCGGAGAGGCCTGGTGCAGCAGAGAGGCCTGGTGTAGCGTAGAGGCCTGGTGCAGCGGAGAGGCCTGGTGTAGGGTAGAGGCCAGGTGCAGCAGAGAGGCCTGGTGTAGCGTAGAGGCCTGGTGTAGCGTAAAGGCATGGTGTAGCGTAGAGGCCTGGTGTAGCGGAGAGGCCAGGTGCAGCAGAGAGGCCAGGTGCAGCAGAGAGGCCAGGTGCGTCATTGCGCATTAAAGAACAGTGAAGACAAGCAGCTCAGAAAGCTCCCCTATTGATCTTGTTTATGGACAAAAATATGATCCTACCTAGAATAGCCTACAGCATCAAAATTCAATGAATTATTACTTACGTTATCATTTTCAAGTTAGTACAATTGAGTACAATTCTACTCTAGGTTGTAAACTGCAGTGAAAATGTCATTTGAATAATGGCGAAAAATAATGTTGAACGTTTCATTCCATTTGGATGAGTTGTGGGTCTACTTTGGAGCAGATAATAATGTAAGTAATAATTCATTGAATTGTGGTGCTGTAGGCTTATAGAAAGAAACACCCGTCTACTAACCACAGGTCCTGGCAATCATCATTACCTACACCTGTTCTCCTTTACTACACACAACCAGCTTGTGTCCAGTGGGTATTGGAATCTAGAATCTCTGTAGGCTTTACTACACACACCTGAACTTCATTATCACTTTGATTACCTTCCCTTTATTCAACTCTCAGTAGCCCTCAGTCATCCGACAGTTTTGGTTTGCTTTCATGTTCAGAACCCATCTCCTGTTTTGTTCATTTGCCTTGAATCTTTGTTATTATTAAGCTCTTCTTCAGCACCTGCTTCCTGACTCCCTGCGTATGACGTGACAGAATACTGCCTCGCCTTATGGAAGCAGCAAAGGATAAAACCATCTTCCAGACGGTCAAGAAACAGGATCATCTACTCCACCAACACCACGGCCAGCTGGTGCAACTGGGTACGGCCCTGGAGGAGGTCCTCCTCGTTCTCCACCGCCTCGACACCACCAACTCCATGACTAGCTGGTGCAACTGGGTACCGCCCTGGAGGAGGTCCTCCTCGTTCTCCACCGCCTCGAATCCACCAGCTAGGTTCTCAATACCCCTATGCCTCCTACAACTCGTTGTCACACTGAGCCAGTCCCCAAGCCTACACAGCCGTCCGCCCAGGTCAGCGATGCCTGACCACCGAGAGGTCCACGATATTTTCCCTGCTGACCGGGTGGGTGTTGGTGTGGGCTACGGCCGTCTGGGAGAGAGGAGAGGAGGAGATGGGTTCCTGTGAGAGGTTCATGGCTCTGTTCAGAGGATCTTCGACCATCCTCCAGAGGGCGGAGAGGGAGGTGAGTGACTTCTCTGGGATCGCCGGGATAAACTTATTTGGGAGCGCCGGTGCCGACCTCACCACTCGCTTCCCTCCTTCGGCTGTCCTGAGGCAGAGCCTGAACCCATGAAGGTAAGGGTCACACACATCTCCGCGGCAGAGCGGCATCACCGGAGACAGCTGGGGCTCTGTCCGTATTGTGACCAGAAGGGGCGCCAGCTTCAGTGGTGTCCGGTGCGTCCCAACCTGGGCTACACTAGAGCAGAGGGGTGACCCCTTGACCTTCCGTCTCCTAGGGTAGGTGTGAGTTTTCCATTTTCATCGTTTTCCCCCAAACCCTTTCTGGTTCCCATTTCACTGGCTGTCTGTCCTTCAAGTGTTGTCTCTAAAGCTCTAGTAGACTCCAGTGCCGCGGGGAATTCCATCGACCAGGCCCTTGCCTCCTCCCTGAACATAACCTCTTACCCGTTCTCCTCTAACTTTTTCCTGTCCAAGCCCTGGATAAACAGCCATTTGGATCTGGCACAATCACACACATCACAGCGCCCCTAACCCTCACAGTGGGACGCCATGCACCAGGAAAGCCTTCCCTTCCTCATCAACACTTCACACACAAAGTAATCCTCGGCCACAACCCCACCGTCTCCTGGTCGAAGATGAAAATGACTGCCTGGGGACCGGGATGCCGGAGGACCTGCTTTTTCCGTACCCTGTGGTTTCACGCCGGTTGAGAGTCCTGTAAGTGCCCTCTAGCCCATCAATCCGTCCTCCCATATCGTTGACCCCGTGTTTTGGTACATAGATGTGGACGTCCGCCAGGCTCTGGAGAGGGAAGTCGTTCCTGCTGTCTGCCCTCCAGAACGCATCTACTCCTGGACTTCACCTTGACTACCCTCCCTTTATTTAACCCTCAGTAGCCTCAGTCATCAGGGACTATTGGTTTGTTTTTATGTTCATTACGCATCTACTGTGTTATTCATTTGCCTTTCATCGTTGTTATTAAACTTTCCTTCTGCAGCTGTTTCCTGATTCCCTACATATACGTGACATGCACATGTTCCTCATTTCCAGCTATAACATAATTCCAGCATCAAAACTGTGCAACGGCCATTCAATGAATGGGAACAGATATGTGAATATATATATATATTTACGTTGGGGAGGGAGGTGCATTTAATTTAATGACACCTTAAGTTGGACGAGAACCATTTCCGGTTCCATGTAGAATCCTTTTCACTGAGGGTCCTACATGGAACCCAAAATAGTTCCACTTTAACCCCCCCTCACACCCCCACCCCCCCAGAAAATCTACCTGGACCCAAGAAGGGGACAGTTTAAGAACCTTTTGTCCTTCTGTCCCGTGGTCTATGTCTGTCTACTGATCTAAATCTCTAGAGGAAATATTCCCCTGTTCTCGACAGGTGACCTCTCTGTTCTGTAACTCACAACACTCAGGGAACCATGTAAACAACTGGCTATTAATTAAGGCTCGGTCATTTGGTACCACTTTATAGTTAAATATCCTTGCGTATATATTTCATCCTTTTTTTCGGCAGATTCTTGTCCCTGGTGTTATGGAGGGAAAAACGGGGTTGAAAAAGGGGGGTGGAGAGAGGAGAGGGGGCTCCCTCCTAGGTCCCCCCCATACATCCCTGTATTGAATATGAAAATATATGATGGTATAATGTGTTCAGAATGCAAGCATGAAGGAAACCCTATGAACAGGAGGCCAGACAAAGAGCCTACTGTGCTCCAAGTACGACCACTCCCCCCTCCTCTCGCTTCCCCTTCTCTCGTTCCCCTCTGTCTTATTCAATTGAGGGAGCAGGAGGAGAGAGGGAGAGAGAGAGAGATGAGAACAGAGCCCTGCTCAGGGATAAAGTCCTACTCAGAGAGTGAGAGGGGAAGGGGGGGAAGTCCTACTCAGAGAGAGAGAGAGAGAAAGAGAGAGCGAGAGAGAGAGATATGAGAGAGTTCGACACAGACAGA
>NC_060195.1:5838928-5849475 GCF_021184085.1 Oncorhynchus gorbuscha | reverse complement strand
TTATATTATTATTATTATAGCAACATATGTGGAATATGGACCATCGTGTGTTTTTTCTGATTCATGCAGGGAGGTAATAACATGGCTATATACAGGGAGTACCAGGTAATAACATGGCTATATACAGGGAGTACCAGGTACAAACATGGCTATATACAAGGAGTACCAGGTAATAACATGGCTATATACAGGGAGTACCAGGTAATAACATGGCTATATACAGGGAGTACCAGGTAATAACATGGCTATATACAGGGAGTACCTGGTCCAGTCCAGTCAGTGTGTGGGTAGAGTCCAGTCAGTATCGGTAGAGTCCAGTCAGTGGGTGGGTAGAGTCCAGTGAGTGTGGGTAGAGTCCAGTCAGTGTGTGTGGGTAGAGTCCAGTCAGTGTGTGGGTAGAGTCCAGTCAGTCTGTGGGTAGAGTCCAGTCAGTGTGGGTAGAGTCCAGTCAGTGTGTGTGGGTAGAGTCCAGTCAGTGTGTGGGTAGAGTCCAGTCAGTGTGTGTGGGTAGAGTCCAGTCAGTGTGTGGGTAGAGTCCAGTCAGTGTGTGGGTAGAGTCCAGTCAGTGTGTGGGTAGAGTCAGTGTGGGTAGAGTCCAGTCAGTGTGGGTAGAGTCCAGTCAGTGTGTGGGTAGAGTCCAGTCAGTGTGTGGGTAGAGTCCAGTCAGTGTGTGGGTAGAGTCCAGTGAGTGTGGGTAGAGACCAGTGAGTGTGTGTGGTAGAGTCCAGTCAGTGTGTTGGTAGAGTCCAGTCAGTGTGTGGGTAGAGTCCAGTCAGTCTGTGGGTAGAGTCCAGTCAGTGTGTGGGTAGAGTCCAGTCAGTCTGTGGGTAGAGTCCAGTCAGTGTGTGGGTAGAGTCCAGTCAGTCTGTGGGTAGAGTCCAGTCAGTGTGTGGGTAGAGTCCAGTCAGTGTGTTGGTAGAGTCCAGTCAGTGTGTGGGTAGAGTCCAGTCAGTCTGTGGGCAGAGTCCAGTCAGTGTGGGTAGAATCCAGTCAGTCTGTGGGTAGAGTCCAGTCAGTGTGTGGGTAGAGTCCAGTCAGTCTGTGGGTAGAGTCCAGTCAGTGTGGGGTAGAGTCCAGTCAGTGTGTGGGTAGAGTCCAGTCAGTCTGTGGGTAGAGTCCAGTCAGTGTGTGGGTAGAGTCCAGTCAGCTCTGTGGGTAGAGTCCAGTCAGTGTGGGGTAGAGTCCAGTCAGTGTGTTGGTAGAGTCCAGTCAGTGTGTGGGTAGAGTCCAGTCAGTCTGTGGGTAGAGTCCAGTCAGTGTGTGGGTAGAGTCCAGTGAGTGTGGGTAGAGACCAGTGGAGTGTGTGTAGAGTCAAAAAGAGAGTCATAGCCCAAAATGGGGTCAATGCAGTCTTGTGTTCAGCAGCTTTTCAGGAAGCAGTTCGGGAAGCTGTCTGGGAAGCTGTTCAGAAGCTGTTCAGGAAGCTGTTCAGAAGCTGTTCAGGAAGCTGTTCAGAAACTGTTCAGAAGCTGTTCAGGAAACTGTTCAGAAACTGTTCAGGAAGCTGTTCAGGAAACTGTTCAGGAAGCTGTTTAGGAAACTGTTCAGGAAGCTGTTCAGAAGCTGTTCAGAAGCTGTTTCAGAAAGCTGTTCATGCCTTTGCTGTGCGGTAGCAGAGAGAACAGCCTATGATTTTTTCGGCCTTCCACTGACACCGCCTGGTATAGGGCGATGTACTGTACCGTACGCACTACCGTCTGTTGAGCTCTCCTCCTTTGCGGTCGCATGCCAATTAGTTGCCATACCAAGCGGTGATACAGCCAGTCAAGATGCTCTCAGTGATCCTTTTTGAGGATCTGGGGCCCATTCCAAATCTTTTTCACCCTCCTGAGGGGTAAGAGGTGTTGTCGTGCCCTGTTCACGACCGTGTTGCTGTGTTTGGATCAGGATGGGTCCTTAGTGATGTGGATACCAAGGAACTTGAAGCTCGCAACCCGCTCCACTACAGCCATGTGGATGTGTATGAGGGGGTGTGCTCGGCCCTTCGTTTCCTGTAGTCTACGATCAGCTCCTTTGTCTTGTTCACATTGGAGGGAGAGGTTGTGGTCCTGGCACCACACTGCCAGGTCTCTCTGACCTCCTCCCCTATAGACTGTCTCATCATTGTCGGTAAGGAGTCGTGGTTTGACCACGCAGTCATGGGAGTACAGGGGGACTAATCACGCACCCCCTGAGGGGTCCTGGTGTTGAGGATCAGCGTGGCAGACGGGAGAGGTTGTGGTCCTGGCACCAGACTGCCAGGTCCCTGACCTCCTTCCCCATTAGGCTCATTGTCTCATTGTCTCATTGTCTCATTGTCTCATTGTCTCATTGTCTCATTGTCTCATTGTCTCATTGTCTCATTGTCTTGTATTGTCTCATTGTCTCATTGTCTCATTGTCGCTAGGATCAGACATACCACCGTCATGTTTGTCGGGCAAACGCAACAATGCTGTTGAAGTTGTGCACGGCCACGCAGTCGTGGGGTAAAACAGGAAGTACAAAGGGGGATAAGCATGCACCGCTGAGGGGCCCCCATGTTGAGGGTCAGAGTGAAGCATGTGTTGCTGCCTACCCTCACCACCTGGGGGTTTAGTCCCAGGATCCTTAGCTTAGTGATGAGCTATGTGGGCTCTACGGTGCTGAACGCTGAGCTGTAGTCAATGAATAGCATTCTCACGTAGGTGTTCCTTTATCCAGGGGGAAAAAGGGCCGTGTGATTGAGATTGCGTCATCTGTGGATCAGTTTGGTGAGGTATGCAAACTGGAGTGGGTCTAAGGTGTCTGGGATGATGGTGTTGATGGTTGAGCCATGACCAGCCGTTCAAAGTACTTCAGGGCTATCGATGTGAGTGCTTTAAGTTCCTCTGTGTCCAAATCCCAAGGACTTCACAAATGGACCAGCACCACCAACACAACTGACTCTACTTCCTAAGATAGCTGAAGAACCCCCCACCCACCCCGGATCCTCTCCAAATACTACCACTGCGCCATCGAGGGCGTCATGACCGCTGTTGCATCACGGCCTTGTACAGGAATCGCCTCCGTCCACAACCGCCTCCCATCCAGGACATCACTGGGACTGTGCTCCTCTCATCCAGGACATCACTGGGACCGCGCTCCTCTCATCCAGAACATCACTGGGACCGTGCTCCTCTCATCCAGAACATCACTGGGACTGTGCTCCTCTCATCCAGGACATCACTGGGACCGTGCTCCTCTCATCCAGAACATCACTGGGACTGTGCTCCTCTCATCCAGAACATCACTGGGACCGTGCTCCTCTCATCCAGAACATCACTGGGACCGCGCTCCTCTCATCCAGAACATCACTGGTACTGTGCTCCTCTCATCCAGGACATCACTGGGACCGTGCTCCTCTCATCCAGAACATCACTGGGACTGTGCTCCTCTCATCCAGAACATCACTGGGACTGTGCTCCTCTCATCCAGAACATCACTGGGACTGTGCTCCTCTCATCCAGAACATCACTGGTACTGTGCTCCTCTCATCCAGGACATCACTGGGACCGCGCTCCTCTCATCCAGGACATCACTGGGACCGTGCTCCTCTCATCCAGGACATCACTGGGACCGTGCCTCATCCAGACCCCCCCACCCACGAGCTTACTGTGTGGGCAGAAGGTATCGGAGCACAAAGTCTGACACCAACAGGCTCAGAGACAGTTTCTATCTACAAGCCATCAGACTGCTGAACACTTGAACTGGACTGACCACCTGCTCTGATTCTCCACATCTTAGACCACATGCACACACACACACACACACACACACACACACACACACACACACACACACACACACACACACACACACACACACACACACACACAGACACAGACACAGACACGCAGACACAGACACACACACAGACACACACACACACACACACACACACACACACACACACACACACACACACACACACACACACACACACACACACACACACACACACACACACACACACAAACACACAGACACACACACAACACACACAGATGCACACGCACACACAAACACACACACACACAGACACACACACACAGACACACAAACACACACAAACACATACACACAAACACACAGACACACAAACACAGACACACACACACACACACACACACACACACACACACACACACACACACACACACACACACACACACACACACACACACACACACACACACACACACACACACACACACACACACACACACACACACACACGCACCCATAAATTCACGATACACAGACATCCCAACTGCTGCTTCCAGACTCTTATTATGATTGATAAAAACGGCACAACTTTAAACACTTGCCTCCCGAAACCCCCCTTTTTTTCCACAAAACACGTGTAAATGTTGGACAATAAATTGTAACTTCCTGTGTTATACTGATGCTAAAATGTGTTTACTGTATCCTCCTCCTGAGCCCTTTACTTCCTGTTCAGATTCTTGTATTACTTATCGATGCTGCATCGTAGAGATGTATAATAATAATAATAATAATATATGCCATTTAGCAGACGCTTTTATCCAAAGCCACTTACAGTCATGTGTGCATACATTCTACGTATGGGTGGTCCCGGGATCGAACCCACTACTCCTGATACAAGCGTGTATCCCATACCCTTCGAAATAATACTACTTCAAACCAGATACTAAATTCTCAAATTCTCAAATGTTAACATAAGGTTAATGTACGTCAAACCATGGTGGACAACTATAATATTGATCTAAATTAAATTACAATTCAATTCACAAGGACTTTATTGGCATGGGAACGTATGTTTACATTGCCTAAGCAAGTGGAATAGATAATAAACAAAAGTGAAATAAACAATAAAAAATGAACAGTAAACTTTACACTCACAAAAGTAAAAATGTAATATTATGGTTATATACAGTGTATCCCTCTCTCCCAGCCCCCTCCCCTCCCCCAGCTCCCACTTCTCCCTTTCTCCCCCAGCCCCCTTTCAGCCCTCCTCTCTCCCCCAGCCCCTTTCTCTTCTCTCCCCCAGCCCCCCTTCTCCCTCTCTCTCCCCCAGCCCCCTTCTCCCTCTCTCCCCCAGCCCCCTTCTCCCTCTCTCCCCCAGCCCCCTTTCTCCTTCTCTCCCCCAGCCCCCTTCTCCCCCCAGCCCCCTCTCTCTCCCCCCAGCCCCTTCTCCCCCAGCCTCCCTCCCTTCTCCCTCTCCCCCAGCCCCCTTTCCCTCCCCCCCCCCCCCTCTCTCCCCCAGCCGCCCTTCTCCCCAGCCCCTTCTCCCTCTCCTCCCTCCCCCAGCCCCCTTTTCTCTCCTTCTCTCCCCAGCCCCCCTTCTCCCTCTCTCCCCCAGCCCCCTTCTCCCCCAGCCTCCCTTCTCCCTCTCCCCCCAGCCCCTCCCCTTCTCCCCCAGCCCCCTTTCCTTCTCCCAGCTCCCTCTCCCTCTCTCCCCTTCCAGCCTCCCTTCTCCCCGTTGTGCCGCCTCTCCCTCTCTCCCCAGTCCCTCCATCACTATTGTTACTATACAGCTCCTTTCCTCCCTCTCTCCCCCAGAACTGTCCCAACTGTCCCATGGCTGTATCATATGTTACCTACAGTGAGCCGAGCTGATGGAGTCTGGTGGTAGTGTAGTGACTTAAGGAGCAGACCAGACCAGAAGAGATGTGTATGATTTTAATCAGAGCGGGCCAGGGATCAAGGCTGCGTCACAAAGGACACATATTCCCTATGTAGTGCACTACTTTTGACCAGAGCCTTAAGGGTGCACTATATAGGGAATAGGGTGCCATTTGGGACTCATACTCTGTAATAACCTCTCCTCTGCATGGTGGAGGGAAGAACCTAGCTGACTTGTGAGGGAATGAAAAACAGATCAGTTAGGAAATTCTAATCCTCTCTCTCTCTCTATCTCTAATATATATATATATATATATATATATATAGCTTTGCAGCAAAAGCCCCCTCATTCGGTTGATGGAATGTGTGCTAGCATTTCCTCTTGTCTCATCTCACTCCCTCACTCCTTTAATTTTCTCCCCACACACAGCTGCCCCCTAGGAGAGGAACACCAGCAGAGAGAGGGAGAGAGAGAGAGGAAAAGGACCTCAGGGGAGAGAGAGAGAGAGAGAGAGAGAGAGAGAGAGAGAGAGAGAGAGAGAGAGAGACCTCAGGGGATAGAGAGTTGGGTGGGGAGAAGAAGGGAGCGATGGAGGGAGTTTGATGGGGAGAGGGGGAGGTATGGAGAAAGTTGGGTTGGGAGAGGGAGGTATGGAAAGAGAGGGAGGAGGGTGGGGAGAAGTAGGGAGACTGAGGGAGTTGGGTGGGGAGATGGATGGAGGTATGGAGGGAGTTGGGTAGGAGAGGGTGGGAGGTATGGAGGAGTTGGGTGGCGAGAGGGAGGGAGGTGTGGAGGGAGTTGGGTGGGGAGAGGAGGGAGGTATGGAGGGAGTAGGGTGGGGAGAGGGGAGTGAGGTATGGAAGGTGTTGGGTGGGGAGATGGATGGAGGTATGGAGGGAGTTGGGTGGGAGAGGGAGGGAGGTATAGAGGAGTTGGGTGGGGAGAGGGAGGGAGGTATGGAGGGAGTTGGGTGGGGAGAGGGAGAGGGAGGGAGGTATGGAGGGAGTTGGGTGGGGAGAGGGATGGAGGTATGGAGGGAGTTGGGTGGGGAGAGGGAGGGAGGTATGGAGGGAGTTGGGTGGGGAGAGGGAGGGAGGTATGGAGGGAGTTGGGTAGGGAGAGGGAGTGAGGTATGGAGAGGGAGTTGGGTGGGGAGAGAGGGAGGGAGGGAGGTATGGAGGGAGTTGGGTGGGGAGAGGGAGGGAGGTATGGAGGGAGTTGGATTTATTGAATTTGTTCTGGATTTGGGAACTGGGTGAAAAGACCCCTGGTGACATGTTTGGAGGGTAAGGGTGTGTGTCAGAGCTGTGCGTGAGTTGACTATCGAAACAATTTGTGATTTTCAAAACACATTAATGTTTCTTATAATAAAAAGTGGCAGATGCAGTCAGTCTCTCCTCAACTCCTTAGCCAAGAGAGACTGGTATGCATAGTATTTATATCGTCCTCTTGATTGCAATGAAGAGCAAGAAGTGCCACTCTGTTCTGGACCAGCTGCAGCTTAACTAGATCTTTTTTGCAGCACTGGACCACACGACTGGACAATAATCAAGATTAGACAAAACTAGATCCTGCATGACTTGTTTTTGGAGTGTGTGTCAAGAAAGCAGGAGCATCTTTTATTACGGACAGACCTCTCCCCATCTTTACAACCATTGAATCTATATGTTTTGACCATGACAGTTTACAATCTAAGGTAACACCAAGTACTTGAGTCTCCTCAACTTGTTCAACAGCCACACCATTCATTACCTGATTCAGCTGAGGTCTAGCACTTAGGGAATGATTTGTGCCAAATACAATGTTCTTAGTTTTAGAGATGTTCGGGACCAGTTTATTACTGGCTACCCATTCCAAAACAGACTGCAACTATTTGTTAAGGGTTTCAGTGAATTCATTAGCTGTGGTTGCTGATGCACATGCATATGGTTGAATCATCATCATACATGGACACATGCCAGTTGCAGGTCATTGGTAAACATAGAAAAGAGTAGTGGCCAAGACAGCTGCCCTGCAGTACACCACACACATGTTTGACATAAAAAACATTGAGTTCTATTAGATAAATAGCTCTGAATCTATGATATGGTAGAGGTTGAAAAGCCATAACACATACGTTTTTTTCAACAACAGGTTATGGTCAATAATATCAAAGGCTTCACTGAAATCTAACAGGACAGCTCAACAATATTCTTATTATCAATTTCTTTCAACCAATCATCAGTCATATTGTGTCAGTGCATGTTGAGTGCCCTTCTATAAGCATGCTGAAAAGTCTGTTATTCATTTCTTTACAGAAAATAATAGCATTGTATTGGGGTCAAAAACACAATTTTTTCCAAAAGGTTGTTAAGATTGGCAGCAAGCTGATAGGTCTGCTTTTTGACCAGTAAAGGCCGCTTTACCATTCTTGGGTAGCGGAATGACTTTTGGCTTCCCTCCAGGCCTGTGGACAAATACTTTCCTCTCGGCTCAGATTAAAGACATGACGGATCGGAGTAGCTGTAGTCAACTACCATCTGTCAGTAATCTTTTCATCTAAGTTGTCAATGCCAGGAGGTTTGTTGTTAATAATAGTTTTCCACCTCCACCAGACTAACTTTACAAAATCCAAACTTGCAATGCTTTTCTTTAATCATTTGTTTTTTAATACATGGAATGTGATGGCTCACTGTTTGTTGTTGGTATTTCCAGCCTTAGTTTGCCCACTGACAATGGAGTGATCATTAAACTAAATGTTTTTGTGATGAATAAGACATCTGATTTTGGTGAAATATGGAGTTGAATTTGTCTTTCTGCTGATAATTTAATTTAAAGTACTCCAACGATTTTCCAATCATTCTTTATATCATTGATCTTGGCTTCATAATACAGTTTACTTTTTTGGAGTAACTTTTGATTTGCAGAAAGTCAGCCAATCAGATGAAACCAGACTCAGTTCTTCAATTCCTCATCAATCCATGGAGCCTTAACAGTTAGTTTTCTCAACAGGTGCATGTTTATCAATAACATTTATTTAACTAGGTAAGTCAATTAAGAACAAATTCTTATTTTCAATGAGAAGAACAGTGGGTTAAATCCACCTTGTTTAGGGGCAGAATGACAGATTTTTACCTTGTCAGCTCAGGGATTCGATCTTGAAACCTTCCCGTTATTAGTACAACACTCTAACCACTTGGCTACCTGCCACCTCGCAATTGGTAGAAGCAATTTCATCAAGTGCAGTGTCTGCATGCTCTTATACATTTTCCAGCTTTTGGATCTTTGTCTTCCTGGATGTAGCCACTACATTGTGATCACTGCAGCCACGGGGGACTAGATACAGCTTAGAACAAAGTTCTACACTATTAGTAAAAATGTGAATGATACATGTGGATGATGTTGTTCCTGTAGTGTTTGTAAACACCCTGGTAGGTTGATTAATAACCTGAACCAGATTACAGACACTGGTTACAGTAAGAAGCTTCCTCTTGAGTAGGTTGATTAATAACCTGAACCACCAGATTACAGACACTGGTTACAGGGAGAAGCTTCCTGTTGAGTGGGTTGATTAATAACCTGAACCACCAGATTACAGGCACTGGTTACAGGGAGAAGCTTCCTGTTGAGTGGGTTGATTAATAACCTGAACCACCAGATTACAGACACTGGTTACAGGGAGAAGCTTCCTGTTGAGTGGGTTGATTAATAACCTGAACCAGATTACAGACACTGGTTACAGTGAGAAGCTTCCTCTTGAGTGGACAGCTTGATGAAAACCAGTCAATATTCAGGTCCCCAAGAAAGTAGACCTCTCTGTTTACATCACATACACTATCAAGCATTTCACACATATGATTTAGATACTGACTGTTAGCACTTGGTGGCCAGTAGCAACACTCCACAATAAAATGATTTAGATACTGACTGTTAGCACTTGGTGGCCAGTAGCAACACTCCACAATAAAAGGATTTAGATACTGACTGTTAGCACTTGGTGGCCAGTAGCAACACTCCACAATAAAAGGATTTAGATACTGACTGTTAGCACTTGGTGGCCAGTAGCAACACTCCACAATAAAAGGATTTAGATACTGACTGTTAGCACTTGGTGGCCAGTAGCAACACTCCACAATAAAAGGATTTAGATACTGACTGTTAGCACTTGGTGGCCAGTAGCAACACTCCACAATAAAAGGATTTAGATACTGACTGTTAGCACTTGGTGGCCAGTAGCAACACTCCACAATAAAAGGATTTAGATACTGACTGTTAGCACTTGGTGGCCAGTAGCAACACTCCACAATAAAAGGATTTAGATACTGACTGTTAGCACTTGGTGGCCAGTAGCAACACTCCACAATAAAAGGATTTAGATACTGACTGTTAGCACTTGGTGGCCAGTAGCAACACTCCACAATAAAAGGATTTAGATACTGACTGTTAGCACTTGGTGGCCAGTAGCAACACTCCACAATAAAAGGATTTAGATACTGACTGTTAGCACTTGGTGGCCAGTAGCAACACTCCACAATAAAAGGATTTAGATACTGACTGTTAGCACTTGGTGGCCAGTAGCAACACTCCACAATAAAAGGATTTAGATACTGACTGTTAGCACTTGGTGGCCAGTAGCAACACTCCACAATAAAAGGATTTAGATACTGACTGTTAGCACTTGGTGGCCAGTAGCAACACTCCACAATAAAAGGATTTAGATACTGACTGTTAGCACTTGGTGGCCAGTAGCAACACTCCACAATAAAAGGATTTAGATACTGACTGTTAGCACTTGGTGGCCAGTAGCAACACTCCACAATAAAAGGATTTAGATACTGACTGTTAGCACTTGGTGGCCAGTAGCAACACTCCACAATAAAAGGATTTAGATACTGACTGTTAGCACTTGGTGGCCAGTAGCAACACTCCACAATAAAAGGATTTAGATACTGACTGTTAGCACTTG
>NC_060195.1:5778467-5838828 GCF_021184085.1 Oncorhynchus gorbuscha | reverse complement strand
AATTTAATTTATTTGTCACAAGCGCCGAATACAACAAGTGTAGACCTTACAGTCTGTAAGGGGTGTGTAACCGGTGGCAGGGGAGTCAGACGCAGGAGAGCACAACTAAGTAATAGCCGAAGCTGTTGAATAGCAAAACCAACGGCATAAAGAATAACAAGACATGGGTACAAAACCCATCGCGCACCAGTCAACATGTACACAAGCATTTACAATAAATAATACCACACAAAGACATGGGGGGAACAGAGGGTTAAATACACAACACGTAACGAGGGAAATGAAAACCAGGTGTGTGGGAAAACAAGACAAAACAAATGGAAAATTAAAAATGGATTGGCGATGGCCAGTAGACCGGTGACGTTGACCGCCGAACACCGCCCGAACAAGGAGAGGAACCGACTTCGGCAGAATCGTGACACAGTGAAATGCTTATAGCATTATAGACACAGTGAAATGCTTATAGCATTATAGACACAGTGAAATGCTTACAAGCCCTTAACCAACAGTGCTTTATTAAGAAGTTAAGAAAAAAGAAAAAATAGAAAATGGAAATAACAAATAATTTTAAAGAACAGCAGTAAAATAAAAGTAGTGAGGCTATATACAGGGTGTTACGGTACAGAGTCAATGTGGAGGCTATATACAGGGTGTTACGGTACAGAGTCAATGTGGAGGCTATATACAGGGTGTTACGGTACAGAGTCAATGTGGAGGCTATATACAGAGTGTTACAGTACAGAGTCAATGTGGAGACTATATACAGGGTGTTACGGTACCAAGTCAATGAGGAGGCTATATACAGGGTGTTACGGTACAGAGTCAATGTGGAGGCTATATACAGGGTGTTACGGTACAGAGTCAATGTGGAGGCTATATACAGGGTGTTACGATACAGAGTCAGTGTGGAGGCTATATACAGGGTGTTACGGTACAGAGTCAGTGTGGAGGCTATATACAGGGGGTACCGGTACAGAGTCAGTGTGGAGGCTATATACAGGGTGTTACGGTACAGAGTCAATGTGCGGGGGCACCGGTTAGTCGAGGTAATTGAGGTAATATGTACATATAGGTAGAGTTAAAGTGACTATGCATAGATAATTAACAGAGAGTAACAGTAGCGTAAAAGAGGGGTCTGGGTAGGCCTGTGATTAGATGTTCATCAGTCTTATGGCTTGGGGGGTAGAAGCTGTTTAGAAGCCTCTTGGACCTAGACTTGGCGCTCCGCTACTGCTTGCCGTGCGGTAGCAGAGAGAACAGTCTATGACTAGAGTGGCTGGAGTCTTTGGCCATTTGTAGGGCCTTCCTCTGACACCGCTTGGTATAGAGGTCCTGGATGGCAGGAAGGAAACTTGGCCCCAGTGATGTAGTGGGCCGTACTCACTACCCTCTGTAGTGGCTTGCGGTCGGAGGCCGAGCAGTTGCCATACCAGGCAGCATGCAACATGCTCTCGATAGTGCAGCTGTAGAACCTTTTGAGGATCTGAGGACTCGTGCCAAATCTTTTCAGTCTCCTCAGGGGGAATAGGCTTTGTCATGCCCTCTTAATGACGGTCTTAGTATGTTTGGACCATGGTAGTTTGATTGTGATGTGGACACCAAGGAACTTAAAGCTCTCAAGCTGCTAAACTACAGCCCTGTCTAAAATGGGGCGTGCTCGGTACTCCTGTAGTCCACAATCATCTCATTTTTCTTGAACACGTTGAGGTAGAGGTTGTTGTCTGTTGTCCTGTCACCACACTGCCAGGTCTCTGACCTCCTCCATATTTTTTTTAATTTTTTTTTATTTCACCTTTATTTAACCAGGTAGGCTAGTTGAGAACAGGTTCTCATTTGCAACTGCGACCTGGCCAAGATAAAGCATAGCAGTGTGAACAGACAACACAGAGTTACACATGGAGTAAAGAATTAACATATAGGCTGTGTCATTGCTGTCGGTGATCAGGCCTACCACTGTTGTGTCATCAGCAAACTTGATGATGGTGTTGGAGTCGTGCCTGGGAATGCAGTCATGGGTGAACAGGGAGTACAGGAGGGGACTGAGCACGCACTCCGGAGGGGCCCCCGTGTTGAGGATCAGCATGGCGGATGTGATGTTACCTACCCTTTCCACATGGGGGTGGCCCGTCAGGAAGTCTAGGATCCAGTTGTAGAGGGAGGTGTTTAGTCCCAGGGTCTTTAGCATAGTGAAAAGCTTTGAGGGCACTATGGTGTTGAACACTGAGCTGTTGTCTATGAAAAGCATTCTCACATAGGTGTTCCTTTTGTCCAGGTGAGAAAGGGCAGTGTGGAGTGCAATTGAGATTGCATCATCTGTGGATTTGTTGGGGAGGTATGCAAATTGGAGTGGGTCTAGGGTTTCTGGGATAATGGTGTTGATGTGAGCCATGACCAGCCTTTCAAAGCACTTTATGGCTACAGATGTGAGTGCTACAGGTTGGTAGTCATTTAGGCAGGTTACCTTAGAGTTCTTGGGCACAGGGACTATGGTGGTCCACATGAAGAGGTTATGTTCCAATGTGTTCTGTCTCCACCAGTAATACATTATGAAGAGGTTCTGTTCCACTGTGTTATCTGTCTCTATCAGTAATACATTATGAAGAGGTTCTGTTCCACTGTGTTATCTGTCTCTATCAGTAATACATTATGAAGAGGTTCTGTTCCACTGTGTTATCTGTCTCTATCAGTAATACATTATGTAGAGGTTCTGTTCCACTGTGTTATCTGTCTCTATCAGTAATACATTATGAAGAGGTTCTGTTCCACTGTGTTATCTGTCTCTATCAGTAATACATTATGTAGAGGATCAGTTCAATAAGGAGCCAGACTGATCTGAAAACATTCCTGTATATCATCAGACGATGAAACTATTTAAACCAGCCTGATCACTAGAAATAGACTTCGATCTCAGACGTTTGAAAATGTCCTGAACACGTCACTGTATTCCCTCCTCGGCATATACACACACACACACACGCACGCGCACACACACACACACACACAGGTTCATCCCTCCTTGTCTAATGTAGTCCTTTATAGACTGAGACATCAAGCATGTCATCATTAATCCACATTAACTTTGTCAGCACCTGAGTGTAATGCAATACAATATGTTTTATCTCTCACCACCTGATAGAGGCAGACAGAGATAAAGATAATAGAGGCAGACAGAGAAAGCTAATAGAGGCAGACAGAGATAAAGATAATAGAGGCAGACAGAGATAAAGATAATAGAGGCAGACAGAGATAAAGCTAAGAGGCAGATAGAGATAAAGCTTAGAGGCAGACAGAAATAAAGTTAATAGAGGCAGACAGAGAAAGCTAATAGAGGCAGACTGAGATAAGGCTAATAGAGACAGACAGAGATAAAGCTAATAGAGGCAGATAGAGATAAAGCTAATAGAGGCAGACAGAGATGAAGTTAATAGAGGCAGACATAAATAAAGTTAATAGAGGCAGACAGAGGAAGGTAATAGAGACAGACAGAAATAAAGTTAATAGAGGCAGACAGAGAAAGCTAATAGAGGCAGACAGAGATAAAGCTAATAGAGGCAGATAGAGATAAAGCTAATAGAGGCAGATAGAGATAAGGCTAAGAGGCAGATAGCGATAAAGCTAATAGAGACAGACAGAGATAAAGCTAATAGAGACAGACAGAGATAAAGCTAATAGAGGCAGACAGATATTAAGTTAATAGAGGCAGACTGAGATAAAGTTAATAGAGGCAGATAGAGAAAGTTAATAGAGGCAGACAGAGAAAGTTAATAGAGGCAGACAGAGATAAAGCTAATAGAGGCAGACAGATATTAAGTTAATAGAGGCAGACTGAGATAAAGTTAATAGAGGCAGACAGAGAAAGTTAATAGAGGCAGACAGAGATAAAGCTGAGAGGCAGATAGAGATAAAGCTAATAGAGGCAGACAGAGATAAAGCTAATAGAGACAGACAGAGATAAAGCTAATAGAGACAGACAGAGATAAAGCTAATAGAGACAGACAGAGATAAAGCTAATAGAGACAGACAGAGATAAAGCTAATAGAGGCAGATAGAGATAAAGTCCTGACCTTTCACCTGTAGGAGAACACTGGGGTTATCGTTCCTCACGTTCACAACTCTTATTAAAGCTTTTCCTGTTTCCTTCTCTCTCGCTCTCTGTGTGCGTGTCCCATTTTAAAATTTTGGGGGGTGTCTTGCTGTCTCTATAATTTGCGTAGAGTTACAATATTTACAATATTTGTCAACACAGAAGAGCTCACCACAAAGCATTAGACTGGTAGAGAACCAGACAAACATATTACAGTATATAAAGATGTAGAAACCAAAAACCACTCCCAGTGTCTCCCTTACAAAACTGTAAAAAATGTCAGACTTTGTTTTTGACTCAAAACTCTGAACTTTACAGTTCCTTCTTGATGATTTCCTACACGCATTGAATCGGTGGCGACTGGAGGAACCCTAGAGATCCTCATTGAACTATTGTTAGCCAATGGTTCATATTTGTATCTTTGGTTAGTTGAGGGGTTATTGGAGAAACCTTTAATGGTTCAACGTAGCAACTGGTTCTTGGAAGAACCCTGGAGTGGAGGAGTGGCTTACTAGAGGCGTGGCTTACTAGAGGCGTGGCTTACTAGAGGCGTGGCTTACTAGAGGCGTGGCTTACTAGAGGCGTGGCTTACTAGAGGCGTGGCTTACTAGAGGCGTGGCTTAAAGATAGATTTTTTTGGGGGGGGGCAACCACTAAGAGTAAATGTCATTCATGTTCATCTGTTCTGTTGTATTGTCTTCACGTGTCAATGAGCCTAACACAAATAAAAAAAAGCTCAGTTGGTAGAGCATGGCGCTTGTAACGCCAGGGTAGTGGGTTCGATCCCTGGGACCACCCATACGTAGAATGTATGCACACATGACTGTAAGTCGCTTTGGATAAAAGCGTCTGCTAAATGGCATATAATACAAATACACATTTTGAACTGCAGAGGTTCTGCTGGCGTGGCAAGCTAAAAAGTTCTCCCAAGCATCTTTACTTCTAAGAGTGTAAAATGTGTATAATCGCAGGAAATTAGCATTAAAACAGCAACCAAATAATAAACAGGTGAAACCAATTAGACAAAACCAAACGAACAAAGGATCGGTGGCAGCTAGTAGACCGGCGACGACGACCGCCGAGCGCCACCCAAACAAGAAGGGGAGCCGCCTTCGGTAATATTCGTGACACATTTTGCCACTGGGCAGAGAGAAAATGTTGCTGTTTTAAAGCTAATTTCCTGCGATTATACACATTTTGCCACTGGGCAGAGAGAAAATGTTGCTGTTTTAAAGCTAATTTCCAGCGATTATACACATTTTGCCACTGGGCAGAGAGAAAATGTTGCTGTTTTAAAGCTAATTTCCTGCGATTATACACATTTTGCCACTGGGCAGAGAGAAAATGTTGCTGTTTTAAAGCTAATTTCCTGCGATTATACACATTTTGCCACTGGGCAGAGAGAAAATGTTGCTGTTTTAAAGCTAATTTCCTGCGATTATACACATTTTGCCACTGGGCAGAGAGAAAAGTTGCATTTTTAAAGTGGCAATCAGCAGTTGAAACAATAACAGTGTGTTTTCCCTGCCCCTGTTTTGGATACAAATGGGCCTGGAGAAGTGTAACCACTCTCAGATTAATAGACAGAGCTGTGGATGCAAGGACTGACCATCCATCATATCACAATTATAGATATAACCGTGTTTTGAACCTGTGGGTGCTTCTCACACTGAATACTGGGGTGGCAGGGTAGCCTAGTGGTTAGAGCGTTGGACTAGTAACCGGAAGGTTGCAAGTTCAAATCCCCGAGCTGACAAGGTAAAGAAATTAATTCAGACAAAGAAATTCATTCAGTTTATAGATTAATTTCTAGATGAATACATCAGGGAGGGTCGACATGAATTCAGTTGACAGATCTTCTTATAATTATTTTTGTCCCGTCTTTCAGGTGGACGTGGACACTGCACGGACTTGGAGACAGAACCAATGGAGATCAGCCTCTCATGACAACAACAACAACAACAACAACAACTTGACTCTTCCTGAATTCTACAGCACCACGTTCTACCCTACACTCCTTCAATAGGGACTGGAGAGACAGATCACCCAGACTTACAGTTGAAGTATCATCCCAGACTGTATAAACAACTGACTTCCCTTAACATAGACACTGTTATCTCCTCTAAAAACAACCCAAATAAACCAACTGACAGCTGGAATTGCAGAGGGATCAGACTGAGAACTGCCTGGGCCTCAGCTCAGTACAGGATATAAAGGTAATGTATTGATATAGTGGTAATGTATGGATATAATGACAATGTATTGATATAATGACAATGTATTGATATAGTGGTAATGTATGGATATAATGACAATGTATGGATATAATGGTAATGTATTGATATAATGACAATGTATTGATATAATGGTAATGTATTGATATAATGACAATGTATTGATATAGTGGTAATGTATGGATATAATGACAATGTATGGATATAATGACAATGTATTGATATAGTGGTAATGTATGGATATAATGACAATGTATTGATATAATGGTAATGTATGGATATAATGACAATGTATTGATATAATGACAATGTATTGATATAGTGGTAATGTATGGATATAATGACAATGTATGGATATAATGGTAATGTATTGATATAATGACAATGTATGGATATAATGACAATGTATTGATATAGTGGTAATGTATGGATATAATGGTAATGTATTGATATAATGACAATGTATTGATATAATGGTAATGTATTGATATAATGACAATGTATTGATATAGTGGTAATGTATGGATATAATGACAATGTATTGATATAATGGTAATGTATTGATATAGTGGTAATGTATGGATATAATGACAATGTGTTGATATAATGGTAATGTATTGATATAGTGGTAATGTATTGATATAATGGTAATGTATTGATATAGTGGTAATGTATTGATATAGTGGTAATGTATTGATATAGTGGTAATGTATTGATATAGTGGTAATGTATGGATATAATGACAATGTATGGATATAATGACAATGTATTGATATAGTGGTAATGTATTGATATAATGACAATGTATTGATATAATGGTAATGTATTGATATAGTGGTAATGTATGGATATAATGACAATGTATTGATATAGTGGTAATGTATTGATATAGTGGTAATGTATTGATATAGTGGTAATGTATTGATATAATGGTAATGTATTGATATAGTGTTAATGTATGGATATAATGGTAACATATTGTATATCTCTGCATCTAATCCAAACCAATATCCGTCAGGACTAAAACGTGACTCCCAGCATTGACTCCTGGATGGATGGATGAGAATAAGAAAAGAGAAAGAAAGAAAAGATATAGCTGACGTATCGGCCAGTGGCGTCTCTGAAACTCGTAGCTGCTCTTTGGAGTGACCTTTTCTAGAGGGAAATGTTGTTTCTCACTCCGTCCGAACCAAAGGACAGGAAGCTTTGAAACACACGGCCCCCCTGGTCCCCCCCCCCCTCTTTGGCATTGTTGAGTCTAAAGTGCTGCTCGCTTTCTCCGCAAGAAAAATAATCTGTCAGGGAGAGATTGCAATACAGTCAACAGGCATGTTTGGGTGGTTGGACTAAGAAAGGAAAGAGAGAATGATTGGAAGAAAGGGGGAGGAAGAGAAAATAATCGTCTGGGTTTTGGAGAAAAATAAAGATTTAGAGGGAGGCAAGACAGACGCAAACAGAAACAGAACAGTTTGATGGTTTCTCAGCCTTTCTCCTTTAGCTGGAGATTTGAAGTAGAGCACATCGTTATTGGGAACTGATCCAGCGTGCTGTGTGTCTGTGGAGCTCCCAGCCCGCTTTAGTCTCCTGGGATATCCCTGATACTGTTTCTGGTCCTGTTCTCCCATCCGTCACCCTCTCTCCTTGCTAGCTAGCTAGCTACAGGACTACGGGACTAAAGGAAAACCTTAAGGAGGAATACTGAAGGAAGTCTGGGGGAAGAGGTGTCCAGCAGCAGGAGAAGCAACATGGATAGCTAAGATTCTCTTTATCCCCACTGGTGATTCACTTTTTTTGCTCCACTCGCTCCAAAAGAGGAGTGTCTGAACTTACTCTGAACGCTCCACAAACGGTGATCCTCAAGCTGACACACAGACCAAACCAGGGGGGGGCCGCAGACGGTCTGGGTAGAAGAAGAGACAGAAACTGTGGAGCAAACCAGAGGAGAACAAGAGAGGCTCCAGAACTCCTCCAGCAGAGCAACAAAGAGATGGAGACGGAGAGGGGTCATATGTCCGTGAGGAGAGGGGTAAGCTGGAGCCCAGGTGGAGGGAGGAAGCCCCTTCAGAGGGTGCATGGCGGGAACACGGACACCGGCAAAAGAGAGAGTGACGCATCTTCAGAAAGGCGGGACTACAAAGCGATCAAAGGACAGGCGACATCAACCTCCACCAATCAGCTGACTCGGAAAACCAGTAAGTTTGATGTTTATTCTATTTACATGGTTTTGTCTTCTAGTTACCTGCTGGGTTTCTGACCTGCCACAGGGCAGCAGCAGGAGGGAATGTGGAACATGATGGAAGTACACTGAAGGGACTCTGAGATGCAGTAGTTTAAAGTGGTTGAGAATTTCCTTTTGCGAGTGTGGAGACGTAGATTTTTCCGGATACCTCAATTTTTTCAAATTATTATCAATATTATTATTATTATTATTATTATTATTATTGTTATTATTATCATTATTTTTATTATTATTAATATTATCATTATTATTAGTATTATCATTATTATTAATATTATTATTAATGCTATGATTATTAATATTATTATTATTATTAATGCTATCATTATTAATATTATTATTATTATTAATGCTATTATTATTAATATTATTATTATTATTAATGCTATTATTATTCATATTATTATTATTATTAATGCTATCATTATTAATATTATTATTAGTAGTAGTATTATTAGTGTTAGTATTACTATTATTATTATTATTATTATTATTATTATTATTATTATTAATATTAGTATTACTATTATTATTATTATTATTATTATTATTATTATTATTATTATTAATATTAGTATTACTATTATTCATATTATTATTATTGTTATGATGATTACTACTGTTATTATTATTATTATTATTATTTCTATTATTATTTATAGTATTATTATTATTATTAATATTAGTATTACTATTATTAATAACCGCATTAATATTATTAAAAATATTGTTATTATTATTATTATTATTTCTATTATTATTTATAGTATTATTATTATTATTGTTATTATTATTAATATTATTATGAATATCTGGCCAAACCTTCCCCTAACCCTGACGACGCTGGGTCAAGGGACTCCCGATCACGGCCGGTTGTGATACAGCCCGGGAACGAATCCGGGTCTGTGGTGGAGCTTCTAGCACTACGATGCAGTGCCTTTAGACTGCTGCGCCACTCGGGAGGTCGGAACTCTCCATTTTTAACACGTATGAACACAGAAGCTAATCACACAGCCGACCAAATGACATGAGATATTACTTCTGGGAGATTATACTCCATGTTATGTCAGAGATGGTTAAACGTTCAAAGAAACATCTGTTTCCCTGCAATAAAAACGTAGACTGGGCTACCATGGCACACACACACACACGCACGCACAGACACAAACACACACACACACACGCACGCACGCACAGACACAAACACATATACAGCAACTGGACACATCTGAGATGGAAAGTTAATCCTGCATCCCAACCTAAAGGGCAATCTCAGAAACACTTCATACCCAGTACCAGTCCAGACCATAATGGACTGAGCTCAGACTTCATACCCAGTACCAGTCCAGACCATAATGGACTGAGCTCAGACTTCATACCCAGTACCAGTCCAGACCATAATGGACTGAGCTCAGACTTCACACCCAGTACCAGTCCAGACCATAATGGACTGAGCTCAGACTTCATACCCAGTACCAGTCCAGACCATAATGGACTGAGCTCAGACTTCACACCCAGTACCAGTCCAGACCATAATGGACTGAGCTCAGACTTCATACCCAGTACCAGTCCAGACCATAACGGACTGAGCTCAGACTTCACACCCAGTACCAGTCCAGACCATAACGGACTGAGCTCAGACTTCATACCCAGTACCAGTCCAGACCATAATGGACTGAGCTCAGACTTCATATCCAGTACCAGTCCAGACCATAATGGACTGAGCTGAGACTTCATAATAAGTTCTTTCCAGATCATTATCCTGCCATAGTTGGAGTCGCTACTTGTGTGGCAGAGCGGGAGGTAAACACGTCAGTGATGAAGGAAAAACTCCTTAGAGAGTAACATGGAAAACCCCTCAGACAGCGTGTGTGTGTGTGTGTGTGTGTGTGTGTGTGTGTGTGTGTGTGTGTGTGTGTGTGTGTGTGTGTGTGTGTGTGTGTGTGTGTGTGTGTGTGTGTGTGTGTGTGTGTGTGTGTGTGTGTGTGTGTGTGTGTGTGTGTGTGTGTGTGTGTGCACAACTGCGATACAGATTAGCCTACTATACTGAGCTGAAGCAGTAAACCTAATATCGTCGGAACAGATGAACAAACTACAGATTTACAAGACGTTGTTGTGCAGTAATTGAGAAACACATCAGAAAATGTAGGCCAAATGACTCTGTAACAATCTATAGTTAGTAGATGCAGTCATTCAATTAAAGTTTATAGTTCACCAAATTGGAGAATAAATATAATACATTATATTACATGCAAACAACGCATCCTGCGATTTTTAACCCTGTGTTTAGTAGACTGTTTTCCATTGGGATTTGGAGAGGGGCTGAGTCCTATTGGGATTTGGAGAGAGGCTGAGTCCTATTCGGATTTGGAGAGAGGCTGAGTCCTATTCGGATTTGGAGAGGGGCGGAGTCCTATTCGGATTTGGAGCGGGCTGAGTCCTATTTGGATTTGGAGAGAGGCTGAGTCCTATTCGGATTTGGAGAGGGGCTGAGTCCTATTCGGATTTGGAGAGAGGCTGAGTCTTATTGGAATTTGGAGCGGGGCTGAGTCCTATTCGGATTTGGAGAGGGGCTGAGTCCAATAGGATTTGGAGAGGGGCTGTGTTCTATTCGGATTTGGAGAGGGGCTGAGTCCAATAGGATTTGGAGAGGGGCTGTGTTCTATTCGGATTTGGAGAGGGGCTGAGTCCTATTCGGATTTGGAGAGGGGCTGAGTCCTATTCGGATTTGGAGAGGGGCTGAGTCCTATTCGGATTTGGAGAGAGGCTCAGTCCTATTCGGATTTGGAGAGGCTGAGTCCTAATCGGATTTGGAGAGTGGCTGAGTCCTATTCGGATTTGGAGAGAGGCTGAGTCCTATTCGAATTTGGAGAGTGGCTGAGTCCTATTCGGATTTGGAGAGGCTCAGTCCTATTCGGATTTGGAGAGAGGCTGAGTCCTAATCGGATTTGGAGAGTGGCTGAGTCCTATTCGGATTTGGAGAGAGGCTGAGTCCTATTCGAATTTGGAGAGAGGTTGAGTCCTATTCGGATTTGGAGAGAGGTTGAGTCCTATTCGGATTTGGAGAGAGGCTGAGTCCTATTCGGATTTGGAGAGGGGCTGAGTCCTATTCGGTTTTGGAGGGAGGCTGAGTCCGATTCGGATTTGGAGAGGGGCTGAGTCCTATTCGTCTGTGTGGGAGCCTCTATGGACAATATTAATTGTTGTTGAATATTTTATTTATCAGTGATTGTGTTTCTATCTCCTGCGTTGTTATAGTCTTCGACGCTGAGCTCCTATCACACAGCAATACTGTAGCCTACCAACACTGTCAAATATATGAAATAGACAATGATGCTGAGCTCCTATCACACAGCAATACTGTAGCCTACCAATACTGTCAAATATATGAAATAGACAATGATGCTGAGCTCCTATCACACAGCAATACTGTAGCCTACCAATACTGTCAAATATATGAAATAGACAATGATGCTGAGCTCCTATCACACAGCAATACTGTAGCCTACCAATACTGTCAAATATATGAAATAGACAATGATGCTGAGCTCCTATCACACAGCAATACTGTAGCCTACCAATACTGTCAAATATATGAAATAGACAATGATGCTGAGCTCCTATCACACAGCAATACTGTAGCCTACCAATACTGTCAAATATATGAAATAGGCTACCGTTTTATTTACTTTCATTTACTTACTTTCATGTTTGGCTTCTAAATGAGGGATGGATAAATGGTGGCCTAATATTTTAATGGGAATAAACCATTCATGTCAGAGAAGGAAAAACATGTTCTGTAATACGATTATGATTCAGTCCTTCATAATAAAAGACATGTTCTGTAATACGATTATGATTCAGTCCTTCATAATAAAATATAATAATAATAATATATGCCATTTAGCAGACGCTTTTATCCAAAGCGACTTACAGTCATGTGTGCATACATTCTACGTATGGGTGGTCCCGGGGATCGAACCCACTACCCTGGCGTTACAATCGCCATGCTTCTACCAACTGAGCTACAGAAGGACCACAAACATGTTCTGTATTATGATTATGATTCAGTCCTTCATAATAAAAGACATGTCCTGTAATACGATTATGATTCAGTCCTTCATAATAAAAGACATGTCCTGTAATACGATTATGATTCAGTCCTTCATAATAAAAGACATGTCCTGTAATACGATTATGATTCAGTCCTTCATAATAAAAGACATGTTCTGTTATATGATTATGATTCAGTCCTTCATAATAAAAGCAATATAAATATATCCATCAATATGCTGCAAAACAATCTCCTTCCCAACGGCAAATACATCTGTTTTCTCATTAGGCCTACGTTCTGTTTTTATTGGCCGACCATTATTAGAAATCCTGTGCCTCAAACACCTCCATTTCCCACAAAATTACAATATTTACTTGCAATACAATCGATCCCTCTAGAAGTTGTATGTATGGTCTGAGATTTACGTGGAGATGTGCACACTATCTCGTCAAGTTTAAACGTTTATAAATAACAACTTTTTGGGGGAGAAAACTGTCCCACACAAGGTTGAAAGTAGTTTTTGTGCGCACGTACCGTTGACAATTGAGTCCACGAGAGAAAGACGTGATGTTTTCTCATGCCAAGGAAGCCCTTTAGATTTGATTGAATTGAGAGAGTGAAAGACACAGGTCAGATCGGAGTGAGAGTGAAGTAACAACTAAAGGAGGGAGCCTCATTGTCAGGGGCCAAGTTGTGTCTCTGCTGGAGGAGAGCAGAAAGTCTTGTGCCTCCATGCAGGGGAGTCCAGAAAGAAGTTCTCTGGAGTTCACAGAGGGCAGACAGAGAGGGAATGTCAGCTAGCCCAGACCAGAAAGAGTGAGGTAGTGAGTTCACAGAGGGCAGACAGAGAGGGAATGTCAGCTAGCCCAGACCAGAAAGAAGTTCTCTGGAGTTCACAGAGGGCAGACAGAGAGGGAATGTCAGCTAGCCCAGACCAGAAAGAGTGAGGTAGTGAGTTCACAGAGGGCAGACAGAGAGGGAATGTCAGCTAGCCCAGACCAGAAAGAGTGAGGTAGTGAGTTCACAGAGGGCAGACAGAGAGGGAATGAGGGCAGACAGAGAGGGAATGTCAGCTAGCCCAGACCAGAAAGAGTGAGGTAGTGAGTTCACAGAGGGCAGACAGAGAGGGAATGTCAGCTAGCCCAGACCAGAAAGAGTGAGGTAGTGAGTTCACAGAGGGCAGACAGAGAGGGAATGTCAGCTAGCCCAGACCAGAAAGAGTGAGGTAGTGAGTTCACAGAGGGCAGACAGAGAGGGAATGAGGGCAGACAGAGAGGGAATGTCAGCTAGCCCAGACCAGAAAGAAGTGAGGTAGTGAGTTCATGGGCTCCTGAGATCTTCTGCAAAAATTATATAATTACAGTTGGATAAATGTAGATAAACTTGATTTTTCTTTCTGACAATGACTTATACAGGATACTAACCTCAACATCAAATCAAATGTCATACCTAAAACCTTGATTTTGGATAAAATGACCTGAATGGACTATTACTACCGAGGACAATGAAGAACAAACTTCTAACAAACCTTAACCTGTAGAAGAAACACATAGGAACCTGGAAGTATCATCCAACACGAAGCTGAGTGAGTCATGTTCAGTCTGAACCTACTTATGAAGCCAAAAAGTTAAAGACAATAATCTCTAGGTCATTTTGTTCTATAAAGCTTAATAAATAAGGCTACAAAGTTACCAAACCAGACCATCCCCTGGCATGGTGCTATATTAACCAGACCATCCCCTGGCATGGTGCTATATTAACCAGACCATCCCCTGGCATGGTGCTATATTAACCAGACCATCCCCTGGCATGGTGCTATATTAACCAGACCATCCCCTGGCATGGTGCTATATTAACCAGACCATCCCCTGGCATGGTGCTATATTAACCAGACCATCCCCTGGCATGGTGCTATATTAACCAGACCATCCCCTGGCATGGTGCTATATTAACCAGACCATCCCCTGGCATGGTGCTATATTAACCAGACCATCCCCTGGCATGGTGCTATATTAACCAGACTATCCCCTGGCATGGTGCTATATTAACCAGACCATCCCCTGGCATGGTGCTATATTAACCAGACCATCCCCTGGCATGGTGCTATATTAACCAGACCATCCCCTGGCATGACACTGTGCTATATTAACCAGACCATCCCCTGGCATGGTGCTATATTAACCAGACCATCCCCTGGCATGACACTGTGCTATATTAACCAGACCATCCCCTGGCATGGTGCTATATTAACCAGACCATCCCCTGGCATGACACTGTGCTATATTAACCAGACCATCCCCTGGCATGACACTGTGCTATATTAACCAGACCATCCCCTGGCATGGCACAGTGCTATTAGAGCACACTACCCCTATGTCAAGAGAGAGGGTATTGGCCCAGGGTGGAAACTCAGAATACTAGACATTTAGGAAATTGTAACAACCTCTGTCAATGTGTACAAGTCTGGGACAGACAGTAATCGTACAGGACATCCTCATGCAGCTCCAGCAGGACTTTTACGGGATCAAAGAGAGAGAGCACATCAGTAAAAGATCTCTGTCTGTGACGACTCCCACATCCTAAATGAATCTGATCACACCTCTTCAAACTGTCCTGCAGATGAGGGTGGTCACCTCCCGGTGTCCAGGGTATAAACCATCTGACTCAGATCGTTTTTTTGGGCTCAAGTTTCAGGAGCTTCTTTAGCACCTCGGACTCAGTGACCGTCTGCAGGGAGAAACTTTGTAGTGGGGCAGGAGAAAAAGAGTGAGGAGCATTGGGGATAGTCGCATTAGAAGGGGTGGGAGATGAGGAAATGTTGGACAGGTAAGGAGGCATGGCTGAGTCAAATAGGAATCCTGACTTAATGAAGTGGTGATTAAAGAGCTCAGCCATGTGCTCCTTGTCAGTAACAACCACATCAACTTCATTAAGGGACATGAGCAGCTGTGAAGAGGAGGGTTTATTCTCCAGGTCTTTAACCGTTTTCCGGTTAGACCTACAGAGAGAGTACTGCTCCTTAAAGTAACTATGTTTGGCCTTCCAGATAGCCTGAGTTCACTGATTTCTCATTTGGCTGAACGAGAGCCCGTCAGCCTGAGTATGTGTGTGCCGAGCGTTTCGTCAAAAGCCATTCTTGAGGTGGAGTAACTCTGCAAGATCACAGTCAAACCAGGGGCTGAACCTGTTTTTAATTCTCATTTTCTTTATGGAGGGTGTGTTTGTTAACAATACCACTGTAAATATAAAAAAAGAAGGTCCAAGTGTCTTCGACAGAGGGATCAAGCTGATTCTATACCATTTTACAGAGGCCAGTTCATGAAGGAAGGCTTGCTCATTAAAGTTTTTTAGCAAGCGTCTATAACAAATCAGGACAGGTTGTTTCACTGAGCAGCCATTACGAACACAGGCTGTAAAACAGAGGTCACTAAGGTCATTACAGAAAAGATCAGACTGATACCTATCGGGATTATTTGTGAGGATAACATCAAGGAGAGTAGCTGTTTCTGGGTGTTTAAAAGTATAATAACGAGTTAAAAAAGGAGTTAAAAATATATCTAAATATATGGACGAGCAATGTCGGAGTGGCATTGACTAGAATACAGTAGAATAGAATGCAGTGGAATAGAATACAGTAGAATAGAATACAGTAGAATAGAATGCAGTAGAATAGAATACAATAGAATAGAATGCAGTAGAATAGAATACAGTAGAATAGAATGCAGTAGAATAGAATACAGTAGAATAGAATACAGTAGAATAGAATGCAGTAGAATAGAATACAGTAGAATAGAATACAGTAGAATAGAATGCAGTAGAATAGAATACAGTAGAATAGAATGCAGTAGAATAGAATACAGTAGAATAGAATACAGTAGAATAGAATACAGTATATACATATGGCATGAGTAAAGCAGTATGTAAACATTACTAAAGTGATGAGTGTTCCGTTATTAAAGTGACCAGTGATTCCATGTCTATGTCTATAGGGCAGCAGCCTCTAAGGTGCAGGGTTGAGTAACCGGGTGGTAGCCGACTAGTGGTGGCTATTTAACTGTCTGATGGCCTTGAGATAGAAGCTGTTTTTCAGTGTCTCCGTCCAAGCTTTGATGCACTTGTACAGACCTCGCCTTCTGGATGGTAGCGGGGTGAACAGGCAGTGGCTCGGGTGGTTGTTGTCCTGATTATGATGTATGTTCCGGAGTTCTAAATTGAGCAGCTGCTGAAAAATGAGCTCCTGTATATATTGAGATTTAAATGTTTTTTTAGAGTGAAGTACATCGAAAAAATCAAGAGAAAACTGCAAGACTCAATAGAAGAGAAAACCAGGAACAAACCAAAAAAGACGGGCTTTTGAAAAATTAACTATTTTTCATAAAATTGTACAGTTATCTTAGCTAGTTGAATTGCTAGCAGAATTGTTTACTTGTTGCTAAGCAGTTGCTAGGAACTCTCCTGTAAGAAGCTAGCTAGCTTACAAAGAATAACAACAAAAAATATCTAGTTAACAGAAGAAAGGAAGATAAAATAAGGACAAAAGAAGGACAGAAGAAAAGGAAAAGAAAGAGGACAACAAAGTGAAACAGTCAGCACTTCTATTGCAACTTCGTATTTCGTCGTCCTAACGTAGTCTACACTGCTATCTGCCCAGCAGCTAGCCAGCTAGCAAACGTCCACCGTCTACCGAATAGCAGCACTGTAGAAACTATTACACTCAACTGAACGACTTGATTAGTGTAGTGTTAGCTAGCTACATAGTTGTCTTTGCTGTCTTCGTATCCAAGATAATTGTGTAGTTTAGAGCGTGTAGTCTTAGAGTGATTATCTTAATTTACCGAGGTTAGCTAGCCAGCTATTTGTCGTCCTTAACGTAGGAGACTCTGCTAGCTAGCCAACAGCTAGCCAACGTCTACTGAATAGAACTTCCGCACTCAACAACCCGGTCGCATTCCGCTTCGCTCCACAGGTAGTATCACATTTTTCATTTCATTTCTTTACAGCACAACGGTTTGATTTGTTTGATCGTAGCTAGCTACATAGCTAGCTACATAGCCGTCTGTGTATCAAAGATAATTGTGTAGTCTAGAGCGATTTTCTAGGTTAGCTAGCCAGCTATTGTCGTTCTTTTAACGCAACGTAACGTAATCAACACTGCTAGCTAGCCAGCTAGCCCCGAATAGCAGCACTGTAGAAACTATTACACTCAACGAAACGACTTGATTAGTGTAGTGTCAACAACGCAGCCACTGCCAGCTAGCCTACAAAGTCAACAACGCAGCCACTGCCAGCTAGCCTACTTCAGCAGTACTGTATCATTTGAATCATTTTAGTCAATAAGATTCTTGCTACGTAAGCTTAACTTTCTGAACATTCGAGACGTGTAGTCCACTTGTCATTCCAATCTCCTTGCATTAGCGTAGCCTCTTCTGTAGCCTGTCAACTATGTGTCTGTCTATCCCTGTTCTCTCCTCTCTGCACAGACCATACAAACGCTCCACACCGCGTGGCCGCTGCCACCCTAATCTGGTGGTCCCAGCGCGCACGACCCACGTGGAGTTCCAGGTCTCCGGTAGCCTCTGGAACTGCCGATCTGCGGCCAACAAGGCAGAGTTCATCTCAGCCTATGCCTCCCTCCAGTCCTCGACTTCTTGGCACTGACAGAAACATGGATCACCACAGATAACACTGCTACTCCTACTGCTCTCTCTTCGTCCGCCCACGTGTTCTCGCACACCCCGAGAGCTTCTGGTCAGCGGGGTGGTGGCATCGGGATCCTTATCTCTCCCAAGTGGTCATTCTCTCTTTCTCCCTTACCCATCTGTCTATCGCCTCCTTTGAATTTCATGCTGTCACAGTTACCAGCCCTTTCAAGCTTAACATCCTTATCATTTATCGCCCTCCAGGTCCCCTCGGAGAGTTCATCAATGAGCTTGATGCATTGATAAGCTCCTTTCCTGAGGACGGCTCACCTCTCACAGTTCTGGGCGACTTTAACCTCCCCACATCTACCTTTGACTCATTCCTCTCTGCCTCCTTCTTTCCACTCCTCTCCTCTTTTGACCTCACCCTCTCACCTTCCCCCCCTACTCACAAGGCAGGCAATACGCTCGACCTCATCTTTACTAGATGCTGTTCTTCCACTAACCTCATTGCAACTCCCCTCCAAGTCTCCGACCACTACCTTGTATCCTTTTCCCTCTCGCTCTCATCCAACACTTCCCACACTGCCCCTACTCGGATGGTATCGCGCCGTCCCAACCTTCGCTCTCTCTCCCCCGCTACTCTCTCCTCTTCCATCCTATCATCTCTTCCCTCTGCTCAAACCTTCTCCAACCTATCTCCTGATTCTGCCTCCTCAACGCTCCTCTCCTCCCTTTCTGCATCCTTTGACTCTCTATGTCCCCTATCTTCCAGGCCGGCTCGGTCCTCCCCTCCCGCTCCGTGGCTTGACGACTCATTGCGAGCTCACAGAACAGGGCTCCGGGCAGCCGAGCGGAAATGGAGGAAAACTCGCCTCCCTGCGGACCTGGCATCCTTTCGCTCCCTCCTCTCTACATTTTCCTCCTCTGTCTCTGCTGCTAAAACCACTTTCTACCACTCTAAATTTCAAGCATCTGCCTCTAACCCTAGGAAGCTCTTTGCCACCTTCTCCTCTCTCCTGAATCCTCCTCCCCCTACCCCCCTCCTCCTCTCTGCAGATGACTTCGTCAACCATTTTGAAAAGAAGGTCGACGACATCCGATCCTCGTTTGCTAAGTCAAACGACACTGCTGGTTCTGCTCACACTGCCCTACCCTGTGCTCTGACCTCTTTCTCCCCTCTCTCTCAGATGAAATCTCGCGTCTTGTGACGGCCGGCCGCCCAACAACCTGCCCGCTCGACCCTATCCCCTCCTCTCTTCTCCAGACCATTTCCGGAGACCTTCTCCTTACCTCACCTCGCTCATCAACTTATCCCTGACCGCTGGCTACGTCCCTTCCGTCTTCAAGAGAGCGAGAGTTGCACCCCTTCTGAAAAAACCTACACTCGATCCCTCCGATGTTAACAACTACAGACCAGTATCCCTTCTTTCTTTTCTCTCCAAAACTCTTGAACGTGCCGTCCTTGGTCAGCTCTCCCGCTATCTCTCTCAGAATGACCTTCTTGATCCAAATCAGTCAGGTTTCAAGACTAGTCATTCAACTGAGACTGCTCTTCTCTGTATCACGGAGGCGCTCCGCACCGCTAAAGCTAACTCTCTCTCCTCTGCTCTCATCCTTCTAGACCTATCGGCTGCCTTCGATACTGTGAACCATCAGATCCTCCTCTCCACCCTCTCCGAGTTGGGCATCTCTGGCGCGGCCCACGCTTGGATTGCGTCCTACCTGACAGGTCGCTCCTACCAGGTGGCGTGGCGAGAATCTGTCTCCTCACCACGCGCTCTCACCACTGGTGTCCCCCAGGGCTCTGTTCTAGGCCCTCTCCTATTCTCGCTATACACCAAGTCACTTGGCTCTGTCATAACCTCACATGGTCTCTCCTATCATTGCTATGCAGACGACACACAATTAATCTTCTCCTTTCCCCCTTCTGATGACCAGGTGGCGAATCGCATCTCTGCATGTCTAGCAGACATATCAGTGTGGATGACGGATCACCATCTCAAGCTGAACTTCGGCAAGACGGAGCTGCTCTTCCTCCCGGGGAAGGACTGCCCGTTCCATGATCTCGCCATCACGGTTGACAACTCCATTGTGTCCTCCTCCCAGAGTGCTAAGAACCTTGGCGTGATCCTGGACAACACCCTGTCGTTCTCAACTAACATCAAGGCGGTGGCCCGTTCCTGTAGGTTCATGCTCTACAACATCCGCAGAGTACGACCTTGCCTCACACAGGAAGCGGCGCAGGTCCTAATCCAGGCACTTGTCATCTCCCGTCTGGATTACTGCAACTCGCTGTTGGCTGGGCTCCCTGCCTGTGCCATTAAACCCCTACAACTCATCCAGAACGCCGCAGCCCGTCTAGTGTTCAACCTTCCCAAGTTCTCTCACGTCACCCCGCTCCTCCGCTCTCTCCACTGGCTTCCAGTTGAAGCTCGCATCCGCTACAAGACCATGGTGCTTGCCTACGGAGCTGTGAGGGGAACGGCACCTCAGTACCTCCAGGCTCTGATCAGGCCCTACACCCAAATAAGGGCACTGCGTTCATCCACCTCTGGCCTGCTCGTCTCCCTACCACTGAGGAAGTACAGTTCCCGCTCAGCCCAGTCAAAACTGTTCGCTGCTCTGGCTCCCCAATGGTGGAACAAACTTCCTCACGACGCCAGGACAGCGGAGTCAATCACCACCTTCCGGAGACACCTGAAACCCCACCTCTTTAAGGAATACTTAGGATAGGATAAAGTAATCCTTCTCACCCCCTCCCCCTTAAAATATTTAGATGCACTATTGTAAAGTGGCTGTTCCACTGGATGTCATAAGGTGAATGCACCAATTTGTAAGTCGCTCTGGATAAGAGCGTCTGCTAAATGACTTAAATGTAAATGTAAATGTAATTATCTTTTTGGGCTTCCTGTGACATCGGGTGCTGTAGATGTTCTGGAGGGCAGGTAGTTTGCCCCTGGAGATGCGTTGGGCAGACCGCACCACACCCTCTGGAGAGCCCTGTGGTTGAGGGCGGTGCATTTGCCATACCAGGCGGTTATCCGGCCGACAGGATACTCTCAATTGTGCATCTGTAAAAGTGTGTTAGGTCTTAGGGGCCACGTCAAATTTCTTCATCCTCCTGAGGTTGAAGAGACACTGATGCACCTTCTTCACCACGCTGTCTGTGTGGTTGACCATTTCAGATTGTCAGTGATGTGTACGCCGAGGATCTTGAAGCTTTTCACCTTCTCCACTGCAGTCCCATCGATGTGGATAGGGGCGTGCTCTCTCTGCTGTTTCCTGAAGTCCACCATCACCTTCGTTTTGTTGACGGTGAGGGAAAGGTTATTTTCCTGGCACCACTCCCAGAGCCCTCACCTCCTCCCTGTAGACTGTATCATCATTGTTGGTAATCAGGCCAACTACTGTTGTGTCATCTGCAAACTTCATCATTGAGTCAGAGGACAGACTAGGGGCCTCCAGCCACATCATAATTAACATGGGCACAAATGACTTAAGGGCCCAGCAGGAAAGGGTGGCCAAAGCACTCAAGGGAGTGATTGAAAAAGCTTCTTCCACTTTCCCCAACGCACAAGTGGTTATCTCTGCCCTGATACCACAGAAAGATTTCCACCTTGCCTCCATACAGCGGGTGAATGCAAGCATTTCGCGAGACTGTGCCTCAAAACCTGATGTCTACCTGGCCCACCACTCCACCCTGGACTTGAACAGCCTTTATGACCAGGTCCACCTCTACAAGACAGCAATCCCAACGGATACCCCACCCAGACTAGCGAAACACCCTCCTAGACCTGCGAACCCCCCCCCCCCCCCTGAAGGACCTGCACCGAGAGAACCCATGCCAAGCAAACCCTGGCCACACACTATATAGGCCCCCCATATCAGACCTATGCCCCTTCTGCCCACCCCATGCGCCCCGCCCCTGCGGCAAGGACCTCAACATGACAGCAGGACATATTCCCAGGCCGTGAGCAGGGCAACAGTCCCAACACCCACTATTACACCCACCACAAACCCCATCCTGCAACCTAAGAGTTATGTATCAGATGCTCAACATGCTCTGCTCACACCTACTGTGATGGTCCGGGCCTAAACCACACAAAAACAACACTAGACACTATGGAACACAAAGCTTTTACTATCTCATCCTGGAATATACAAGGCCTGAGGTCACCTGCCATTGGCCAAAAGAGCAGGAACCTGGACTCAAAGAAATCGACAGCTGTTAGTCCCATCCACCACACTACCAGGTGGGTGGTATAGAGGAGACGGACCCACTGGTTGCCCTCTAGGTTACAGACAGCTGTTAGTCCCATCCACCACACTACCAGGTGGGTGGTATAGAGGAGACGGACCCACTGGTTGCCCTCTAGGTTACAGACAGCTGTTAGTCCCATCCACCACACTACCAGGTGGGTGGTATAGAGGAGACAGACCCACTGGTTGTCCTCTAGGTTACAGACAGCTGTTAGTCCCATCCACCACACTACCAGGTGGGTGGTATAGAGGAGACGGACCCACTGGTTGCCCTCTAGGTTACAGACAGCTGTTAGTCCCATCCACCACACTACCAGGTGGGTGGTATAGAGGAGACGGACCCACTGGTTGCCCTCTAGGATACAGACAGCTGTTAGTCCCATCCACCACACTACCAGATGGGTGGTATAGAGGAGACGGACCCACTGGTTGCCCTCTAGGTTACAGACAGCTGTTAGTCCCATCCACCACACTACCAGGTGGGTGGTATAGAGGAGACAGACCCACTGGTTGTCCCCTAGGTTACAGACAGCTCTTAGTCCCATCCACCACACTACCAGGTGGGTGGTATAGAGGAGACAGACCCACTGGTTGTCCTCTAGGTTACAGACAGCTGTTAGTCCCATCCACCACACTACCAGGTGGGTGGTATAGAGGAGACGGACCCACTGGTTGCCCTCTAGGTTACAGACAGCTGTTAGTCCCATCCACCACACTACCAGGTGGGTGGTATAGAGGAGACGGACCCACTGGTTGCCCTCTAGGTTACAGACAGCTGTTAGTCCCATCCACCACACTACCAGGTGGGTGGTATAGAGGAGACGGACCCACTGGTTGCCCTCTAGGTTACAGACAGCTGTTAGTCCCATCCACCACACTACCAGGTGGGTGGTATAGAGGAGACAGACCCACTGGTTGTCCTCTAGGTTACAGACAGCTGTTAGTCCCATCCACCACACTACCAGGTGGGTGGTATAGAGGAGACAGACCCACTGGTTGCCCTCTAGGTTACAGACAGCTGTTAGTCCCATCCACCACACTACCAGGTGGGTGGTATAGAGAGACGGACCCACTGGTTGCCCTCTAGGTTACAGACAGCTGTTAGTCCCATCCACCAAACTACCAGGTGTGAAACAGGGAAGAGACTCAGGGGGTATGCTAATTTGATAAAGAGCAGACCTAACCCACTCTATTAAATGAGTCAAAACAGGAACATTTTACATCTGGCTAGAACTTAATAAGGACATTTTCTCAAAAGAGACAAATGTCCTTATGTGTGCTTACCTATATCACCCCAATATAATCCCCATACTTTAACAATGACAGCTTCTCCATCCTAGAGGGGGAGATCAACAATTTCCAGGCCCACGGACATGTACTAGAGCTGTGGAAACCTAAATGCCAAAACTGGACAAGAACCTTACACCCTCAGCACACAGGGGGACAAACACATACATTACATTTACATTTACATTTAAGTCATTTAGCAGACGCTCTTATCCAGAGCGACTTACAAATTGGTGCATTCACCTTAAGACATCCAGTGGAACAGTCACTTTACAATAGTGCATCTAAATCTTAAAGGGGGGGGGTGAGAGGGATTACTTATCCTATCCTAGGTATTCCTTAAAGAGGTGGGGTTTCAGGTGTCTCCGGAAGGTGGTGATTGACTCCGCTGTCCTGGCGTCGTGAGAGAGTTTGTTCCACCATTGGGGGGCCAGAGCAGCGGACAGTTTTGACTGGGCTGAGCGGGAGCTGTACTTCCTCAGTGGTAGGGAGGCGAGCAGGCCAGAGGTGGATGAACGCAGTGCCCTTGTTTGGGTGTAGGGCCTGATCAGAGCCTGGAGGTACTGAGGTGTACTGGAGGTGACAGCATTCCCTCCCCCATATGCCCCCTTAACACAACTACGACAACATAACCAACATAAACAGATCACAACTCCTGCAGCTGTGTCGGACGTCGGGTATGTACATAGACAGTGGTGGGCTTCGAGGGGACTCCTTTGGTAGGTTCACCTATAGCTCATCTCTTGGCAGTAGTACTGTAGACTACTTTTTCACTGAGTCTCTCAGAGTGTTCAAAGTCAGTCCACTGACACTCTACTTGAACAGAGCTATGCTCAATCATGAGGCATCAAAGTCAAAGGAACTGATTACTATTAAGAAAAGCTATAGATGGAAGGAAAGTAGTGTGGAAATCTACCAAAAACACAATTAGGCAACAACATATTCAATCCCTTCTAAACAATTTCCTGGACAAAATGTTCCACTGTAATAGTGAAGGTCTACACTTAGCAGTAGAAAATATAAACAGTATATTTGAACTCTCAGATTCCCTATCAAATCTAAACATGTCAAGCAGACAAACTAAGAAAATGAACAACAATGACAAATCTTTTGATGAAGATTGCAAAAACGTAAGAAAGAAATTGAGAAACTTATTCAACCAAAAAACATAGAGACCCGGAAAACCTGAGTCTACACATTCACTATGGTGGATCACGCAAACAATACAGAAATACTCTACGGAAAAAGAAGGAACAGCATGTCAGAAATCAGCTCCACTTCTGGGAAAATTGGAAAAATCTAAACAATCAACAACAAAAACAGAGATGTAATGGATAAACCACTTCTCCAATCTGATTGGCTCTATAACAAATAACAAACAGCAAAAAACATATACATGATCAAATACACATCTTAGAATCAACTATTAAAGACTACCAGAACCCACTGGTTTCTCCAATTACATTGAATGAACTACAGGACAAAACACAAATCCTCCAACCCAAAAAGGCTTGTGGTGTTGATGGTATCCTACATTAAATTATAAAATATACAGACAACAAATTCCAATTGGCTATACTAAAACTCTTTAACATCATCCTCAGCTATTCCCCAATATTTGGAACCAAGGACTGATAACCCCAATCCACAAAATTGGATGCACATTTGACCCCGATAACTACTGTGGGATATTTGCGTCAACAGCAACCTTGGGAAAATCCTCTGCATTATCATTAACAGCAGACTTGTACATTTCTTCAGCGAAAACAATGTACTAAGCAAAGGTCGAATTGGCTTTTTACCAAATTACTGTACGAAAGACCACGTATTCACCCTGCACACCCTGCTCGGTTGATTTAAATGCTCTGTCGACTCAATTTGTCATGAGGGCGTGTAATACAAATTGATGGGAAGTGGAAAAATACATTATACATTATAAAATCCATGTACATAAACAACAAGTGTGCAGATAAAATTGGCAAAAACACACACATTTCTTTCCACAGGGACAAGGAGATGAGACAGGGATGCAGCTTAAGCCCCACCCTCTTCAACATATATATCAACGATATATAACACTAGAACCGTCTGCAGCCCCCGGCCTCACCTTCCTAGAAACTGAAGTCAAAATATCTACTGTTTGCTGATGATCTGGTGCTTCTGTCCCCAACCAAGGAGGGCTTACAGCAGCACTGAGAACATCTGCACAGATTCTGTCAGACCTGGGATAAAAATAATGGTGTTCCAAAAAAGGTCCAGTTGCCAGGATCACGAATACACATTCCATCTTGACACCGTTACCCTAGACCTGTCACGCCCTGACCATAGAGAGCCCTCGGGGTTCTCTAAGGTGTTTTAGGTCAGGGCTTGACTAGGGGGTGTTCTAGCCTTTAATTTCTATGTTGGTGTGAGTATGGTTCCCAATTGGAGGCAGCTGATGATCGTTGCCTCTAATTGGGGGATCATACTTAGTGTGGTCCTTTTCCCACCTGCGTGGTGGGATATTGTTTGTGTTTAGTACTATGTGTGCTATGAACTGCACGTTTGTTTATTTATTTGTTGTTTGAAGTTTCACCTCAGAAAATATGTGGAACTCTACTCACGCTGCACTTTGGTCCACTCATAACGAAAGTGACAAGAGCACACAAAAAACTATACATACAGTGGGGCAAAAAAGTATTTCGTCAGCCACCAATTGTGCAAGTTCTCCCACTTAAAAAGATGAGAGAGGCCTGTAATTTTCATCATAATGATACTTCAACTATGACAGACAAAATGAGAAAAAGAAATCCAGAAAATCACATTTGTAGGATTTTTTATGAATTTATTTGCAAATTATGGTGGAAAATAAGTATTTGGTCACCTACAAACAAGCAAGACTTCTGGTTCTCACAGACCTGTAACTTTTTCTTTAAGAGGCTCCTCTGTCCTCCACTCGTTACCTGTATTAATGGCACCTGTTTGAACGTGTTATCAGTATAAAATACACCTGTCCACAACCTCAAACAGTCACACTCCAAACTCCACTATGGCCAAGACCAAAGAGCTGTCAAAGGACACCAGAACAAAATTGTAGACCTGCACCAGGCTGGGAAGACTGAATCTGCAATAGGTAAGCAGCTTGGTTTGAAGAAATCAACTGTGGGAGCAATTATTAGGAAATGGAAGACATACAAGACCACTGATAATCTCCCTGGATCTGGGGCTCCACGCAAGTTCACACCCCATGGGGTCAAAGTGATCACAAGAACAGTGAGAAAAAATCCCAGAACCACACGGGGGGGGGGGGGGGGCTAGTGAATGACCTGCAGAGAGCTGGGACCAAAGTAACAAAGCCTACCATAAGTAACACACTACGCCGCCAGGGACTCAAATCCTGCAGTGCCAGACATGTCCCCCTGCTTAAGCCAGTACATGTCCAGGCCCGTCTGAAGTTTGCGAGAGAGCATTTGGATGATCCAGAAGAAGATTGGGAGAATGTCATATGGTCAGATGAAACCAAAATAGAACTTTTTGGTAAAAACTCAACTCGTCATGTTTGGAGGACGAAGAATGCAGAGTTGCATCCAAAGAACAGCATACCTACTGTGAAGCATGGGGGTGGAAACATCATGCTTTGGGGCTGTTTGTCTGCAAAGGGACCAGGACGACTGATCCGTATAAAGGAAAGAATGAATGGGGCCATGTATCGTGAGATTTTGAGTGAAAACCTCCTTCCATCAGCAAGGGCATTGAAGATTAAACGTGGCTGGGTCTTTCAGCATGACAATGATCCCAAACACATCGCCCGGGCAACGAAGGAGTGGCTTCGTAAGATGCATTTCAAGGTCCTGGAGTGGTCTAGCCAGTCTACAGATCTCAACCCCATCGAAAATCTTTGGAGGGAGTTGAAAGTCCATGTTGCTCAGCAACAGCCCCAAAACATCACTGCTCTAGAGGAGATCTGTATGGAGGAATGGGCCAAAATACCAGCAACAGTGTGTGAAAAGCTTGTGAAGACTTACAGAAAATGTTTGACCTCTGTCATTGCCAACAAAGGGTATATAACAAAGTATTGAGATAAACTTTTGTTATTGACCAAATACTTATTTTCCACCATAATTTGCAAATAAATTCATTAAAATTCCTACAATGTGATTTTCTGGATTTCTTTTTCTCATTTTGTCTGTCATAGTTGAAGTGTACCTATGATGAAAATTGCAGGCCTCTCATCTTTCTAAGTGGGAGAACTTGCACAATTGGTGGCTGACTAAATACTTTTTTGCCCCACTGTACCTCTGCCTAAAAATCAGGGCAACAGGTAACTTCCACAAAGCTGTGAATGATATGAGAGACAAGGCAAGAAGGGCCTTCCATGCCATCAAAAGGAACATCAAATCTGACATACCAATTAGGATCTGGCTAAAAATATTTGAACCAGTAATAAAACCCATTGCCCTTTCTGGTTGTGTGGTCTGGGGTCCGCTCGCCAACCAAGAATTCACAAAATGGGACAAACAACAAATTGAGACTCCACATGCAGAATTCTGCAAAAACATCCTCTGTGTACAACATAAAACACCAAATAATGCAGAGCAGAATTAGACCGATACCCACTAATTATCAAAATCCAGAAAAGAGCCGTTAAATTCTACAACCACCTAAAAGGAAGCGATTCCCAAACCTTCCATAACTAAGCCATCACCTACAGAGAAACTAACCTGGGGAAGAGCCCCCTAAGTAAGCTGGTCCTGGGGATCTGTTCACAAACACAAACAGACCCCACAGAGCCTCAGGATAGCAACACAATTAGACCCAACTAAATCACGAGAAAACCTAAATATAATTACTTGACACATTGGAAAGAATTTACAAAAAAACAGAGCAAACTGGAATGCTATTTGGCCCTAAACAGAGAGTACACAGTGGCAGAATACCTGACCACTGTGACTGACACAAAATGAAGGAAAGCTTTGACTATGTACAGACTCAGTGAGCATAGGCTTGCTATTGAGAAAGGCCGCTGAAGGCAAACCTGGCTCTCAAGAGAAGACAGGCTATGTGCTCACTGCCCTTAAAATGAGATGGAAACTGAGCTGCACTTCCCAACCTCTTGCCAAATGTATGACCATATTAGAGACACATATTTCCCTCAGATTACACAGACCCACAAGGAATTTGAAAAACAAATCCAATTTTGATAAACTCCCATATCTATTGGGTGAAATACCACAGTGTGCCATCACAGCAGCAAGTGACCTGTTGCCACAAGAAAAGGTCAACCAGTGAAGAACAAACAACATTGTAAATACAAACTATAATTATACTTATTTATTTTCCCTTTTGTACCTTAACAATTAGCATAGTGTTACAACACTGTATATAGGCATAATATGACATTTGAAATGTCTTTATTCTTTTAGAACTTTTTTGAGTGTAATATTACTATTCATTTTTATATTTATTATCTATTTCACTTGCTACGGCAATGTAAACATATGTTTCCCATATCAATTAAGCCCTTACATTGAATTGAATTGGAGAGAGAGAGAGAGAGAGAGAGAGAGAGAGAGAGAGAGAGAGAGAGAGAGAGAGAGAGAGAGCAGGCATGTGGGCAGAAAGGCACTCCCCTTCCATCCCCCTCTCGCTCTCTCTCCCTCCCTCCAGACATAGAGAAAAGAAGGCCCTGCAGGATCTTCTTATGGTCAAATTCACCAGCTGTTCACGGTCTTTACCTTCCTCTCATACCTGGTCTAACTCAACATGGTCTTTACCCTCTGGTCTTTATCATCTTTGAAATGCAAGAGAAAGGCCATAATGTATTATTACAGCCCAGGTGCAATTTAGAAGTTGGCCACTAGATGGCTGCAACGCATGTGCAAAGTTTAAGACTGATCCAATGAACCATTGTATTTCTGTACAAAATGTTGTATCAAGACTGCCCAAATATGCCTAATTTGTTAATGAATCACTTTTCATTTTCAAAATTGTGCACTCTCCTCAAACAATAGCATGGTATTATTTCACTGTAATAGCTACTGTAAATTGGACAGTGCAGTTAGATTAACACGATTTTAAGCTTTCTGGCAATATCAGGTATGTCTATGTCCTGGGAAATGTTCTTGTTACTTACAACCTCATGCTAATCGCAATAGCCTATGTTAGCTCAAACGTCCCGTGGATGAGACACCGATCCCGAAGGAGTTTGAACTCATCTTTACTTTTACTCCAAGTATGATTGGACACTCAAGTCTCTGGTACCTGGTCTATCTCAACATGGTCTCTACCCTCCGCTGGTTCCTGGTCTGACTCAACATGGTCTCTACCCTCCTCTGGTTCCTGGTCTAACTCAACATGGTCTCTACCCTCCTTTGGTTCCTGGTCTAACTCAACATGGTCTCTACCCTCCTCTGGTTCCTGATCTAACTCAACATGGACATACAGCTGAGGCTGATCTCGTGTCAGACTTTACATATTCAGATGACATTACAGCATAAGAGTAGGGGATGATATTGTTTTCCACTGTTAATGAATGATTTTGAGAGAAGAGTTAAATTTTTCTGGAGCATATGAATTCGTGTAGATATTTAACATTGTCACGGCAGATTTCCTCCTCTGAAGAGGTGAAACAAGGATCGGACCAATACGCAGCGTGGTAAGTGTTCATGGTATTTAATAAGAAAAACTCAACATGAACACAAATTCAAAATAATAAAGTGAACTGGCAATGAAACAGTCCCGTGTGGCACAAACACTGACACAGGAAACAATCACCCACAAAACACCCAAAGAACATGGCTGCCTAAATATGGTTCCCAATCAGAGACAACGATAGACAGCTGCCTCTAATTGAGAACCAATCTAGGCAACCATAGACATACAATTTACCTAGACAGGGCCCCGCCCCATAAACATACAAACCCCTAGACAAGTGTAACCCATAAATCCCCCATGTCACACCCTGACCTAACCAAAATAATAAAGAAAACAAAGATAACTAAGGCCAGGGCGTGACAAACATGACTTGTCATGTGTCTTCTGCACTCAGTTATTCCCCTCCACAAACACAAATAAATCCATATTTACACACATTGATTGAAGTTTTTATATTTCAAAACTAAGTTAAAGTTTGGCACATTGTATCAACCCCCATATGATGTCTACACCTCACAGGCATTCAAGGGGATTTCTGTGTTTATCTCTCTGCTTTCACTCTGGGTGTTTTCGTCAACTCTATGATGGCACTATCCAAGCTCTGAAACTAGACAAACTCACCGCTCTCTCTGCGCCACAGTCAATGTGAAGTCAGTCAGTTTGTGTGTGTGTGCACTGGACTGGGTGGAGGCGAGCTGAGCCTGTGCTGTGTGCGCTGTAGGTACCAGCAGCTTTTGCAACGAAAACGAAATCCGATCCTCTGTCGAGCAGAGCAGCAGAAGGGTGTGTGTTTGGTGGGGGGGAAGCGGATACAGCTAAATTGGAAAAGCTTGTGGAACGGCAACGAAAAGAGCGATCTGACTTTTTAAAAAGGTGAGGAACGACTGAAAAAGGGACTGGGATATTTACTTTGTAACTTCCTCATAGAGCAGAACATTTATCAGTAAATGTCTTTCCACCCAAAACGGAATGTTTCCTTTGGTTTGAGAGCTTTAGGGAGAAGTTGTTGTTTTAATTTGAAATGTGCGTGCGCTTTATGTTTTCCAGATCTGTGTGGTGAAATGCTGTTTTAGTGGACTTTTCCATATTGTAATTTATGCTAAAAAAATGCACATGGGTTAAACGTCTCAGTTTATAATTTATGTATGATGAATGTGCCATGTGATGCGTAAATTAATGTACTGAAAAGTGAATCCACGGTATTTCATGGCCATATGGCATCTGCGTTTTCTGTCTGAAGTGTAGTCTACAGTCTCTTATGACGGTTTATAATTTGGCAGAAACGGTTGGAAAACGGTTGGAAAAATGGTTGTCAGTCATCATAGTTCTGCTTTCGAGACGTTTTGCGGTAATAACGTAGCCTAGGTCATTCAATTCCTAATCCTGACCATTTACGGAATGGTAATGCACACACATAACTCTGTACTACCATTCCATAAAATACCTGTCAGGAGATGATCTTCCAAGGTCACTATTTTGGTCGTCAATATTTCAGTTGTCATATCAGAATGCTCATGATTGGTTGTTTGCATGTCTTCGCAGCTAGTCACCTGATAGGTGTCTGAATCCCAAATGGCACCTTGTTCCCTACATAGTGCACTACTGTCTGTCTCCCTCATGCACCCTCTCTCAATTTCAATTCAATTCAAGGACATTGTTGGCATGGGAAACATATGTTAACATTGCCAAAGCAAGTGAAATAGATAATAAACAAACGTTAAATAAAGAATAAAACAATAAAAAACACTAAACATTAAGCTCACGGAAGTACAGAAAGAATAATGACATTTCAAATGTCATTATGTAGTGTTGTAACAATGTGCAAATAGCTAAAGTAAAAAAGGGAAAATAAGTAAACATAAATATGGGTTTGTGTTTGTTCTTCACTGGTTGCCCTTTTCTTCTCTCTGTCTCCATCACGCCCCCTCTCCTGTCTCTCTCTGTCTCCATCACGCCCCCTCTCCTCTCTCTCTCTCTGTCTCCATCACGCCCCCTCTCCTCTCTCTCTCTGTCTCCATCACGCCCCCTCTCCTCTCTCTCTCTCTGTCTCCATCACGCCCCCTCCCTCTCTCTCTCTCTCTCTCTGTCTCCATCACGCCCCCTCTCCTCTCTCTCTCTCTCTCTCTCTCTCTCTCTGTCTCCATCACGCCCCCTCTCCTCTCTCTCTCTCTCTCTGTCTCCATCACGCCCCCTCTCCTCTCTCTCTCTGTCTCCATCACGCCCCATCTCCCCTCTCTCTCTCTCTCTCTGTCTCCATCACGCCCCCTCTCCTCTCTCTCTCTCTCTGTCTCCATCACGCCCCCTCTCCTCTCTCTCTCTGTCTCAATCACGCCCTGCTCTCTGCTCTCTCTCTCTCTGTCTCCATCACGCCCCCTCTCCTCTCTCTCTCTGTCTCCATCACGCCCCCTCTCCTCCTCTCTCTCTCTCTCTCTCTCTCTCTCTCTCTCATCTGTCTCCATCCGCCCCCTCCCTCCTCTCTCTCTCTGTCTCCATCACGCCCCCTCTCCTCTCTCTCTCTGTCTCCATTCACGCCCCTCTCCTCCTCTCTCTCTCTCTCTCTCTCTCTCTCTCTCTCTCTCTCTCCTCCATCACGCCCCCTCTCCTCTCTCTCCTCCTCTCTCTCTCTGTCTCCATCACGCCCCCTCTCCTCTCTCTCTCTGTCTCCATCACGCCCCCTCTCCTCCTCTCTCTCTCTCTCTCTCTCTGTCTCCATCACGCCTCCTCCTCTCTCTCTCTCTCTCTGTCTCCATCACGCCCCCTCTCCTCCTCTCTCTCTCTCTCTCTCTCTCTCTCCATCACGCCCCCTCTCCTCCTCTCTCTCTCTCTCTGTCTCCATCACGCCCTCACCTCTGTCTCTCTCTCTCTCTCTCTCTCTGTCTCCATCACGCCCCCTCTCCTCCTCTCTCTCTCTGTCTCCATCACGCCCCCTCACCTCTCTCTCTCTCTCTCTCTCTCTCTCTGTCTCCATCACGCCCCTCTCCTCTCTCTCTGTCTCCATCACGCCCCCTCTCCCCCCACTCTCTCTCTCTCTGTCTCCATCACGCCCGCTCTCCTCCTCTCTCTCGCTCTGTCTCCATCACGCCCCTCTCCTCTCTCTCTCTGTTTCCATCACGCCCCCTCCTCCTCTCTCTCTCTCTCTCTGTCTCCATCACGCCCCTCTCCTCTCTCTCTCTGTTTCCATCACGCCCCCTCTCCTCCTCTCTCTCTCTCTCTGTCTCCATCACGCCCCCTCTCCCCCTCTCTCTCTCTCTCTCTCTGTCTCCATCACGCCCCCTCTCCCCCTCTCTCTCTCTCTCTCTCTCTCTCCCTGTCTCCATCCGCCCCCCCTCCTCCTCTCTCTCTCTCTGTCTCCATCACGCCCCCTCTCCTCCTCTCTCTCTCTCTCTCTCCATCATGCCCCCTCTTCTCCTCTCTCTCTGTCTCTCTCTCTCTGTCTCCCTCTGTCTCCCTCTCCTTCCCCCATCTCTGTCTCTCTCTCGCTCTCTCTCCCTCACATCCCCTCTCCTCCTCTCTCTTTGTCTCTCTCTCTCTCTTCCCCCATTGTGGGTTAATTTAATTAAGGTCCAGATTCAGTCTGTAAAATCTTAAACACAGATGCAGATGATTCCTGGTCTGGTCGGCTGGCTGTAAACTGTATTTGGAGGGATCACCATTCTATTTAATGTAAGACCCACTCAGAGCCAGGAAGAAAATCTGCCTTTAATATGAACACCCTGGGAAAGACAGGCGTCCCAAATAGTGCCCTATTCCCTACATAGTGCACTACTTTCCCACAGGGCTTTGGTCAAAAGCAGTGCACTGTAGGTAGGGGATAGGGTGTCATTTGGGAAGTGCGCCGGGTCAGAGTTTGGAGCCAGCTGGTTGGCTGCTTCAGGGGATAATGTGATTGGCTTGTACACTGTGGTTCCCATCAGTTGATGTACAGTACCTGTCTTGATGGTCATGGTGTGGAGAGAGGTTGAAGGTTTGCCTGTCTTGATGGTCATGGTGTGGAGAGAGGTTGAAGGTTTGCCTATCTTGATGGTCATGGTGTGGAGACAGGTTGAAGGTTTGCCTGGCTTGATGGTCATGATGTGGCGAGAGGTTGAAGGTTTGCCTGTCTGGATGGCCGTGATGTGGAGAGAGGTTGAAGGTTTGCCTGTCTGGATGGCCGTGATGTGGAGAGAGGTTGAAGGTTTGCCTGTCTGGATGGCCGTGATGTGGAGAGAGGTTGAAGGTTTGCCTGTCTGGATGGCCGTGATGTGGAGAGAGGTTGAAGGTTTGCCTGTCTTGATGGTCCTGGTGTGGAGAGAGGTTGAAGGTTTGCCTGTCTTGATGGTCATGGTGTGGAGAGAGTTTGAAGGTTTGCCTGGCTTGCTGGTCATGGTGTGGAGAGAGTTTGAAGGTTTGCCTGGCTTGCTGGTCATGAAGTGGAGACAGGTTGAAGGGGTGTTGTTTTAATAGTGAATCACAGTCGGTGATGGTGATAGTGTCTGGACAGAAGCAGAGTCTGTATTCCAGTGAATCACAGTCAGAGGCACAGTTAGAGATCTGCACCTACTAAAACCAGGATCTCAGGATGGAAAACAGAATAGGCATGGTATGGGTATGTATCACCGGAAGTTACGTGGTTAACAATTACAATAGTCACTGAGGATTGTTTGTGATTGGCTATCCAGCAATGTATCACACACACACACACACACACACACACACACACACACACACACACACACACACACACACACACACACACACACACACACACACACACACACACACACACACACACACACACACACACACACACACACACACACACACACAGTAGTGATTTCCTCACATTCCATTCAGTGAATGCATAAAATGTATTTTAGAGAAGTATTCAACCCTCAGGGCAAAGGGATTTCCAACTTCCCACCAGGATACTGATGGAGAGGAACATAGAGCTGTGGATGAAATGGAGCAGTACATAGAGCTGTGGCTGAAATGGAGAGGAACATAGAGCTGTGGCTGAAATGGAGAGGAACATAGAGCTGTGGCTGAAATGGAGAGGAACATAGAGCTGTGGCTGAAATGGAGAGGAACATAGAGCTGTGGATGAAATGGAGAGGAACATAGAGCTGTGGCTGAAATGGAGAGGAACATAGAGCTGTGGCTGAAATGGTTCTGTACATAGAGCTGTGGCTGAAATGGAGAGGCACATAGAGCTGTGGCTGAAATGGAGAGGAACAAAGAGCTGTGGCTGAAATGGAGAGGAACATAGAGCTGTGGCTGAAATGGAGAGGAACATAGAGCTGTGGCTGAAATGGAGAGGAACATAGAGCTGTGGCTGAAATGGAGAGGAACATAGAGCTGTGGCTGAAATGGAGAGGAACATAGAGCTGTGGCTGAAATGGTTCTGTACATAGAGCTGCGGCTGAAATGGAGAGGAACATAGAGCTGTGGCTGAAATGGAGAGGAACATAGAGCTGTGGCTGAAATGGTTCTGTACATAGAGTTGTGGCTGAAATGGTTCTGTACATAGAGATGTGGCTGAAATGGAGAGGAACATAGAGCTGTGGATGAAATGGAGAGGAACATAGAGCTGTGGCTGAAATGGAGAGGAACATAGAGCTGTGGCTGAAATGGAGAGGAACATAGAGCTGTGGCTGAAATGGTTCTGTACATAGAGCTGTGGCTGAAATGAAGAGGAACATAGAGCTGTGGCTGAAATGGAGAGGAACATAGAGCTGTGGATGAAATGGAGAGGAAGAGAGCTGTGACTGAAATGGAGAGGGTCATAGAGCTGTGGCTGAAATGGTTCTGTACATAGAGTTGTGGCTGAAATGGAGAGGTACATAGAGCTGTGGCTGAAATGGAGAGGAACATAGAGCTGGGGCTGAAATGGAGAGGAACATAGAGCTGTGGCTGAAATGGTTCTGTACATAGAGCTGTGGCTGAAATGGAGAGGAACATAGAGCTGTGGCTGAAATGGAGAGGAACATAGAGCTGTGGCTGAAATGGAGAGGAACATAGAGCTGTGGCTGAAATGGAGAGGAACATAGAGCTGTGGCTGAAATTGAGAGGAACATAGAGCTGTGGCTGAAATGGAGAGGCACATAGAGCTGTGGCTGAAATGGAGAGGTACATAGAGCTGTGGCTGAAATGGAGAGGAGCATAGCGCTGCGGCTGAAATGGAGAGGAACAGAGCTGTGGCTGAAATGGTTCTGTACATAGAGCTGTGGATGAAATGGAGAGAAACATAGAGCTGTGGCTGAAATGGAGAGGAACATAGAGCTGTGGCTGAAATGGAGAGGAACAAAGAGCTGTGGCTGAAATGGAGAGGATCATAGAGCTGTGGCTGAAATGGAGAGGAACATAGAGCTGTGGCTGAAATGGAGAGGAACATAGAGCTGTGGCTGAAATGGAGAGGAACATAGAGCTGTGGCTGAAATTGAGAGGAACATAGAGCTGTGGCTGAAATGGAGAGGCACATAGAGCTGTGGCTGAAATGGAGAGGAACATAGAGCTGTGGTTGAAATGGAGCAGTACATAGAGCTGTGGCTGAAATGGAGAGGATCATAGAGCTGTGGCTGAAATGGAGAGGAACATAGAGCTGTGGCTGAAATGGAGAGGAACATAGAGCTGTGGCTAAAATGGTTCTGTACATAGAGCTGTGGATGAAATGGAGAGAAACATAGAGCTGTGGCTGAAATGGAAAGGTACATAGAGCCGTGGCTGAAATGGAGCAGTACATAGACCTGTGGATGAAATTATTTATGATTAATAAAGGGTTGATCTACAGCCTCGAAGACATTATAAACTGACTGAGGCAGGCAATTAGTCCCAAATAGAATCCTATTCCCTATCCCATTCCTTGAGACAGTGCAACATAGGACTCTGGTCAAAAGTAGTGCACTATGTAGGGAATAGGGAATCTGGGTTGCTGACAGGGAATGTTCTGGGCTGCTGAGGAATGCTTGGTGAGGGACCAGATGGAAGAGAAGAAATTCTTTCTCTTGCTCTGAACGGAGCTCTTAAACTCAGACAATAAACCAAAGCCTCCATTTTCAACAGAAACACTGTAGTTAAAAAAAAATCACATTGTCTAAAGAATTGAGCCACAGTGCCAAGTCATCATAGTCAATCTATTTTATTACTGAACTAATAGCTGATATGTCTGAAATGCCTACCTCATTGCAAAACATGAACCTTTTAAGGATCTTACCCTTTTTTTCCCCATTTTCACCTAAAATTACATACAGTACTCAAATCAAACTACCTGTAGCTCAGGACCTGAAGCAAGGAAATGCATATTCTTGATACCTTTTGAAAGGAAACACTTTGACGTTTTTGGAAATGTGAAATGAATGTTGGAGAATATAACACATTAGATTTGGTTAAAGATAATTCAAACCAAAAAACACGCATTTCATTACTTCTTTTCCATCATCTTTGAAATGCAAGAGAATGGCCATACTTACAGATAGGAGTCTAGGTGTAATTTAGATTTATGCCACCAGATGGAAGCAGTGTGTGTAAAAAAGTTTCAGACGGATCCAGTGAAGAATTACATTACTGCATAATAATTTGTATCAAGTCTGCTAGGAGTTTGCCCAAATGTACCGAATTGATACATTTTATTTATACATTTAAAACATTTTTTTTAGCCCTTTTTCTCCCCAGTTTCATGGGATCCAATTGGTAGTTACAGTCTCGTGGTATCCAATTGGTTGTTACAGTCTAGTGGTATCCAATCGGTTGTTACAGTCTCGTGGTATCCAATTGGTTGTTACAGTCTCGTGGTATCCAATTGGTTGTTACAGTCTAGTGGTATCCAATTGGTTGTTACAGTCTAGTGGGATCCAGTTGATAGTTACAGTCTCGTGGTATCCAATTGGTTGTTACAGTCTAGTGGTATCCAATTGGTTGTTACAGTCTAGTGGTATCCAATTGGTTGTTACAGTCTCGTGGTATCCAATTGGTTGTTACAGTCTAGTGGTATCCAATTGGTTGTTACAGTCTAGTGGGATCCAGTTGGTAGTTATCCAATTGGTTGTTACAGTCTAGTGGTATCCAATTGGTTGTTACAGTCTAGTGGTATCCAATTGGTTGTTACAGTCTCGTGGTATCCAATTGGTTGTTACAGTCTAGTGGTATCCGATTGGTAGTTACAGTCTAGTGGTATCCAATTGGTAGTTACAGTCTAGTGGTATCCAATTGGTAGTTACAGTCTAGTGGTATCCAATTGGTAGTTACAGTCTAGTGGTATCCAATCGGTTGTTACAGTCTCGTGGTATCCAATTGGTAGTTACAGTCTAGTGGTATCCAATTGGTAGTTACAGTCTAGTGGTATCCAATTGGTAGTTACAGTCTAGTGGTATCCAATTGGTAGTTACAGTCTTGTGGTATCCAATCGGTTGTTACAGTCTAGTGGTATCCAATTGGTAGTTACAGTCTAGTGGTATCCAATTGGTAGTTACAGTCTAGTGGTATCCAATTGGTAGTTACAGTCTAGTGGTATCCAATTGGTAGTTACAGTCTAGTGGTATCCAATCGGTTGTTACAGTCTCGTGGTATCCAATCGGTTGTTACAGTCTAGTGGTCTTTTGAATCTCTTCTAAATCTCTTTTGATGAAGTTATTAATTACACACTGAAGTATCACTCTTCATATTTTTCAAGCATGGTGGTGGCTGCATCATGTTATGGGTATGCTTGTCATTGACAAGTACTAGGGAGTTTTTTTAGGATAGAAAAAGCTCAGCACAGGCAACATTTTTGAGTACAACCTGGTTCAGTCCGCTTCCATCAAACACGGGTTAAATTCACCTTTTAGCAGGACAATAACCTATAACACAAAATATACAATGGAGTTGCTTACCAAGATGACATTAAAGGTTCCTGAGTGACCTAGTTACAGTTTGACTGAAATCGGATTAGAAAATGGCTGTCTAGCAATGATCAACAACCAACTTGACAGAGTTTTAAGAATTTTGAAAAGCATAATGTGCAGATATTGTACAATCCTGGTATGCAAAGCACTTAGATAATTACCCAGAAAGACTTACAGCTGTAATCGCTGCCTTGATTAGGTGATTCTAACATGTATTGACTCAGGGTTGTGAATACTTGTGTAAATGAAATATTTCTGTATTTCTGCTCGAACATTTCGATAAATGTTTTAACTTTGTCATTATGTGGTATCATGTGTAGATGGGTGAAAAAAATGTCATATTTAATTCATTTTGAATTCAAGGCTGTAACACAACTAAATGTGGAATAAGTCAAGGGGTATGAATACTTTAAGGCATTGTGTATATACCTCCTCAAACTTGTTAAGACCTTGCTGTCGATGGGTCACGTTAGTTTGAATATTTACAAGCTCCTATTTTTTTACATTTAACCTTCATATAATTAACGAGGCAAGTCAGTTAAGAACAATTTCTTATTTACAATGACGGCCTAAGAAAAGTATGTCCTCCGTGAACCGGAAACCGGAAACCGATAAGTGGTCTTTGAGGGGTAGATGACGGCCTACTACCGGCCAAACCCGGACGACACTGGGCCAATTGTGCACCGCCCCATGGGACTCTCAATCACAGCCGGTTGTGATACAGCCTGGAATCAAACCAGGGTGTCTGTAGTGACACCTCTAGCACTGAGATGCAGTGTCTTAGACAGCTGCGCCACTCAGGAGCCCTGTCAGAACCAGTCCAGAGCCACTCAAATAGGGGACTTAACATCTAAGATTGACTTACCCATTTAAGCTAATTTTTGAGGCAAGACTTTTTTAACAGAGGTGTTTCCTATAATAGGTGTTAGTTAGCTACCCTCTAATACAGAAAACTAACACACGGCTATTCTGGGGTTATGAGTTTAATTAATGTGTCCAAGCTTTTGTTGCTATCATCAAATAACCATCTTGATTTCTCTCCCCCCCCCTCCTCTATGGCTCTATTACTCTTTCTCTCTCTCTCTCTCTCTCTTCCTGCATCCCCCCCCCCCAGACCTGACGCGTAGTGCCAGCCTATCAGAGAAGGAGTTGAAGGAGGCAAGGGTGAGGTCACAGATCATCGCGGCCCAGCTGACCGTCCCGTCTGGCTGCTCCAACTCCCGCGGAGTCCAGCTCTTCAACCGCCGCAAGCAGAGGGTCGACGCCTTCACGCTAGAGAGCTGCGGGAAAAGAACGGGAGGAGAGGAGAGAGACGGAGACAACAGGAACAACAACCTGACATGGGAAGGGGAGAGGGAGGGTCCTAGTGGAGGGACAGAGACAGACAGACAACTGACATGGGAAGGGGAGAGGGAGGGTCCTAGTGGAGGGACAGAGACAGACAGACAACTGACATGGGAAGGGGAGAGGGAGGGTCCTAGTGGAGGGACAGAGACAGACAGACAACTGAACTGGAAGAAGGGCAGCGAGACAAAACCACCACTCTGGTCGCCACCTTTTGGAAGTGAGGTCACAGGAAGTGACATCATGGAGGACCCAGGTGACGAGCACATCTACGAGGAAGTGGACGCGATACAAGAGAGACACTTCCAGCCAGTGAACGAGAGAGAAGAGGAGGAGGAAGAGAGGAGTGGAGAGAGAGAAAGAGAGGAGATATACGAGGATATTGAGGGTGAAGTGAAGGATGAGATTATATCAGTAAATGACAACAACACTGGTCCAGTCAGAGAGGAAGTGGGGATGAATAGGGGGTCATACACATACCCCACAGCTCCCCCTGAGAGCTGGCATAATGGCTTCCACAGCACCCAGGGCTCTGCTGGAGAGATCCAAAATGGCGGGCGAGCTTCTATGTCCCTGTCCAGACAGACCCCCACCATCGTCAACCGGACAGCCAGACCCTTCTTCTCCCCACCCACCATACAGCTTAAGTCCCCAGAGGCCAGGAATCCTGTCATGGATAAAAACATACCTCCAGCTCCCTCCTATCTGACCTCCACTCCTCCCCCAGCCCCCTCCTACTCCACTCCCCCTCTCCCTGCTTTCACTGCCACTCGCCCTGTCGCCTTTTCCCCTCCGTCTTGCCCTGTCACCTTTTCCCCTCCGTCTTGCCCTGTCACCTTCTCCCCTCCTCCCCCTCTTTCCTCATGCCCCATGCCTCCTCTCCCAGCCTTCCCCATCCATCCTCCTCCTCCCTCCCAGTCTCTCTCCAGTCCTCCTCCCAAGTCTACTGTCATGTTCCCTAGGTCTACACCCGTCCCCCAGTACAACCCTGCTCCTACAGCTGCCCCGGTGTCCCAGTATCTACCCCCCAACCCTCTTGTCACCCAATTCATCCCTCCTCCAACCTCCCCCAGAGCCAACACCTTTGTCCCCTTCACCCCTCAGCCTATTGGTCAACAGAACCAGCAGCAGCCAATCAAAACGGGCATTCTGGAGAAAGGGGCGGCGGCCATCAGACGATCATCAACAGCCAGGAAGTCCATGTTCACCTTTAAGGAGAAGTCTGTCATGGCACCCAACCCTGAACTCCTCTCTCTGGTACAGGGGAACGATGATAGGAAGAAGCACGGCCTCCGCTCCGTTCCCGACTCAGCCCCAGAGGAGGAGGTGTTGGTTCTGGGGGCCGAGGCCTCTAACTTCTTAGCCAAGGAGGAGGTGAAGGCGGAGGCTGCCAACGTGCCGGAGTGGTCCTCCTGTCTCAAGAGCTCCAGAACCAGGGAACCCAGGGGGCAGCACCAGCCAGAGCAGACCCTGACCAACGCATCAGGGAAGGGGGCCGAGCTGTTCGCTAAGCGCCAGTCCAGGATGGAGAAATACGTAGTGGAGAAACAGAATGTCTCCGGTGGTGGAGGTGGCCAGATGAGGTCTCCATCTCCCACCGCGTCTCTGCCGCCATCTTGGATCTATCCATCTAATATGCCTGGCCGGGTCAAAGCTATCGCTAACAACACTGACCTCAGCGCCAGGCTGACACGGACCCTCCAGACCCCTCAGCCTGGGAACAGGAGGCCCAGCCAGCAGGCTTCAACCCCAGCCCCGGTCCCTGCAGAACCAACCCTGGAGTACGGCTGCACCAAGATAGAGATGGACCTCTCCAGGCACCAGCCCTACCAACTCAACTCCTCCCTGTTCATCTTCAACCCAGTCCAGGACTCTACCAGCACCGTGCTGAGCGCTCTGCCCCGAGTGCCCCCTCCACCACCCAAACCCCTGATCTCATCTGAGGCCTACACCAGGCAGGCCTCACTGCCCTCCTCCAACCCTCAGTCACACAACTACAACAGCCTGCCCCGATTCAGGCCTACCATGTCCCCGTCACTTCAGCCCCCATCAGGAGGAATTAGAGGTGGGGATAATTATCCTCCACAACACGGGGGGACTCCACAGCTGAGGGACCCCAGGATCACCTCTCCTGTCTCTGCCTTCTCTCCGGAGAGAGTGGCCTCTCCTCGGCCGAGCATCCAGGCACCCAGACCCACCTTCTCTGCCAAGAGGGCAGGGATCGAACCCCAGGTGTGGAGGCCTTCTTTCTTCTTCTACTGATATATTTACTCTGTTTCTCCTCGGTTTCTACTCTGCTTCTACTCGGTTTCTACTCTGTTTCTCCTCGGTTTCTACTCTGTTTCTACTGATATATTTACTCTGTTTCTACTCTGTTTCTACTGATATATTTACTCTGCTTCTACTGATATATTTACTCTGTTTCTACTCTGTTTCTACTGATATATTTACTCTGCTTCTACTCTGCTTCTACTCTGTTTCTACTCGGTTTCTACTCTGTTTCTACTGATATATTTACTCTGTTTCTACTCTGTTTCTACTCTGTTTCTACTCGGTTTCTACTCGGTTTCTACTCTGTTTCTACTGATATATTTACTCTGTTTCTACTCTGTTTCTACTCGGTTTCTACTCGGTTTCTACTCTGTTTCTACTGATATATTTACTCTGTTTCTACTCTGTTTCTACTCTGTTTCTACTCTGCTTCTACTCTGTTTCTACTCTGTTTCTATTGATATATTTACTCTGTTTCTACTCTGTTTCTACTCTGTTTTTACTCTGTTTCTACTGATATATTTACTCTGTTTCTACTCTGTTTCTACTGATATATTTACTCTGTTTCTACTCTGTTTTTACTCTGTTTCCACTGATATATTTACTCTGTTTCTACTCTGTTTCCACTGATATATTTACTCTGTTTCTACTCTGTTTCTACTCTGTTTCTACTCTGTTTCTACTCGGTTTCTACTCTGCTTTTACTCTGAACTGTGTTAACACGACCAAAGTACAACAGCTAGACAGACAGGAGAACCTTATTTTACTATATTGCACACGACAGATAGTGGATACACACACGCTAGATTTTTTTGGATACCTAGATACTACAGGATTAGACGTCACTGTTGATGTTATTTCACAGTAAAAAGCTCAACATAGATTAGTTCCTTGTGGAATCTTGATTTCATGGTTTGGATTTTTGCTACTTCATTAAGTGATTAAACAAAACAAGTCTGCTATGCAACTGACAAACACCCTCTGTATGCTATAGATCCAGAGATTAACAAACACTATGCTATAGATCAACTAACACTATGCTACAGATCAACAAACACTATGCTATAGATCAACAAACACTATGCTATAGATCAACTAACACTATGCTATAGATCCAGAGATCAACTAACACTATGCTATAGATCAACTAACACTATGCTATAGATCAACTAACACTATGCTATAGATCAACTAACACTATGCTATAGATCAACTAACACTATGCTATAGATCAACTAACACTATGCTATAGATCAACTAACACTATGCTATAGATCCAGAGATCAACTAACACTATGCTATAGATCAACTAACACTATGCTATAGATCAACTAACACTATGCTATAGATCAACTAACACTATGCTATAGATCCAGAGATCAACTAACACTATGCTATAGATCAACAAACACTATGCTATAGATCAACTAACACTATGCTACAGATCAACAAACACTATGCTATAGATCAACTAACACTATGCTATAGATCAACTAACACTATGCTATAGATCCAGAGATCAACAAACACTATGCTATAGATCAACAAACACTATGCTATAGATCAACAAACACTATGCTATAGATCAACAAACACTATGCTATAGATCAACAAACACTATGCTATAGATCAACAAACACTATGCTATAGATCAACAAACACTATGCTATAGATCAACTAACACTATGCTATAGATCAACTAACACTATGCTATAGATCAACAAACACTATGCTATAGATCAACTAACACTATGCTATAGATCAACAAACACTATGCTATAGATCAACTAACACTATGCTATAGATCAACAAACACTATGCTATAGATCAACAAACACTATGCTATAGATCAACAAACACTATGCTATAGATCAACTAACACTATGCTATAGATCAACTAACACTATGCTATAGATCAACAAACACTATGCTATAGATCAACAAACACTATGCTATAGATCAACTAACACTATGCTATAGATCAACTAACACTATGCTATAGATCAACAAACACTATGCTATAGATCAACAAACACTATGCTATAGATCCAGAGATCAACTAACACTATGCTATAGATCAACAAACACTATGCTATAGATCAACTAACACTATGCTATAGATCAACTAACACTATGCTATAGATCAACAAACACTATGCTATAGATCCAGAGATCAACAAACACTATGCTATAGATCAACAAACACTATGCTATAGATCAACTAACACTATGCTATAGATCAACTAACACTATGCTATAGATCAACTAACACTATGCTATAGATCCAGAGATCAACAAACACTATGCTATAGATCAACTAACACTATGCTATAGATCCAGAGATCAACAAACACTATGCTATAGATCAACTAACACTATGCTATAGATCAACAAACACTATGCTATAGATCAACTAACACTATGCTATAGATCAACAAACACTATGCTATAGATCAACTAACACTATGCTATAGATCAACAAACACTATGCTATAGATCAACAAACACTATGCTATAGATCCAGAGATCAACAAACACTATGCTATAGATCAACAAACACTATGCTATAGATCAACTAACACTATGCTATAGATCAACAAACACTATGCTATAGATCAACTAACACTATGCTATAGATCAACTAACACTATGCTATAGATCCAGAGATCAACTAACACTATGCTATAGATCAACTAACACTATGCTATAGATCAACTAGCACTATGCTATAGATCCAGAGATCAACTAACACTATGCTATAGATCAACTAACACTATGCTATAGATCAACTAACACTATGCTATAGATCAACTAACACTATGCTATAGATCAACTAACACTATGCTATAGATCCAGAGATCAACTAACACTATGCTATAGATCAACTAACACTATGCTATAGATCAACTAACACTATGCTATAGATCAACTAACACTATGCTATAGATCAACTAACACTATGCTATAGATCCAGAGATCAACTAACACTATGCTATAGATCAACTAACACTATGCTATAGATCAACTAACACTATGCTATAGATCAACTAACACTATGCTATAGATCAACTAACACTATGCTATAGATCAACTAACACTATGCTATAGATCCAGAGATCAACAAACACTATGCTATAGATCAACTAACACTATGCTATAGATCAACTAACACTATGCTATAGATCAACAAACACTATGCTATAGATCAACAAACACTATGCTATAGATCAACAAACACTATGCTATAGATCAACTAACACTATGCTATAGATCAACAAACACTATGCTATAGATCAACAAACACTATGCTATAGATCAACAAACACTATGCTATAGATCAACTAACACTATGCTATAGATCAACTAACACTATGCTATAGATCAACAAACACTATGCTATAGATCAACAAACACTATGCTATAGATCAACTAACACTATGCTATAGATCAACTAACACTATGCTATAGATCAACAAACACTATGCTATAGATCAACAAACACTATGCTATAGATCAACAAACACTATGCTATATATCAACAAACACTATGCTATAGATCAACAAACACTATGCTATAGATCAACTAACACTATGCTATAGATCAACAAACACTATGCTATAGATCCAGAGATCAACAAACACTATGCTATAGATCAACAAACACTATGCTATAGATCAACTAACACTATGCTATAGATCAACTAACACTATGCTATAGATCAACTAACACTATGCTATAGATCAACTAACACTATGCTATAGATCAACTAACACTATGCTATAGATCAACAAACACTATGCTATAGATCCAGAGATCAACAAACACTATGCTATAGATCAACTAACACTATGCTATAGATCAACTAACACTATGCTATAGATCAACAAACACTATGCTATAGATCAACTAACACTATGCTATAGATCAACAAACACTATGCTATAGATCCAGAGATCAACTAACACTATGCTATAGATCAACTAACACTATGCTATAGATCAACTAACACTATGCTATAGATCAACTAACACTATGCTATAGATCCAGAGATCAACAAACACTATGCTATAGATCAACTAACACTATGCTATAGATCAACTAACACTATGCTATAGATCAACTAACACTATGCTATAGATCAACTAACACTATGCTACAGATCAACTAACACTATGTTATAGATCAACAAACACTATGCTATAGATCAACAAACACTATGCTATAGATCCAGAGATCAACAAACACTATGCTATAGATCAACAAACACTATGCTATAGATCAACTAACACTATGCTATAGATCAACAAACACTATGCTATAGATCCAGAGATCAACAAACACTATGCTATAGATCAACAAACACTATGCTATAGATCCAGAGATCAACTAACACTATGCTATAGATCAACTAACACTATGCTATAGATCAACAAACACTATGTTATAGATCAACAAACACTATGCTATAGATCAACAAACACTATGCTATAGATCAACAAACACTATGCTATAGATCAACAAACACTATGCTATAGATCAACAAACACTATGCTATAGATCAACTAACACTATGCTATAGATCAACTAACACTATGCTATAGATCAACTAACACTATGCTATAGATCCAGAGATCAACAAACACTATGCTATAGATCAACTAACACTATGCTATAGATCAACTAACACTATGCTATAGATCAACAAACACTATGCTATAGATCCAGAGATCAACTAACACTATGCTATAGATCAACAAACACTATGCTATAGATCCAGAGATCAACTAACACTATGCTATAGATCAACTAACACTATGCTATAGATCAACTAACACTATGCTATAGATCAACAAACACTATGCTATAGATCAACTAACACTATGCTATAGATCAACAAACACTATGCTATAGATCAACTAACACTATGCTATAGATCAACAAACACTATGCTATAGATCAACAAACACTATGCTATAGATCAACTAACACTATGCTATAGATCCAGAGATCAACTAACACTATGCTATAGATCAACTAACACTATGCTATAGATCAACTAACACTATGCTATAGATCCAGAGATCAACTAACACTATGCTATAGATCAACAAACACTATGCTATAGATCCAGAGATCAACTAACACTATGCTATAGATCCAGAGATCAACTAACACTATGCTATAGATCAACAAACACTATGCTATAGATCCAGAGATCAACTAACACTATGCTATAGATCCAGAGATCAACTAACACTATGCTATAGATCAACAAACACTATGCTATAGATCAACAAACACTATGCTATAGATCAACAAACACTATGCTATAGATCAACAAACACTATGCTATAGATCAACTAACACTATGCTATAGATCAACTAACACTATGCTATAGATCAACAAACACTATGCTATAGATCAACTAACACTATGCTATAGATCAACAAACACTATGCTATAGATCCAGAGATCAACAAACACTATGCTATAGATCAACAAACACTATGCTATAGATCAACTAACACTATGCTATAGATCAACTAACACTATGCTATAGATCAACTAACACTATGCTATAGATCCACTAACACTATGCTATAGATCAACAAACACTATGCTATAGATCAACTAACACTATGCTATAGATCAACAAACACTATGTTATAGATCAACTAACACTATGCTATAGATCAACTAACACTATGCTATAGATCAACAAACACTATGTTATAGATCAACTAACACTATGCTATAGATCAACTAACACTATGCTATAGATCAACAAACACTATGTTATAGATCAACTAACACTATGCTATAGTATAGATCCACTAACACTATGCTATAGATCAACTAACACTATGCTATAGATCAACTAACACTATGCTATAGATCAACAAACACTATGTTATAGATCAACTAACACTATGCTATAGATCAACTAACACTATGCTATAGATCAACAAACACTATGTTATAGATCAACTAACACTATGCTATAGATCAACTAACACTATGCTATAGATCAACAAACACTATGTTATAGATCAACTAACACTATGCTATAGATCAACTAACACTATGCTATAGATCAACTAACACTATGCTATAGATCAACTAACACTATGCTATAGATCAACAAACACTATGTTATAGATCAACTAACACTATGCTATAGATCAACAAACACTATGCTACAGATCAACAAACACTATGCTATAGATCAACTAACACTATAATAATAATAATAATAATATATGCCATTTAGCAGACGCTTTTATCCAAAGCGACTTAGTCATGTGTGCATACATTCTACGTATGGGTGGTCCCTGGGATCGAACCCACTACCCTGGCGTTACAAGCGCCAGGCTCTACCAACTGAGCTACAGAAGGACCACTGTGCTCTAGATCCAGAGATCAACAAGCACTAAAAAACTATTTGCAAGCCAAAACTATTTGCCAAATAGTACCAAATATAAAAACCACTAAGTGCACTTGAGCTTTGGAAAAGCCCAATTTTCTGTCAGCTCCTAAATAACTTTGGGGTGAGAAATGGGTTCACACTTCTTCTTCTTCTTTAGTTTATTGTACATTGTTTTTCCCATCTCCAGAAAGACGTGAGACAAAGAGATACAAAGCCCTTTAACAGATGCGCTGGGGTCTATTTTATGATCTATGATTTTGTCATTTAATACAAGCTGACAGACATGAAAGTAACAGGGGACTCCCTTTTAATGTCTCTGTTTCTAATATAGACTGACTGCTGTTTGAAATTCCACCGCATTCCCTTTATAGTACGCTACTTTCGACCAGGGCCCATAGGGGGCGCAGTTTCTCTGCGCTTCAGTTCGAGAACTACCAAATGATCTACTACTACTACTACCGTCCTGTGAGCCCTGGCTCTGACACCATCGATGTCAGTCATGTACCCACTGCACGTCTGCATGCAATTTGACGTAATGTTAACTTCTACGGTTTTACGACCCGACTGATTTATACCTAAATATAACTCGAGAGTGTTTTTAGATTCACCGTGTTGATCACTAAACCAGCTAGCTAGCTGACAACAACGACTATGGTTTCTCTGTTTCTCTTTTCTTTGATGGACTGATTTCTGTTTCTCTCCTGGTTAAAGCTGTATCCTTTCTGTTTCTCTCCTGGTTTAAAGCTTTCTGCTTTCTGTTTCTCTCCTGGTTACAGCTTTATCCTTTCTGTTTTTCTGTTTCTCTCCTGGTTTAAAGCTTTCTGCTTTCTGTTTCTCTCCTGGTTTAAAGCTTTCTGCTTTCTGTTTCTCTCCTGGTTAAAGCTTTCGGTTCCTCTCCTGGTTTAAAGCTTTCTGCTTTCTGTTTCTCTCCTGGTTAAAGCTTTCTGTTTCTCTCCTGGTTACAGCTGTATCCTTTCTGTTTTCCTGTTTCTCTCCTGGTTACAGCTGTATCCTTTCTGTTTCTCTCCTGGTTACAGCTGTATCCTTTCTGTTTTCCTGTTTCTCTCCTGGTTAAAGCTTTATCCTTTCTGTTTTCCTGTTTCTCTCCTGGTTACAGCTGTATCCTTTCTGTTTTCCTGTTTCTCTCCTGGTTACAGCTGTATCCTTTCTGTTTTCCTGTTTCTCTCCTGGTTACAGCTGTATCCTTTCTGTTTTCCTGTTTCTCTCCTGGTTACAGCTGTATCCTTTCTGTTTCTCTCCTGGTTACAGCTGTATCCTTTCTGTTTTCCTGTTTCTCTCCTGGTTAAAGCTTTCTGCTTTCTGTTTTCCTGTTTCTCTCCTGGTTACAGCTGTATCCTTTCTGTTTTCCTGTTTCTCTCCTGGTTACAGCTGTATCCTTTCCTGTTTCTGTTTTCCTGTTTCTCTCCTGGTTACAGCTGTATCCTTTCTGTTTTCCTGTTTCTCTCCTGGTTACAGCTGTATCCTTTCTGTTTTCCTGTTTCTCTCCTGGTTACAGCTGTATCCTTTCTGTTTCTCTCCTGGTTACAGCTGTATCCTTTCTGTTTTCCTGTTTCTCTCCTGTTTCTCTCCTGTTAAAGCTTTCTGCTTTCTGTTTTCCTGTTTCTCTCCTGGTTACAGCTGTATCCTTTCTGTTTTCCTGTTTCTCTCCTGGTTACAGCTGTATCCATTCTGTTTTCCTGTTTCTCTCCTGGTTACAGCTGTATCCTTTCTGTTTTCCTGTTTCTCTCCTGGTTACAGCTGTATCCTTTCTGTTTTCCTGTTTCTCTCCTGGTTACAGCTGTATCCTTTCTGTTTCTCTCCTGGTTACAGCTGTATCCTTTCTGTTTTCCTGTTTCTCTCCTGGTTACAGCTGTATCCTTTCTGTTTTCCTGTTTCTCTCATGGTTACAGCTGTATCCTTTCTGTTTCTCTCCTGGTTACAGCTGTATCCTTTCTGTTTTCCTGTTTCTCTCCTGGTTAAAGCTTTCTGCTCTCTGTTTTCCTGTTTCTCTCCTGGTTACAGCTGTATCCTTTCTGTTTTCCTGTTTCTCTCCTGGTTACAGCTGTATCCTTTCTGTTTCTCTCCTGGTTACAGCTGTATCCTTTCTGTTTCTCTCCTGGTTACAGCTGTATCCTTTCTGTTTCTCTCCTGGTTACAGCTGTATCCTTTCTGTTTCTCTCCTGGTTACAGCTGTATCCTTTCTGTTTCTCTCCTGGTTACAGCTGTATCCTTTCTGTTTTCCTGTTTCTCTCCTGGTTACAGCTGTATCCTTTCTGTTTCTCTCCTGGTTACAGCTGTATCCTTTCTGTTTCTCTCCTGGTTACAGCTGTATCCTTTCTGTTTCTCTCCTGGTTACAGCTGTATCCTTTCTGTTTTCCTGGGACCTGCTTCCTTTTGTTTTGTCTTTCTACTTTTCCTTTAATTACTTATGTTTCTTCTCTCCTACTGTTTTCCATTCATCTACTTGTATTGTACCTTAAAGGTTCGGTTCTTTTTCTGCTCTGACTCTTCTGTTGTCGTAGTTTACTGAAGCATATAGTACATTGAACAAATGTACATCTCTGCAGGAAAACCTTTGAAAGCAGTGTATAGACACAGAATGAATGTTTTTTTCCTGAAGGCTAACACCCAGTTTAACAGTTGAAGAGCTGGCAGAGTACACAACAGTATACGTACATCTATGCAAAACAGACAACACGGCCTTTTAAAAGATTTTCTCTGAAGATAAAGGAAACACCCTGTACAATATGAGTGATTACACTGCATTCCACAATCTTTTTTTTTGTGAAGGAAGGGTCTTAGCTTTCTAAAAGCCTCTCAGAGTTAAAAGCATTCAGACAAATGGTATTACCCATGGCCCCTACCTTCAAAAGAATGGTATGACCCATTGGCCTTTCTTGCCTAGCATGAAAACACTCCAGGCTCAAGGTAGAAATTAGCCTGACCCGGTGAAATATACATGGCGGACGCTCAATCAAATGGTATTACCCATGGCCCCTACCTTCAAAAGAATGGTATGACCCATTGGCCTTTCTTGCCTAGCATGAAAACACTCCAGGCTCAAGGTAGAAATTAGCCTGACCCGGTGAAATATACATGGCGGACGCTCAATCAAATGGTATTACCCATGGCCCCTACCTTCAAAAGAATGGTATGACCCATTGGCCTTTCTTGCCTAGCATGAAAACACTCCAGGCTCAAGGTAGAAATTAGCCTGACCCGGTGAAATATACATGGCAGACGCTCAATCAAGCTAGTAGTCTGGACTACTTTCTTATTTAATTCTCGCTGGCACCAAACGTTAAAAAAGTGTTGATAGGTGACAGAATGCGGTCGGACCATCAAATAATTGGCGCATACATTACTCTTACAGAATTTCCACGTGGGCGGGGATATTGGACATTTAATCAAAGCCTATTGGTTGATAACTTGTTTTTAACTTGGACAGAAGAATTTATAAACAGATTTCTTCCAACATAACATAGGTACAGAAGATCCCCTTATTGTATGGGACACTTTTAAATGTGCCTTTAGAGGCCATGCAATTCAAACCTCATATTTAAAACAATGAATTTCAGTCAAAATAGTTAATATTAACAAAAGTAATAAGAAGGACTAACAGTACAGATAGACGGAAATAAAAACTGTACCAAAGTTAGAGGAAAAACAACAAGAAATGAAGGAACTTATTCAGGAAGGATCAAGTGTAATGGATGGAATATGTGGGAAAATGCACCAAAAATGGTTTTAATCTTCAACATAGAAATGCTACCAAATTATTTTTGCATGTTACAAATGGAGTCACCCGTGATTCATCAAACAATGTTTAGAAAGAGGAAGCAAAGTACTTTAAGCGTCGATCCAGAGCATCCCAAACATGCTTAATGGGTGACATGCCTGGTGAGTATGCAGGCCATGGAAGAACTGGGATATTTTCAGCTTTCAGGAATTGTGTACAGATCCTTGTGACATTGGGACCGTGCATTATCATGCTGAAACATGAGGTGATGGCGGCGGATGAATGGCACGGCAAGTGGCCTCGGGATCTCATCACGGCATCTCTGCTCATTCAAATTGCCATCAATAAAATGCAATGCCCATATCATAACCCCACCTCCATCTGTTCACAACATTGACATCAGCAAACCCACACTAATACACACTGTCTGCCACCTATGTAATGGTCATGCTGTTTAATCAGCTTCTTGATATGCCACACCTGTCAGGTGGGTGGATCATCTTGGCAAAGGGGAAATGCTCACTCACATGTAAATACATTTGTGCACAAAATGTAAGATAAATACGCTTTTTGTGCTTATAGAACATTTCTGGGATATTTTATTTCAGCTCGTAAAACATGGTACCAACACTCTGCATGTTGCGTTTATATTTTTGTTTAGTATAGTATGTAGAAGCTGGAAGTAGAAGCCTAAGTGTTGATGTCCATTAGTTTACTCCAATTAAGGGAGGGTGGTAGGGTTAGGGGAAAATAATAATGGAAAATATATTTAAAAATATATATATTTACAAAAAATATATATGGGTGATTGGAAATGATGCAGACAATTACATTGATGGAAGCCAAAATCTTTCTGCAAGAGTTACCCTTAGGGCCTAGGTACAGATCTAGGATCAGCCTACTCTTTCCAAATCCTAACCTTCACCATGATGGAGTAGAACGCAAATGGTCAAAACTGTCCTGAGATCAGTCTATCCTGTCTATACACACCATTCACATACCATTCACATACAGTGGCTTGCGAAAGTATTCACCCCCTTGGCATTTTTCCTATTTTGTTGCCGTACAACCTGGAATTAAAATATATTTTTTTTGGGGGGGGGTTGTAATCATTTGATTTATACAACATGCCTACCACTTTGAAGATGCAAAATATTTTTTTATTGTGAAACAACCAAGAAATAAGACAGAAAAACAGAAGACTTGAGCGTGCATAATTATTCAACCCCCCAAAGTCAATACTTTGTAGAGCCACTTTTTGCAGCAATTACAGCTGCAAGTCTCTTGGGTTATGTCTCTATAAGCTTGGCACATCTAGCCACAAGGATTTTTGTCCATTCCTCAGGGCAAAACTGCTCCAGCTCCTTCAAGTTGGATGGGTTCCGCTGGTGTACAGCAATCTTTAAATCATACCACAGATTCTCAATTGGATTGAGGTCTGGGCTTTGACTAGGCCATTCCAAAACATTTAAATGTTTCCCCTTAAACCACTCGAGTGTTGCTTTAGCAGTATGCTTAGGGTCATTGTCCTGCTGGAAGATGAACCTCCATCCAAGTCTCAAATGTCTGGAAGACTGAAAATTTCCCTGTATTTAGTGCCATCCATCATTCCTTCAATTCTGAACAGTTTCCAAGTCCCTGCCGATAGAAGAACATCCCCACAGCATGATGCTGCCACCACCATGCTTCACTGGGGATGTTTCTCTGGCGGTGATGAGAGGTGTTGGGTTTGCGCCAGATATAGCATTTTCTTTGATGGCTAAAAAGCAACATTTCTGTCTCATCTGACCACCTCATCTGACCACCTCATCTGACCACCTCATCTGACCACCTCATCTGACCACCTTCTTCTATATGTTTGGGGAGTCTCCCACATGCCTTTTGGCGAAACCAAAAGTGTTTGCTGATTTCTTTCGTTAAGCAATGGCTTTTTTTCCCCGTAAAGCCCAGCTCTGTGGAGTGTATGGCTTAAAGTGATCCTATGGACAGATACTCCAATCTCTGGTGTGGAGCTTTGCAGCTCCTTCAGGGTTATCTTTGGTCTCTTTGTTGCCTCTCTAATTAATGCCCTTCTGGTCCATGAGTTTTGGTGGGCGGCCCTCTCTTGGCAGGTTTGCTGTGGTGCCGTGTTCTTTCCATGTTTTAATAATGGATTTAATGGTGCTCCGTGGGATGTTCAAAGTTTCTGATATTTTTATAACCCAACCCTGATCTGTACTTCTCCACAACTTTGTTCCTGACCTGTGGGGAGAGCTCATTGGTCTTCATGGTGCCCATTGCTTGGTGGTGCCCCTTGCTTAGTGGTGTTGCAGACACTGCTCTTCAGGAGCCTAGAGAACAGCAGACCTAGAGTACCACGCTCTTCAGGAGCCCAGGGAACAGCAGACCTGCCATGCGCTTTAGGAGTCTAGGGAACAGCAGACATACCACACTCTTCAGGAGCCTAGAGAACAGCAGACCTACCATGCTCTTCAGGAGTCTAGGGAACAGCAGACATACCACACTCTTCAGGAGCCTAGAGAACAGCAGACCTACCATGCTCTTCAGGAGTCTAGGGAACAGCAGACCTACCACGCTCTTCAGGAGCCTAGACAACAGCAGACCTACCAAGCTCTTCAGGAGCCTAGGGAACATCAGACCTAGAGTACCAAGCTCTTCAGGAGCCTAGGGAACAGCAGACATACCACACTCTTCAGGAGTCTAGAAAACAGCAGACCTACCATGCTCTTCAGGAGCCTAGACAACAGCAGACCTACCAAGCTCTTCAGGAGCCTAGGAAACAGCAGACCTACCAAGCTCTTCAGGATCCTAGGGAACAGCAGACCTAGAGTACCAAGCTCTTCAGGAGTCTAGGGAACAGCAGACCTACCACGCTCTTCAGGAGTCTAGGGAACAGCAGACCTACCACGCTCTTCAGGAGCCCAGGGAACAGCAGACCTACCACGCTCTTCAGGAGTCTAGGGAACAGCAGACCTAGAGTACCAAGCTCTTCAGGAGCCTAGGGAACAGCAGACATACCACACTCTTCAGGAGCGAAAGTATTCACCCCCTTGGCATTTTTCCTATTTTGTTGCCGTACAACCTGGAATTAAAATATATTTTTTTTTTTTTTTTTTTTTTTTTGGGGGGTTGTAATCATTTGATTTATACAACATGCCTACCACTTTGAAGATGCAAAATATTTTTTTATTGTGAAACAACCAAGAAATAAGACAGAAAAACAGAAGACTTGAGCGTGCATAATTATTCAACCCCCCAAAGTCAATACTTTGTAGAGCCACTTTTTGCAGCAATTACAGCTGCAAGTCTCTTGGGTTATGTCTCTATAAGCTTGGCACATCTAGCCACAAGGATTTTTGTCCATTCCTCAGGGCAAAACTGCTCCAGCTCCTTCAAGTTGGATGGGTTCCGCTGGTGTACAGCAATCTTTAAATCATACCACAGATTCTCAATTGGATTGAGGTCTGGGCTTTGACTAGGCCATTCCAAAACATTTAAATGTTTCCCCTTAAACCACTCGAGTGTTGCTTTAGCAGTATGCTTAGGGTCATTGTCCTGCTGGAAGATGAACCTCCATCCAAGTCTCAAATGTCTGGAAGACTGAAAATTTCCCTGTATTTAGTGCCATCCATCATTCCTTCAATTCTGAACAGTTTCCAAGTCCCTGCCGATAGAAGAACATCCCCACAGCATGATGCTGCCACCACCATGCTTCACTGGGGATGTTTCTCTGGCGGTGATGAGAGGTGTTGGGTTTGCGCCAGATATAGCATTTTCTTTGATGGCTAAAAAGCAACATTTCTGTCTCATCTGACCACCTCATCTGACCACCTCATCTGACCACCTCATCTGACCACCTTCTTCTATATGTTTGGGGAGTCTCCCACATGCCTTTTGGCGAAACCAAAAGTGTTTGCTGATTTCTTTCGTTAAGCAATGGCTTTTTTTCCCCGTAAAGCCCAGCTCTGTGGAGTGTATGGCTTAAAGTGATCCTATGGACAGATACTCCAATCTCTGGTGTGGAGCTTTGCAGCTCCTTCAGGGTTATCTTTGGTCTCTTTGTTGCCTCTCTAATTAATGCCCTTCTGGTCCATGAGTTTTGGTGGGCGGCCCTCTCTTGGCAGGTTTGCTGTGGTGCCGTGTTCTTTCCATGTTTTAATAATGGATTTAATGGTGCTCCGTGGGATGTTCAAAGTTTCTGATATTTTTTATAACCCAACCCTGATCTGTACTTCTCCACAACTTTGTTCCTGACCTGTGGGGAGAGCTCATTGGTCTTCATGGTGCCCATTGCTTGGTGGTGCCCCTTGCTTAGTGGTGTTGCAGACACTGCTCTTCAGGAGCCTAGAGAACAGCAGACCTAGAGTACCACGCTCTTCAGGAGCCCAGGGAACAGCAGACCTGCCATGCGCTTTAGGAGTCTAGGGAACAGCAGACATACCACACTCTTCAGGAGCCTAGAGAACAGCAGACCTACCATGCTCTTCAGGAGTCTAGGGAACAGCAGACATACCACACTCTTCAGGAGCCTAGAGAACAGCAGACCTACCATGCTCTTCAGGAGTCTAGGGAACAGCAGACCTACCACGCTCTTCAGGAGCCTAGACAACAGCAGACCTACCAAGCTCTTCAGGAGCCTAGGGAACATCAGACCTAGAGTACCAAGCTCTTCAGGAGCCTAGGGAACAGCAGACATACCACACTCTTCAGGAGTCTAGAAAACAGCAGACCTACCATGCTCTTCAGGAGCCTAGACAACAGCAGACCTACCAAGCTCTTCAGGAGCCTAGGAAACAGCAGACCTACCAAGCTCTTCAGGATCCTAGGGAACAGCAGACCTAGAGTACCAAGCTCTTCAGGAGTCTAGGGAACAGCAGACCTACCACGCTCTTCAGGAGTCTAGGGAACAGCAGACCTACCACGCTCTTCAGGAGCCCAGGGAACAGCAGACCTACCACGCTCTTCAGGAGTCTAGGGAACAGCAGACCTAGAGTACCAAGCTCTTCAGGAGCCTAGGGAACAGCAGACATACCACACTCTTCAGGAGCGAAAGTATTCACCCCCTTGGCATTTTTCCTATTTTGTTGCCGTACAACCTGGAATTAAAATATATATTTTTTTGGGGGGGGTTGTAATCATTTGATTTATACAACATGCCTACCACTTTGAAGATGCAAAATATTTTTTTATTGTGAAACAACCAAGAAATAAGACAGAAAAACAGAAGACTTGAGCGTGCATAATTATTCAACCCCCCAAAGTCAATACTTTGTAGAGCCACTTTTTGCAGCAATTACAGCTGCAAGTCTCTTGGGTTATGTCTCTATAAGCTTGGCACATCTAGCCACAAGGATTTTTGTCCATTCCTCAGGGCAAAACTGCTCCAGCTCCTTCAAGTTGGATGGGTTCCGCTGGTGTACAGCAATCTTTAAATCATACCACAGATTCTCAATTGGATTGAGGTCTGGGCTTTGACTAGGCCATTCCAAAACATTTAAATGTTTCCCCTTAAACCACTCGAGTGTTGCTTTAGCAGTATGCTTAGGGTCATTGTCCTGCTGGAAGATGAACCTCCATCCAAGTCTCAAATGTCTGGAAGACTGAAAATTTCCCTGTATTTAGTGCCATCCATCATTCCTTCAATTCTGAACAGTTTCCAAGTCCCTGCCGATAGAAGAACATCCCCACAGCATGATGCTGCCACCACCATGCTTCACTGGGGATGTTTCTCTGGCGGTGATGAGAGGTGTTGGGTTTGCGCCAGATATAGCATTTTCTTTGATGGCTAAAAAGCAACATTTCTGTCTCATCTGACCACCTCATCTGACCACCTCATCTGACCACCTTCTTCTATATGTTTGGGGAGTCTCCCACATGCCTTTTGGCGAAACCAAAAGTGTTTGCTGATTTCTTTCGTTAAGCAATGGCTTTTTTTCCCCGTAAAGCCCAGCTCTGTGGAGTGTATGGCTTAAAGTGATCCTATGGACAGATACTCCAATCTCTGGTGTGGAGCTTTGCAGCTCCTTCAGGGTTATCTTTGGTCTCTTTGTTGCCTCTCTAATTAATGCCCTTCTGGTCCATGAGTTTTGGTGGGCGGCCCTCTCTTGGCAGGTTTGCTGTGGTGCCGTGTTCTTTCCATGTTTTAATAATGGATTTAATGGTGCTCCGTGGGATGTTCAAAGTTTCTGATATTTTTATAACCCAACCCTGATCTGTACTTCTCCACAACTTTGTTCCTGACCTGTGGGGAGAGCTCATTGGTCTTCATGGTGCCCATTGCTTGGTGGTGCCCCTTGCTTAGTGGTGTTGCAGACACTGCTCTTCAGGAGCCTAGAGAACAGCAGACCTAGAGTACCACGCTCTTCAGGAGCCCAGGGAACAGCAGACCTGCCATGCGCTTCAGGAGTCTAGGGAACAGCAGACATACCACACTCTTCAGGAGCCTAGAGAACAGCAGACCTACCATGCTCTTCAGGAGTCTAGGGAACAGCAGACATACCACACTCTTCAGGAGCCTAGAGAACAGCAGACCTACCATGCTCTTCAGGAGTCTAGGGAACAGCAGACCTACCACGCTCTTCAGGAGCCTAGACAACAGCAGACCTACCAAGCTCTTCAGGAGCCTAGGGAACAGCAGACCAAGAGTACCAAGCTCTTCAGGAGCCTAGGGAACAGCAGACATACCACACTCTTCAGGAGTCTAGAAAACAGCAGACCTACCATGCTCTTCAGGAGCCTAGACTTCAACAGACCTACCCAGACAACAGCAGACCTACGCTCTTCAGCTCTTCTTCAGGAGCCTAGGAAACAGCAGACCTACCAAGCTCTTCAGGATCTAGGGAACAGCAGACCTAGAGTACAGCAGACCTAAGCTCTTCAGGAGTCTAGGAACAGCAGAACAAGCAGACCTACCACGCTCTTCAGGAGTCTAGGGAACAGCAGACCTACCACGCTCTTCAGGAGCCCAGGGAACAGCAGACCTACCACGCTCTTCAGGAGTCTAGGGAACAGCAGACCTACCAAGCTCTTCAGGAGCCCAGGGAACAGCAGACCTACCACGCTCTTCAGGAGTCTAGGGAACAGCAGACCTACCACGCTCTTCAGGAGTCTAGGGAACAGCAGACCTACCACGCTCTTCATGAGCCCAGGGAACAGCAGACCTACCACGCTCTTCAGGAGTCTAGGGAACAGCAGACCTACCACGCTCTTCAGGAGTCTAGGGAACAGCAGACCTACCACGCTCTTCAGGAGTCTAGGGAACAGCAGACCTACCAAGCTCTTCAGGAGCCT
>NC_060195.1:5715516-5778367 GCF_021184085.1 Oncorhynchus gorbuscha | reverse complement strand
CAGCGATTTTGGTGGCCGACTCAGGAGCGTGACACGCGCCGTTTCGTGGCTGCTTGTTCGGACTGCGCGCAGACTAAGTCGGGTAACTCTCCTCCTGCCGGTCGTCTCAGACCGCTCCCCATTCCTTCTCGACCATGGTCTCACATCGCCCTAGACTTCATTACCGGTCTGCCTTTGTCTGCGGGGAAGACTGTGATTCTTACGGTTGTCGATAGGTTCTCTAAGGCGGCACATTTCATTCCCCTCGCTAAACTTCCTTCCGCTAAGGAGACGGCACAAATCATTATCGAGAATGTGTTCAGAATTCATGGCCTCCCGTTAGACGCCGTTTCAGACAGAGGCCCGCAATTCACGTCACAGTTTTGGAGGGAGTTCTGTCGTTTGATTGGTGCGTCCGTCAGTCTCTCTTCCGGGTTTCATCCCCAGTCTAACGGTCAAGCAGAGAGGGCCAATCAGACGATTGGTCGCATACTACGCAGCCTTTCTTTCAGAAACCCTGCGTCTTGGGCAGAACAGCTCCCTGGGCAGAATACGCTCACAACTCGCTTCCTTCGTCTGCTACCGGGTTATCTCCGTTTCAGAGTAGTCTGGGTTACCAGCCTCCTCTATTCTCTTCCCAGCTTGCCGAGTCCAGCGTTCCTCCGCTCAAGCGTTTGTCCAACGTTGTGAGCGCACCTGGAGGAGGGTGAGGTCTGCACTTTGCCGCTACAGGGCACAGACTGTGAGAGCCGCCAATAAACGCAGGATTAAGAGTCCTAGGTATTGTTGCGGCCAGAGAGTGTGGCTTTCCACTCGCAACCTTCCTCTTACGACAGCTTCTCGTAAGTTGACTCCGCGGTTCATTGGTCCGTTCCGTGTCTCCCAGGTCGTCAATCCTGTCGCTGTGCGACTGCTTCTTCCGCGACATCTTCGTCGCGTCCATCCTGTCTTCCATGTCTCCTGTGTTAAGCCTTTTCTTCGCACCCCCGTTCGTCTTCCCTCCCCCCTCCCGTCCTTGTCGAGAGCGCACCTATTTACAAGGTACATAAGATCATGGACATGCGTTCTCGGGGACGGGGTCACCAATACTTAGTGGATTGGGAGGGTTACGGTCCTGAGGAGAGGAGTTGGGTTCCGTCTCGGGACGTGCTGGACCGTTCACTCATTGATGATTTCCTCCGTTGCCGCCAGGATTCCTCCTCGAGTGCGCCAGGAGGCGCTCGGTGAGTGGGGGTACTGTCATGTTTTGTCATTTATTATCATGTCTTGTCCCTGTGCTTCCCATTCTATTCGTTTCCCTCTGCTGGTCTTATTAGGTTCTTTCCCTCTTTCTATCCCTCTCTCTCCCCCTCCCTCTCTCACTCTCTCGCTCTCTCTTCTCTCTATCGTTCCGTTCCTGCTCCCAGCTGTTCCTATTCCCCTAATCATCATTTAGTCTTCCCACACCTGTTCCCGATCCTTTTCCCTGATTAGAGTCCCTATTTCTCTCCTTGTTTCCCGTACCTGCCCTGTCGGATCCTCATTTATAATTCACCGTGCTGTGTCTATGTTTTGCCCTGTCGTGTCGTGTTTCCCTCAGATGCTGAGTGGTGAGCAGGTGTCTGAGTCTGCTAGGTTCAAGTGCCTTCCCGAGGCAACCTGCAGTTCTCGATCAAGTCTCCAGTCTGTTCTCGTCTTTACGTGTAGTATTATGCTTTTTGTTTTGTAAAGTTTATTCTGGATTAAATACTCTGTTTTCGCCAAGTCGCTTTTGGGTCCTCATTCACCAGCATGACACTGTACACATAAACATTAATGTAGCAGCCTGTACACATAAACATTAATATAACAGCCTGTACACATAAACATTCATATAGCAGCCTGTACACATAAACATTCATACATAAGTTTTGCAATCAAACATGTGTTCACGCGATAGTATGTGAAGTTAATGTGATAGCATTTGACAACATGTAAAGCAACATGTGATTACATGAAACTACACATGTGGAAACATGATCACATGTGAAGTGTTCCAAAAACAGATGTTTTCACATAATTCTTTACATTTGAAATCATGTGATTTTTCTGTAAGAGGTGGTCCAGACCAACAAAACATTTTTTACTGGGCCATCACACTAAAACTCTATTTACATTTCGGTGTTCCTCAGGGTTCCGTTTTAGGACCACTATTGTTTTCACTATATATTTTACCTCTTGGGGATGTCATTCGAAAACATAATGTTAACTTTCACTGCTATGCGGATGACACACAGCTGTATATTTCAATGAAACATGGTGAAGCCCCAAAATTGCCCTCACTAGAAGCCTGTGTTTCACACATAAGGAAGTGGATGGCTGCAAACTTTCTACTTTTAAACTCAGACGAAACAGAGATGCTTGTTCTAGGTTCCAAGAAACAAAGAGATCTTCTGTTAAATCTGACAATTAATCTTTATTATTTTTTTAATTTTTTATAATATGTTTATTATTTTCCAATCAAAAATACAATAAAAACACAGCAATACAAACAATGACATTAATTGTACTGTTGAATGGGATGGCCAATTTAGAGGACAAAACTAAACTAAACTCACACATACACAAAATAAAACAAAATCCTATTAGGTGGTACATGTATAAGAAGACAGCATGTAGTCATTACAAGCAGTGTAGTTAAGCCAAACATAAATATTGAGTGGAGTACAGCACAGAGTAGCAGCAGATCGTCAACCCAGTTATGAAGCGGGACTAGACCATTTATCCATTATCGGCTGCCATATTTTGTAAAACATTGGACTTCTATTGGAGGTATTGTATCCAATCTTTTGCATATGTATCACATTCCCTAAATCCCGTAACCACATTTCAAATGACAATATGAGCCTTTTGGCTAATATAGTACAAAGAGAGACAGCTTTCCCTTCCTGGTTATTCCCATCAACTGTACCAAACAGAGTGATCAATGGGTCTCGGGCTAGAACTCTATCAAAGGCTTTAGATAAGTCATCAAAAATGAGAGCACAGTAAGCATGTAAATAAGGACATGTCCAAGTGGGTCAACGTCCCCTCATCGTGCTTGAACCTCTCACACAGTGGTGAGGTGTCCGGGAATATTTTATGCAGTTTAACCTTTGAGTAATGTAACCTGTGTATCACCTTAAACTGTACAAGGTTGTGTCTGGCAATCACTGAACTGTGGTTTATATTCCTGAGAGCTTCTACCCAGTACTCATCTGAGATTTCTGAACCAAGTTTTTGTTCCCAAGCCCTTTTAATGGTGTCTGTGGATACCTCTATGTGGGCCTGTAGCACATCATACAGTCTAGAGACCGACCCGTTTGAATGGGGTTTGACAAGGATCAAGCTATCTAATGTAGGACTATTTGGCTTCATGCCATACTGTGGGATATGTGTCCTTATGAAATTCCTGATTTGGAGGTATCTGAAAAAATGTGTTGTTGGCATGTTGAACTTTCCCTGTAATTGTTGAAATGAAGCTAACTGACCATCTATGTATAGATTACCAATAGTTGTGAGCCCCTTCTCCCTCCACTGTGAAAACACCACATCATCCAATGCGGGGTGGAAAGCATGATTCAGGCAAATTGGGCTGTCTATGTATACACTGGGTATTGTTAAGAAAATACCTAATCTGTTTCCAGATCCTAAGTGTATGACAAATGACTGGATTAGAGTCATAAGTGGATTTTTTCACATATGATGGGCTATTAACAAGTGCAGGGAGTGAGGAACGTTGACAGGAGGCCTGCTCAATCAAAAGCCTTGAAGGCATATCCTTCTGTCTCATCGCAGGTAAACTTTCCCTCCAGAAAGACACAATGTTCAGATTAGCAGCCCAATAATACATGTTTAAAGTGAGGAAGGCCAAAGCCCCCCCCTATCTTGTACTTGCATAAATGCTTCTTTGAAATTATGGCTGCCTTGTTATCCCATAAAAATGGAGTTACTATTGAATCCAGTTTCTTAAAATAGCTTTGTGGTATGAAATTGGGTAGACATTGGAAGAGGTTAAGAAGCCTTGATAGGACAACCATTTTTAATAGCGTTTATACGACCAACCAAGGAGATAGGCAGAGTTTTCCAAAAATCTTTATTTTGTTTAAGCTGATATATTTTCATGTCCCAATTCTCTTTCAATAGCTGATCAAGGTCTCTTGTCACTACAATGCCAAGGCTTGTGAACTTGTCCATCACTGTTCTAAACGGGGTAGATTGTAGAAATTGCATATCCACAGGCCGGGATATTGGCATCAACTCACTTTTTTGCCAGTTTGTCTTGTAGCCAGAGAAGGAGCCAAATGTGTTTATCAAGTTAAGTAAGGGTGGAATATAAGTTTTAGGCTTGGACAAAAACAAAAGAACATTGTCTGCATATAGGGACATTTTGTGCTGTGTGTCCTTTATTTTTAACAGAAGCTATATTGGCACATGCCCGAATGCGAGTAGCAAGGGGTTCCATGGCTATAGCGAAGAGAGCAGGCGAAATGGCGCATCCTTGTTGGCACCCCTTGAACAAGCGGAATGACTGCAACATTTCCTGATTGGTTACCACGGACGCCATTGGGTGTGCATAAATAATTCTTATCCAATTAATAAATTCCTTTCCAAACCCGAAGTGCTCCAGAACCGACATCATATACTTCCACTCAATCCGGTCAAATGCCTTCTCTGCATCAAGAGCTATTACCACAGCCTCAACCTTATGATCGTGATACATTACGTTGAAAGGGAGTCTCAAATTGTAATATATATGTCGGTAAAATCTGTCTGGTCAGGGTGTATGATGTCGGAAATACACTGCTCAAAAAAATAAAGGGAACACTAAAATAAAACATCCTAGATCTGAATGAATTAAATATTCTTATTAAATACTTTTTCCTTCACATAGTTGAATGTGCTGACAACAAAAGCACACAAAAATGATCAATGAAATCAAATTCATCAACCCATGGAGGTCTGGATTTGGAGTCGCACTCAAAATTAAAGTGGAAAGCCACACTACAGGCTGATCCAGCTTTGATGTAATGTCCTTAAAACAAGTCAAAATGAGGCTCAGTACTGTGTGTGGCATCCACGTGCCTGTATGACCTCCCTACAACGCCTGGTCATGCTCCTGATGAGGTGGCAGATGGTCTCCTGAGGGATCTCCTCCCAGACCTGGACTAAAGCATCCGCCAACTCCTGGACAGTCTGTGGTGCAACGTGGCGTTGGTGGATGGAGCAAGACATGATGTCCCAGATGTGCTCAATTGGATTCAGGTCTGGGGAACGGGCGGGCCAGTCCATAGCATCAATGCCTTCCTCTTACAGGAACTGCTGACACACTCCAGCCACATGAGGTCTGGCATTGTCTTGCATTAGGAGGAACCCAGGGCCAACCACACCACATTTATGGGGCTCTGGCAGTGCTCCTCCTGCTCCTCCTTGCACAAAGGAGGGGGTAGCGGTCCTGCTGCTGGGTTGTTGCCCTCCTACGGCCTCCTCCACGTCTCCTGATGTACTGGCCTGTCTCCTGGTAGCGCCTCCATGCTCTGGACACTACACTGACAGACAAAGCAAACCTTCTTGTCACAGCTCGCATTGATGTGCCATCCTGGATGAGCTGCACTACCTGAGCCACTTGTGTGGGTTGTAGACTCCGTCTCATGCTACCACTAGAGTGAAAGCACCGGCAGCATTCAAAAGTGACCAAAACATCAGCCAGGAAGCATAGGAACTGAGAAGTGGTCTGGTCACCACCTACACAACCATTCCTTTATTCGGGGTGTCTTGCTAATTGCCTATAATTTCCACCTGTTGTCTATTCCATTTGCACAACAGCATGTGAAATTTATTGTCAATCAGTGTTGCTTCCTAAGTGGACAGTTTGATTTCACAGAAGTGTGATTGACTTGGAGTTACATTGTGTTGTTTAAGTGTTCCCTTAATTTTTTTGAGCAGTGTATATGTTTTCAATCGGTTTGCCAATATCTTTGTCAACACCTTGTTTTCTATGGGGAGTAACGACAAGACGACATCTCCATGGAATCTCTATCTTTTTTTAAGATCAGTGCTATTGTAGCCTCATACAGTGTTTGCGGGAGTTTGGCATTTTCTTTGGATTGTTTAAACATTCACAACATAAGTGGAGACTGGCGCAGTACTTCTTATATAATTCTATTACATATCCATCGGGCCCAGGGGCCTTGCTGTTTGGAAATTGTGCTATCGCTGTGTTAATTTCCTCTAAAGTTATCCCTGCATCGAGTGCAGCAGCTGCACCCCTGTCTAGTTTAGGAAGTTCAGCGAGAAAGCGTTCCATAGTTTGTGGATCAGTAGCATCGCATTTTGATTGATATAGCTCTGAGTAAAACTGTACAAAGCATTTATTAATATCCTTCTTGTCTTTTATTTTGTGAATAGCTCTAGATGCCTGTACATGCCTTAGCTGTCTTGCTAATAATTTATGTGGTTTGTCACCCAGTTCAAAATAACTTTATTGCGTTCTAGCAAGTAAAGAGCCCACCCGTTTCGAAAGGATGGTATTGTATTCATATTTTAACTTTGTGATCTTCTCAAGGACTGTATACAAGGAATTCGTCCTAAAGACGTTCTCCTGTTCCCCTAACTCTCTTTCAATTTCTCTCAGCCTAGTATTGGCGCGTTTCTTCCTCTCTGATGTATAAGAAATAATGTAAACTCTAATCACAGCTTTTAGAGATCCCCAAAGGGTGGAGTCGTCAACATCCCCCGTGTCGTTAGTCCCGAGGAAAAGGGCAATCTGCTCCTTCATATACTGACAAAAAGCCTCATCTTTCAGCAGGTTTGCGTCTAAGCACCACGGTCGCCCACCTGTCGACATATTGTCGAGTTTCAGCACCATGGACACAGGAGAGTGGTCCGTAATTAGAATAGGGTGATAGGTAACCGACTCAGCTGCTGAAAAGATTTGGAGTCAGTGTATCTTTAATTATAGGTAGAACATGTATCTTCAGTCAAAGTTTATGATGAGTATTTCTGTTATCTGGCGAAGCTTTCTATAATTCTTCAGGATATTTTGGAGGATTTCCTGAACATGTTAACCGAGATTTATGGATATAAAAAGGCATATTATCGAACAAAACATAAATGTACTGTGTAACATGTCATATGACTGTCATCTGATGAAGATTTTCAAGAGGTTAGTGATTGATTTTTTTTTTAAAAATCCTGCTTTTGTGATTTTTTCTTTGGTTTGGTGGTGGTCTAACATAAATATATGTTGTGTTTTCGCAGTAAAACATTTTAAAAATCTGACACGCTGGGTAGATGAACAAGGTGTTTATCTTTCGTTTGAGGTATTGGACTTGTTAATGTGTGGTGGTTAAATATTTCTAAATAATATTTTTGCATTCCCTGCGCCACCTTTTCAGCTGAAAGGGGGGGGGTCCCTCGATGAAACGCACGTTCTGTTATAGTCACAGCCGTGATTTAACCAGTTTTAGAAACGTCAGAGTGTTTTCTATCCACACATACTAATAATATGCATATACTATATTCCTGGCATGAGTAGCAGGACGCTGAAATGTTGCGCGATTTTTAACAGAATGTTCGAAAAAGTAGGAGGTAGACTTAACAGGTAAGATGAGAAAAAACCTTAGCTCGTTTCACCACATGCCCTAAGCCATTACAGTTCCAGCTGACTATCTTTATTCCACCTGGTCTACTCTGTGCTCTGTCACTATGTGGCTGTCACGCCTTGGTCATTGTATCTTGTGTTTTGTTAATTGTTTGGGTAGGCCAGGGTGTGACATGGGTTTATATGTTGTATTTCGTATTGGGGTTTGTATTAATTGGGAGTGTGTATTATTAGGGGTGTGTCTAGTTAGGCTTGGCTGCCTGAGGCGATTCCTAATTGGAGTCAGCTGATTCTCGTTGTCTCGGATTGGGAACCGTATTTAGGCAGCCTGAGTGCGCGTTGTATTTCGTGGGTGATTGTACCTGTCTCTGTGTTAGTCACCAGATAGGCTGTAATTAGTTTCACTCGTTTGTTGTTTTTGTATTTTCAGTTATTTCATGTACAGCATTTTCTTCATTAAAAGTCATGAGTAACCTACACGCTGCATTTCGGTCTGACTCTCTTCAAACAGCAGACGAAATTCATTACAGTGGCATTTCTTATTTTAGAGCAAATTGTTGCTGTCATACAAAACCCAGAAGAAAAATGTCGGCGGGAGCTTGTCATGCCACCTGTATTAATAACGTGAACATGAAACACAGACCCCATCCCCCCCCCCGTCCCTTTACTGAGTGACTTCCCCAAACGAAGCACTCCTTGGCTAACACACAAATCTTAGGGTGTCTAGACATACAGCTTGAACTAACTCGCTGTCTATAGATGCTCCGCATATAAACAAATAATATTAAATAACACATAACACTTAACTCTCATGTTAGGGGGTGAGTGGCGTTAAAACATGATATGCTAAACAATGCTATATTAGCCACAACATCTCACCTATCATATAGGTCCCAATTTCTGATATCGAAAAGACATAGGCCGGAAATCCAAACACATTCCTGGCCTGTATTTGGCCATTTAGCCGGCTGACACAGCTGTTCTATATCCTCAGCCAGGGAGCTTTGCTTGTCAAGAACAGATCGGCCTCTTTTGGGTTGTCAAACGTACCTGTTGATCCTTCGACTGTCACCTTAAACCGGGCTGGGAAGAGGAATCCATATCGGAAGTTGGTCACCCTGCATTTGTTGCGTACCTCATCATACTCTTTCTGCTGGTTCCTCACCTCCATGGTAAGATCTGGGTAGAAAGACACCCTGGCTCTGTTGAAGTTAAGGGGGAACTTTTGACAAGCCATCTTGGGGAGGGGGGCGCTAGAGAGCGTGCTATGGAGTAGACGTGTTTGATGACAATTACTCTTGATGGATGTACAGTAGTCTCAAATAAAACTGTGAAGGACCTCGGCGTTACTCTGGACCCTGATCTCGCTTTTGACGAACATTTCAAGGACAGCTTTTTTCCATTTATGTAACATTGCAAAAATCAGAAACTTTCTGTCCAAAAATGATGCAGAAAAATGTATCCATGCTTTTGTTACTTCTAGGTTAGACTACTGCAATGCTCTACTTTCCGGCTACCCGGATAAAACACTAAATAAACTTAAGTTATTTAGTGTTCTAACTAAAACCCTAAAATTTGATCACATTACTCCAGTACTAGCCTCCCTACACTGGCTTCCTGTTAAGGCAAGGGCTGATTTCAAGGTTTTACTGCTTACCTACAAAGCATTACATGGGCTTGCTCCTACCTATCTTTCCGATTTGGTCCTGCCGTACATACCTACACGTATGCTACGGTCACAAGACGCACTCCATTTTTATGGAATGGTCTGCCTATCTATGTGAGAGACGCAAACTCGGTCTCAACCTATAAGTCTTTACTGAAGACTCATCTCTTCAGTAGGTCATATGATTGAGTGTAGTCTGGCCCAGGAGTGTGAAGGTGAACAGAAAGGCACTGGAGCAACGAACCACCCTTGCTGTCTCTGCCTTTCCGGTTCCCCTCTCTCCACTTGGATTCTCTGCCTCTAACCCTATTACAGGGGCTGAGTCACTGGCTTACTGGTGCTCTTCCATGCCGTCCCTAGGAGGGGTGCGTCACTTGAGTGGGTTGAGTCACTCACGTGATCTTCCTGTCTGGGTTGACGTCCCCCCCCCCCCTTGGGTTGTGCCGTGGCGGAGATCTTTGTGGGCTATACTCGGCCTTGTCTCAGGAATGTAAGTTGGTGGTTGAAGATATCCCTCTAGTGGTGTGGCGGCTGTGCTTTGGCAAAGTGGGTGGGGTTATATCCTGTCTGTTTGGCCCTGTCCGGGGGTATCACCGGATGGGGCCACAGTGTCTCCTGACCTCTCCTGTCTCAGCCTCCAGCATTTACGCTGCAGTAGTTTGTGTGTTGGGGGGTTAGGGTCAGTGTGTTATATCTGGAGTACTTCTCCTCTCTTATTCGGTGTCCTGTGTGAATTTAAGTATGCTCTCTCTAATTCACTTTTTCTTTCCTTCTTTCTCTCTCTCGGAGGACCTGAGCCCTAGGACCATGCCTCAGGACTACCTTGCATGATGACTCCTTGCTGTCCCCAGTCCACCTTTCCGTGCTGCTGCTCCAGTTTCAACTATTCTGCCTGCGGCTATGGAACCCTGACCTGTTCACCGGACGTGCTACCTGTCCCAGACCTGCTTTTTTCAACTCCCAGAGACAGCAGGAGCGGTAGAGATACCTTTAATGATCGGCTATGAAAAGCCATCTGACATTTACTCCTGAGGTGCTGACTTGTTTCACCCTCGACAACTACTGTGATTATTATTATTTGTCCATGCTGGTCATTTATGAACATTTGAACATCTTGGCCATGTTCTGTTATAATCTCCTCCCGGCACAGCCAGAAGAGGATTGGCCACCCCTCGTAGCCCGGTTCCTCTCTAGGTTTCTTTCTAGGTTTTGGTTTTTCCTAACCACCGTGTGTCTACACCTGCATTGCTTGCTGTGTGGGGTTTTATGCTGGGTTTCTGTGCAGCACTTAGAGATATCAGCTGATGTAAGAAGGGCTTATATAAATACATTTGATTTGATATTTCTTGAACTGCATTGTTGGTTTAGGGCTTGTAAGTAAGGATTTCATGATAAGGTTGTATTCAGGGCATGTAACAAATCAAATGTTTATTTTATTTGATATTTGAAAGAATGGTTTCTGGAAATACTTTTAGTTCCACTAGTCCTTTTCTGACACAAACAGATTGCAGAGAATGATGCCCCTGTAAAGCGGGAGCATGTCCTCCCCCTTTATAAAGGTGGATATCCTTCTGACATAGTTTAGAAATTGGACAATAGTAGTCCATCTTCCAAAAATATCTTGAATCACTAGCAAACTCTCAGCTAAGAACTTTATTTAACTTCAAATTATATTAATAATATAATAATATATGCCATTTAGCAGACGCTTTTATCCAAAGCGACTTACAGTCATGTGTGCATACATTCTACATATGGGTGGTCCCGGGAATAGAAACCCACTACCCTGGCGTTACAAGCGCCATGCTCTACCAACTGAGCTACAGAAGGACCATGTGTACTGTCTGGTTTTAGACCTGGACATAATACTGTTTCAGCAGCTATGCTTGTCATAAAATATATTTTAAATTGCTTAGATCATAAGAATCATTGTACCGACATCCAAGGCCATTGATACTATCAACCATCCCCGACTCATTCAAAGGTTTTCTGAAATGAACCTCGACTTGGCGTCTTGCAAGTGGTTTGCGAACTATCTGTCAGACAAGACACAATGTGTGCTTTCTGATGCTGTCAAGTCAAGTATTACAAAAGGTGTCCAGCAGGTGTCTTTTTGTTGGTTCTTGTCCTCTTTACTATTTATAGAAATAATATTTGTCTATGTGCAAAAACCTGTAACATTCATCTGTATGCAGATGACACTGTTATGCACGCTATTGCCCGTACGGCTGACCAGGCTATGTTGGAGCTGCAATCTGATTTTTGTTGCTTTGAAGAAAGTCCTTTGATTTAAAATTGGTACTTAATGGGGGGAAAAGCTACATGTATGCTGTTTTGTAATTATTGTAGAAACATTTCAGTTGACTTAATGCACGTTTATGCATTGCATGGTTCTTTCATCGAGCAGGATCCCTGTCTGGGCTTTTGGATTGAAAATGATTTGACATTTAAAAAAAACATATGGTTGAGCTAGTTTAAGAAGCTGAGATTTAAAGTAGGCTTCTTTTTATGACAATAGGCTTCAGGTTTCTATTTATTTGTAATAAAGAAAATAAGTGAAAGACAAAAATACTATAGATAAAAACAGGTAAGAATGGTGAGGTTGGAAGCCCAAAAATGACTGATATGAAAACCACAACACAAATATAAGTTTTAAAAAAGCAACAGTTTGTTCAATCAGTAAAACAAAGCATATTAATTATAAGTGTACATGATATACTAAGTATACAAGAAAATGTTTGATTATGTGTGTGAGAGAGTTAGATTCATCAGTCTGACCCCCTGTCTTCATGGAGGAGATTACTGAGTAGTTTGGTTCATCAGGCTGACCTCCAGTCTCCATGGAGATTACTGAGTAGTTTGGTTCATCAGGCTGACCTCCAGTCTCCATGGAGATTACTGAGTAGTTTGGTTCATCAGGCTGACCTCCAGTCTCCATGGAGATTACTGAGTAGTTTGGTTCATCAGGCTGACCTCCAGTCTGCATGGAGATTACTGAGTAGTTTGGTTCATCAGGCTGACCTCCAGTCTCCATGGAGATTACTGAGTAGTTTGGTTCATCAGGCTGACCTCTAGTCTCCATGGAGATTACTGAGTAGTTTGGTTCTCTAGTCTCCATGGAGATTACTGAGTAGTTTGGTTCATCAGGCTGACCTCCAGTCTCCATGGAGATTACTGAGTAGTTTGGTTCATCAGGCTGACCTCCAGTCTCCATGGAGATTACTGAGTAGTTTGGTTCATCAGGCTGACCTCCAGTCTCCATGGAGATTACTGAGTAGTTTGGTTCATCAGGCTGACCTCCAGTCTCCATGGAGATTACTGAGTAGTTTGGTTCATCAGGCTGACCTCCAGTCTCCATGGAGATTACTGAGTAGTTTGGTTCATCAGGCTGATCTCCAGTCTTCACTTGAAGTTATTGAGGGATGATTAGGTTTTGGCAATGTGAAGATAAAAATTCCAGAGTATGGTGCCTCTGTATCTGATAGAGAATTGACTATGTGAGGTGCAGCAGGGGGGAGGGTGATGGTTATCACAGTCGTGTTATATAGATGGATTTCAGAATTAACCTGGACGAATCCATTGAAGGGTCAACTGTCTGAGAGGTATGAGTATTTGTAGATGAAATAATTGGCGAACATTGATGTTTTAAATAGAAAAGATATTGAGTTTCTTAAACAAAAATGCAGATAATTAGATGAGATGGCTATTCTTGCACATTTATTTTTTATGATGAGCAATTTGTGTAGGTAGGAGGCATATGTACTGGCCCAGACAACATTACAGAAAATGAGATATGAGTAAATTAAGCTATAGTATAGAGTTAGGAAGCAAGCCTGATGAACCAAACCACTAATCTTTCTGATGACACCAACAGATTTCATCACTTTGCTACAGACAAATTGAATATGATCTTTCCAAGATAACTTTACATAATTTACTGTATAATTCAGAGAAATCTAGTTGATGTGACTCCACCAATTGTTTATATTTCTTACTACTGAATACAATAAAATTGGATTTAAAGAATTTGTTTATCTGGAAACATTCAAAACATTTAGCCAATACCTGAGTTGGCTTCATTAATTAGTGAATCAAAATGATTATGTCATAAAATCAAATTGGTATCCACAGCAAAGAGAGTGGAGAGTACGGTGGATGACCAAGCAGCAAGGTCATTGATATAGATTAGGAATAACAAAGGTCCTATTATCCAACCTTGTGACGTGCCACAGGATATCTTGGCCCTGGTAGATGCCCAGCCGTTTGCATAAACAAAACAAATTGTTCTCTATCAATTTTAGAAAAACATGGTAGTACAGATATTGGGCGAATACTTGCAAAATATCTTGGATCCCCAGATTTATAGAGGGGGATAACTTTGGCAATTTTCGAATCTTTAGGAATAATACCAGTTTGCATAGATTTGGTGAAGATATGCATTAGAGGCTCAGTGATAAAGGAAGACACTGATTTCACCAAAGAGGCACCAATCTCATCATGACCTGTGGCGGATATCTTTAAGTTAACCAATTACCTCCATCACCTCCATTACATCATCACCTCCATTACATCGTCACCTCCATTACATCATCACCTCCTTTACATCATCAACTCCTTTACATCATCAACTCCATTACATCGTCACCTCCATTACACCGTCACCTCCATTACATCGTCACCTCCATTACATCGTCACCTCCATTACATCGTCATCTCCATTACATCATCACCTCCATTACACCATCACCTCCATTACACCATCACCTTCATTACATCATCACCTCCATTACATCGTCACCTCCATTACGTCATCAACTCCATTACATCATCACCTCCATTACATCAGGAGGATCAAACTGAAGCACAGAAGGGGAAATCGAAAATGCCTCTCCCTAAACAGCAGGAAGCAGATTGTACAGTTAACTTACAGATTTGTAAATTGACATAATTTAGCAGAATGTAGCAGTCACTACTCTTAAACCTTTGGATGTCATCTATATGTACCACTCCATAGCTTCGCTTTATTAACACAGGTGACAGTTTGTCTATACGTACCACTCCATAGCTTCGCTTTATTAACACAGGTGACAGTTTGTCTATACGTACCACTCCATAGCTTCGCTTTATTAACACAGGTGACAGTTTGTCTATACGTACCACTCCATAGCTTCGCTTTATTAACACAGGTGACAGTTTGTCTATACGTACCACTCCATAGCTTCGCTTTATTAACACAGGTGACAGTTTGTCTATACGTACCACTCCATAGCTTCGCTTTATTAACACAGGTGACAGTTCATCTATACGTACCATCTATACGTACCGATAAATGTCCAAAGCCAGGAAATGTGTCCGATTGAAAACCTTTGTCTGCTGCTCTGCTCCCATCTTGGCTCGGTCTTCCAATTGTTGATTATAGAGATTTTTTCAGTTTGGATCTCTGGAAGGACGTCTTTTCCTCAAAGACTCATTTATACTTGAGGATCTTATTATTATTATTATTATTATTATTATATTATTATTATTATATTATTATTATTATTATTATATTATATTATATATTATTATTATATTATTATTATTATTATTATATATTCTCTTTGTACAGATGTTGTCCTATATTTTTATTTATTTATTTAATTTTACATTTTTAATTCAGCCCCCGTCCCCCGCAGGAGGTCTTTTGCCTTTTGGTAGGCCGTCATTGTAAATAAGAATTTGTTCTTAAAACTGACTTTCCTTGTTAAAATAAAGGTTAAATTATTGCAGTCTACTTCAGCTCCATCTGCAAAATATGTTGCCTTCAGATGCCCTGGTTGTTTTACAAAGATGAACGTGTGGCCTTCCTCTATACCTTCTTGACCCCAATGACTAATGTAAACAGTATTCAAGTTTAAAGTGCCCAGTAAGTAATAGAGAATATTTGACCTAAGCTTCCCAAAAAAAAAACTAAAGTTAAAACTGATATACTGTAAAATACACAGTGGGGTTCCTTTTCTTTTCATTGTAAACAGTGGGTTGATTTGAGACGAGGCAGGTTTTCCTAGATGAGTCAAGACAACACAGGAGTGGCTTCGGGACAAGTCTTTGAATGTCCTTGGGTGGCCCAGCCAAAGGCCGGAATTGAACCCGATCGAACATCTCCAGAGAGACCTGAAAATACAGTGCAGGAAGTATTCAGACAGCGTGACTTTTTCCACATTTTATTAAACAAATATGTTTTTACTTGGTACCATAGGCCTTTATTGTTAAATAAAGAATGCATACACAATCACATTAGGAGTATGTTGAAGGAAAGCTCTCAATATGAACTGGAAGAGAATCAAGCCCTCTTCTGTACCCAGTGACACCATAGGTTTCCTCTGTCCTCTTTAAAAGTGAAAAACACTACTCTAAACACAACAAATTCATCTGACTTCTGTGAACTTCTGTTTCACAATTGTTCCCTGTTGCTCTTCACCTTCGCTCTCTCCTCATACACTCTCTCTCTCTCTCTCTCTCTCTCTCTCTTTCTCTTTCTGTCTTCCTCTCTCTCTCTCTCTCTCTCTTTCTCTTTCTGTCTTCCTCTCACTCTCTCTCTCTCTTTCTCTTTCTGTCTTCCTCTCACTCTCTCTCTCTCTCTCTCTTTCTGTCTTCCTCTCACTCTCTCTCTCTCTCTCTCTTTCTGTCTTCCTCTCACTCTCTCTCTCTCTCTCTCTTTCTGTCTTCCTCTCTCTCTCTCTCTCTCTCTTTCTCTTTCTGTCTTCCTCTCTCTCTCTCTCTCTCTCTCTCTCTTTTCTCTTTCTGTCTTCCTCTCTCTCTCTCTCTCTCTCTTTCTCTTTCTGTCTTCCTCTCACTCTCTCTCTCTCTTTCTCTTTCTGTCTTCCTCTCACTCTCTCTCTCTCTCTCTCTCTTTTCTGTCTTCCTCTCACTCTCTCTCTCTCTCTCTCTCTCTCTTTCTGTCTTCCTCTCAGTCTTCCTCTCTCTCTCTCTCTCTCTCTCTCTTTCTCTTTCTGTCTTCCTCTCTCTCTCTCTCTCTCTCTTTCTCTTTCTGTCTTCCTCTCACTCTCTCTCTCTCTCTCTCTTTCTGTCTTCCTCTCACTCTCTCTCTCTCTCTCTTTCTGTCTTCCTCTCACTCTCTCTCTCTCTCTCTCTTTCTGTCTTCCTCTCACTCTCTCTCTCTCTCTCTCTTTCTGTCTTCCTCTCACTCTCTCTCTCTCTCTCTCTTTCTGTCTTCCTCTCTCTCTCTCTCTCTCTTTCTCTTTCTGTCTTCCTCACTCTCTCTCTCTCTTTCTCTTTCTGTCTTCCTCTCACTCTCTCTCTCTTTCTCTTTCTGTCTTCCTCTCTCTCTCTCTCTCTTTCTCTTTCTGTCTTCCTCTCTCACTCTCTCTCTCTCTTTCTCTTTCTGTCTTCCTCTCACTCTCTCTCTCTCTCTCTCTTTCTGTCTTCCTCTCTCACTCTCTCTCTCTCTTTCTCTTTCTGTCTTCCTCTCGCTCTCTCTCTCTCTTTCTCTTTCTGTCTTCCTCTCGCTCTCTCTCTCTTTCTGTCTTCCTCTCGCTCTCTCTCTCTTTCTCTCAATTACATTTCAATTGAAGGTATTTTATTGGCATGGGAAACTCTGTCTGTCTCCTTCTCTCTCTCCTTCTCTCTCTCTTCTCTCTCTCTCTCTCTCCTTGTCTCACTCTCCTTCCTTGTCTGTCTGATCACAAGTTGGTGCTGTGGTAGATGAGGATTCACATGAAATCTGTTCTGAGCTGCAATTCCTTCCCTGCTGCCAAATGTATATGACCATATTAGAGAAACATACAGTGCTTTCGGAAAGAGCTTAGGTGCATCCTGTATCCATTGTTCATCCTTGAGATGTTTCTGCAAATTGATTGGAGTACACCTGTAGTAAAATCCATTGATTGGACATGATTTGGAAAGGCACACACCTGTCTATATAAGGTCCCACGGTTGACAGTGATTGTCAAAGCAAAAACCAAGCCATGAGGTCGAAGGAATTGTCCGTAGAGCTACGAGACAGGATTGTGTCGAGGGACAGATCTTGGAAAGGGTACCAAAACATTTCTGCAGCATTGAAGGTCCCCAAAAACACACTGACCTCAAACATTGTTCAATGGAAGAATTTTGGAACCACCAAGACTCTTCCTAGAGTTAGCCGCATGGCCAAACTGAGCAATCGGGGGAGAAGGGCGTTACTCAGAACCTGATGGTCACTCTGACAGAGCTCCGGAGTTCCTCTGTGGAGATGGGAGAACCTTCCAGAAGGACAACCATCTCTGCAGCACTACACCAATCAGGCCTTTTTGGTAGAGTGGTCAGATGGCAGTCACTCCTCAGTAAAAGGCCCATGACAGCCCACTTTGAGTTTGCCAAAAGACACCTAGAAGACTCTCGGACCAAGATTCTCTGGTCTGATGAAACCAATATTTAACTTTTTGGAGATGGGAGAACCTTCCAGAAAGACAACCATCTCTGCAGCACTCTAACAATGAGGCCTTTATGTGGCCAGACAGACGCCACTCATTAAACGACGTATGACAGCCCACTTGGAGTTTTCCAAAAGGTACCTAAAGACTCTCGGACCATGAGGAACAAGGTTCTCTAGTCCTATGAAACCAAGATTGAGCTTTTTTTTGTTCTTTTTTTTTGCCAAGCATAACATCTGGAGGAAACCTGGCACCATTCCTACAGTGAAGCATTATGGGGATGTTTTTCAGCTTCAGGGACTGGGAGACTAGTGAAGATTGAGGGAAAGATGAACGGAGCAATGGACAAAGAGATTCTTGATGAAAACCTACTTTAAAGCACTCAGGACATCAGACTGGGGCCAAGGATCACCTTCCAACAGGACAACATTCCTAAGCACACAGCCAAGACAATGCAGAACTGGCTTTGGGACAAGTCTCTGAATGTCCTTGAGTGGCCCAGCCAGAGCCCGGACTTGAACCCGATCGAACATCTCTGGAGAGACCTGAAAATAGCCGTGCAGCAACTCTCCCCATCCAACCTGACAGAGCTTGAGAGGATCTGCAGAGAGGGATCGGAGAACCTTCCCAAATACGGGTGTGCCAAGCTTGTAGGGGAGGCAGGTAGCCTCGTGGTTAGAGCGTTTGGTCAGTGATCAAAAGGTTGCTGGATCGAATCCCTGCGCAGACAAGGTAAAAATCTGTTATTCTGCCCCTGAACAAGGCAGTTAACCCACTGTTCCCTAGTAGACTGTCATTGTAAATAAGAATTTGTTCTTAAATAAAGGTGAAAAATAATACAAAAATGGTTCGTTATACCCAATAAGACTTCAGGCTGTAATTGAAAGGTTATTCAACAAAGTACTGCGTATATGTATGAATAGTTATGTAATATTTTTATTTTAAAAATGTTATATACATATGCAAGCCTTTCTAAAAAACCTGTTTTGCTTTGCCATTATGGGGTATTATGCTTAGATTGATGTGGGGAAAATAATATTTGATCTTTTTTAGAATAAGGCTGTAATGTAACAAAATGTGGAAAAAGTCAAGTTGTCTGAATACTTTCAGAATGAGCTGTATTTCCCTCAGATTACAACCCACAAAGAACTTGTAAACAAACCCAATTTTGATAAACTTGCATATCTATTCGGTGAAATCCCACAGTGTGCCATCACAACAGTAATATTTGTGAACTGTTGCCACAAGAAAAGGGCAACTAGTGAAGAACAAGCCATTGTAAATACAAGCCATATTTATTTTCCCTTTTGTACTTTAAATATTTGCACATGGTTACAACACTGTATATATATATTCTATATATATATTCTATATACATATATAGACATAATACAATATGAAATGTCTTCTTTTTTTTTCTTTTGGGAGTGTAATGTTCACTGTTAATGTCTTAATGTGTTATTTTTTTTATTTCCCCTTCGTTTATTGTCTATTTCAGTTGCTTTGGCAATGTAAACATGTTTCCTATGCCAATAACGCCATTTCTCTCTCTATATATATAAATATATGAGACAGAGACAGAGACAGAGAGACAGAGAGAGAGACAGAGAGAGACAGAGACAGAGACAGAGACAGAGACAGAGACAGAGACAGAGACAGAGACAGAGACAGAGACAGAGACAGAGACAGAGACAGAGACAGAGACAGAGACAGAGACAGAGACAGAGACAGAGACAGAGAGAGAGAGAGAGAGAGAGAGAGAGAGAGATTCCCATGCCAATAAAAGCCCTTAAATTGAATTGAGAGAGTTTCCCATGCCAATTGTGGACCACACAGACAGTGTGGTGAAGTAGGTGCAACATATCCTCTTCAACCTCAGGAGGCTAAAGAAAGAAAAAGTTTACAGATGCACAATTGAAAGCATCATGTCGGGCTGTTTCAACTCCTGGTACGGCAATTGCACCACCCGCAACCACAACACATTACCGGGGGCAAAGTACCCTCCAGGAACCCAACAGCGCACGATATCACAGAAAGGCCAAAAAGATCATCAAGGGCAACAACCACCCGAGCCACTGCCTGTTCACCCCGCTATCATCCAGAAGGCGAGGTCAGTACAGGTGCATCAAAGCTGGGACCGAGAGACTGAAAAACAGCTTATATCTCAAGGCCTTCAGACTGTTAATGAGATAAAATCAAATGTATTTATATAGCCCTTCGTACATCAGCTGATATCTCAAAGAGCTGTACAGAAACCCAGCCTAAAACCCCAAACAGCAAGCAATGCAGGTGTTGAAGCACATTGGCAAGGAAGAACTCCCTAGAAAGGCCAAAACGTTGGAAGAAACCTAGAGAGGAACCAGGTGGAGATTATAACCGAACATGGCCAAGATGTTCAAATGTTCATAAATCACCAGCATGGTAAACTAATAGGTATTGGACAGGTAGCACGTCCGGTGAACAGGTCAGGATTCCATAGCCACAGGCAGAACAGTTGAAACTGGAGCAGCAGCACGGCCAGGTGGACTGGGGACAGCAAGGAGTCATCATGCCAGGTAGTCCTGAGGCAGGGTCCAAGGCCTCAGGTCCTCCGAGAGAGAGAAAGAAAGAGAGAAAGAAAAAGTATGCTCTCTCTAAAGAATTAGAGAGAGCATACTTAAATTCACACAGGACACCGGATAAGACAGGAGAAGTACTCCAGATATAACAAACTGACCCTAGCCCCCGACACATAAACTACTGCAGCATAAATACCGGAGGCTGAGACAGGAGGGGTCAGGAGACACTGTGGCCCCATCCGATGATACCTCCGGACAGTGCGAAACAGGAAGGATATAACCCCACCCACTTTTCCAAAGGACAGCCCCCAAACCACTAGAGGGATATCTTCAACCACCAACTTACCATCCTGAGTCAAGGCCCAGTGTAGCCCACAAAGATCTCCGCCACGGGACATCCCAAGTGGGGGGCACCAACCCAGACAGGAAGATCACATCAGTGACTCAACCCACTCAAGTGACGCATCCCTCCTAGGGACAGCATGAAAGAGCCAGTGACTCAGCCCCTGTAATAGGGTTAGAGGCAGAGAATCCCAGTGGAAAGAGGGGAATCAGCCAGGCAGAGACAGCAAGGGCGGTTCGTTGCTCCAGAGCCTTTCCGTTCACCTTCACACTCCTGGGCCAGACTACACTCAATCATGTGACCCACTGAAGAGATGAGTCTTCAGTAAAGACTTAAAGGTTGAGACCAAGTTTGCATCTCTCACATGGGTTGGCAGACCATTCCATACAAATGGAGCTCTATAGGAGAAAGCCCTGCCTCCAGCTGTTTGCTTAGAAATTCTAGGGACAATTAGGAGGCCTGCGTCTTGTGACCGTAACGTACGTGTAGGTATGTACGGCAGGACCAAATCAGAGAGATTAGGTAGGAGCAAGCCCATGTAATGCTTTGTAGGTTAGCAGTAAAACCTTGAAATCAGCCCTTGCCTTGACAAGAAGTCAGGGAGGCTGTAGGTGTAGGGAGGCTAACACTGGAGTAATTTTGTTGTTGATATGATCTAATTGTTTGGTTCTAGTCAGGATTCTAGCAGCCGTATTTAGCACTAAAGGACGTTTATTTAGTGCTTTATCCGGGTAGCCGGAAAGTAGAGCATTGCAGTAGCCTAACCTAGAAGTAACTAAAGCATGGATTAATATTTCTGCATTATTTTTGGACAGAAAGTTTCTGATTTTTGCAATGTTACGTAGATGGAAAAAAGCTGTCCTTGAAACAGTCTTGATATGTTCATCAAAAGAGAGATCAGGGTCCAGAGTAACGCCGAGGTCCTTCACAGTTTTATTTGAGACGACTGTACAACCATTAAGATTAATTGTCAGATTCAACAGAAGATCTCTTTGTTTCTTGGGACCAAGAACAAGCATCTCCGTTTTGTCCGAGTTTAAAAGTAGGACGTTTGCAGCCATCCACTTCCTTATGTCCGAAACACATTTTTAGAGCTTCACCATGTTTCACTGAAATGTACATCCGCATAAAATGAAATGTATAATTTAGCAAATTGTGTCTTTGTTAAACTAAAATCAGTTAATGTATTGTGAATTCTGTTGTAAAAAACATTTTAATATTAATGTTTTATTATAATGTATACGGAACAAAAATGTAAAAGCAACATGCAACAATTTCAATGATTTTACTGAGTTACATATACACTGCTCAACAAAATAAAAGGAACACTTAAACAACACAATGTAACTCCAAGTCAATCACACTTCTGTGAAATCAAACTGCCCACTTAGGAAAGCAACACTGATTGACAATAAATTTCACATGCTGTTGTGCAAATGGAATAGACAACAGGTGGAAATTATAGGCAATTAGCAAGACACCCCCAATAAAGGAGTGGTTCTGCAGGTGGTGACCACAGACCACTTCTCAGTTCCTATGCTTCCTGGCTGATGTTTTGGTCACTTTTGAATGCTGTGGTAGCATGAGACGGAGTCTACAACCCACACAAGTGGCTCAGGTAGGGCAGCTCATCCAGGATGGCACATCAATGCGAGCTGTGGCAATAAGGTTTGCTGTGTCTGTCAGCATAGTGTCCAGAGCATGGAGGCGCTACCAGGTGACAGGCCAATATATCAGGAGACGTAGAGGGCAACAACCCAGCAGCAAGACCGTTACCTCCGCCTATGTGCGAAGAGAGGAGCAGGAGGAGCACTGCCAGAGCCCTGCAAAATGACCTCCAGCAGGCCACAAATGTGCATGTGTCTGCTCAAACGGTCAGAAACAGACTCCATGAGGGTGGTATGAGGGCCCGACGTCCACAGGTGGGGGTTGTGCTTACAGCCAAACACCGTGCAGGATGTTTGGCGTTTGCCAGAGAACACCAAGATTGGCAAAATTGCCACTGGCGCCCTGTGCTCTTCACAGATGAAAGCAGGTTCACAATGAGCACATGTGACAGACGTGACAGAGTCTGGAGACGCCATGGAGAACGTTCTGCTGCCTGCAACATCCTTCAGCATGACCGGTTTGGTAGTGGGTCAGTCATGGTGTGGGGTGGCATTTCTTTGGGGGGCCGCACAGCTCTCCATCTGCTCGCCAGAGGTAGCCTGACTGCCATTAGGTACCGGGATGAGATCCTCACCCCCTTGTGAGACCATATGCTGGTGCGGTCGGCCCTGGGTTCCTCCTAATGCAAGACAATGCTAGACCTCATGTGGCTGGAGTGTGTCAGCAGTTCCTGCAAGAGGAAGGCATTGATGCTATGGACTGACTCGCCCGTTCCCCAGACCTGAATCCAATTGAGCACATCTGGGATATCATGTCTCGCTCCATCCACCAACGCCACGTTGCACCACAGACTGTCCAGGAGTTGGCGGATACTTTAGTCCAGGTCTGGGAGGAGATCCCTCAGGAGACCATCCTTCACCTCATCAGGAGCATTGTAGAGAGGTCATACAGGCACGTGGAGGCCACACACACTACTGAGCCTAATTTTGACTTGTTTTAAGGACATTACATTAAAGTTGGATCAGCCTGTAGTGTGGTTTTCCACTTTAATTTTGAGTGTGACTCCAAATCCAGACCCTCCATGGGTTGATACATTTGACTTCCATTGATACTTTTTGTGTGCTTTTGTTGTTAGCACATTCAACTATGTAAATAAAAAAGTATTTAATAAGAATATTTCATTAATTCAGATCTAGGATGTGTTATTATAGTTAAATATAAACACAAATACAACAATTTCCCTAAATTTTACTGAGGTTCAGTTCATAGTTCAGGAATTCAGTCAATTAAAAAAAATTCATAAGGCCCTAATCTATGGATTTCACATAACTGGGCAGGGGCGCAACCATGTGTGTGCCTGGGAATGCATAGGCCCAACCACTGGGTGTCAGGCCCAGCCACATAAAATGAGTTTTAGGCCAGTTGGATGTACTGCCAAATTCATAGGAGGCGACTTATGATAGAGAAATGAACATTCAATTCTCCGGCAACTTGAAGCTCTGGTTGTCATTCTTGCAGTCAGCATGCCAATTGCCGAAAACTGTGGCGAAAACTCCACATTTTAGAGTGGACATGATCTTGTCCCCAGCATAAGGTGCACCTGTGTAATGATCATGCTGTTTAATCAGCTTCTTGATATGCCACACCTGGTCAGGTGGATGGATGATCTTGATTGGTAAAGTGGATGTAAACAAATGTCTCCACTTAAATATGTAGAAATAAGCTTCTTGTGCGTATAGGATATTTTATTTCAGCTCGTGAAACATGGGACCACTTTTTATATTTTTATTTAACATTTATTTAACTAGGCAAGTCAGTTGAAGAACAAATTATTTTTTACAATGACGGCCTACCAAAAGGAAAAAAGCCACCTTTTGAAGTTGTAAGTAACAAAACATTTTCCCAGGACATAGACATATCTGATATTGGCAGAAAGCTTAAAGTCTTGTTAATCTAGTAGCTCTCATCCTCCGCATACAACACCCGTTCTGCTAGTCACATTCTGTTAAAGGTCCCCAAAGCACACACATCCCTGGGTCACTCCTCTTTTCAGTTCGCTGTAGCTAGCGACTGGAACGAGCTGCAACAACCACTCAAACTGGACAGTTTTACCTCAATCTCTTCATTCAAAGACTCTATTTTTTTTGTTTTTTTTTCACCTTTATTTAACCAGGTAGGCAAGTTGAGAACAAGTTCTCATTTACAATTGCGACCTGGCCAAGATAAAGCAAAGCAGTTCGACACATACAAGGACACAGAGTTACACATGGAGTAAAACAAACATACAGTATAAACAAGTCTATATACGATGTGAGCAAATGAGGTGAGATAAGGGAGGTAAAGGCAAAAAAGGCCATGGTGGCAAAGTAAATACAATATAGCAAGTAAAACACTGGAATGGTAGATTTGCAGTGGAAGAATGTGCAAAGTAGAAATAAAAATAATGGGGTGCAAAGGAGCAAAATAAATAAATAAATTAAATACAGTAGGGAAAGAGGTAGTTGTTTGGGCTAAATTATAGGTGGGCTATGTACAGGTGCAGTAATCTGTGAGCTGCTCCGACAGTTGGTGCTTAAAGCTAGTGAGGGAGATAAGTGTTTCCAGTTTCAGAGATTTTTGTAGTTCGTTCCAGTCATTGGCAGCAGAGAACTGGAAGGAGAGGTGGCCAAAGAAAGAATTGGTTTTGGGGGTGACTAGAGAGATATACCTGCTGGAGCGTGTGCTACAATCATGGATACTCTTACTGACAGTTGTAGCTGCTTTACGTGATGTATTGTTGTCTCTATCTTCTTGCCCATTGTGCTGTTATCTGTGTCCAATAATGTTTGTACCATGTTTTGTGCTGCTACCATGTTGTGTTGCTACCATGTTGTGTTGCTACCATGTTGTGCTGCTACCATGTTGTGCTGCTACCATGTTGTGTTGCTACCATGTTGTGTTGCTACCATGTTGTGTTGCTACCATGTTGTGTTGCTACCATGTTGTGTTGCTACCATGTTGTGTTGCTACCATGTTACCTTGCTTTGTTGTTGTCTTTAGGTCTCTCTTTATGTAGTGTTGTCTCTTTTGTTGTGATGTAAGTTTTGTCCTCAGGCCCTGAAGCACTGTTCTTGTTACCACTTGAAAGGAAACACTTTGAAGTTTGTGGAAATGTGAAAGGATTGTCAGGAGAATATAACACAATAGATCTGGTAAAAGATAATACAAAGATAAAACCAAACGTTCGTTTTATATTTGTTTTGTACCATCATCTTTGAAATGCAAGAGAACGGCCACAATGTATTATTCCAGCCCTGGTGCAATGTAGATATTGGACACAGCAGTGTAGGGGATTGAGACGCAGCCCATATGCAAAAACACAGATATGTCTAGCTGAAACTGACAGATGGGGATCTATTTATTGTGTTACTTACTGTATATAGTACTGAAGCAACGTCAACAGACTCTAGGCGGTTTAAAGTCAGCACTCTGGAAAACAACTAAAGGCACGCTAAATCACATCAACCTTGTCTGTATTAGACTGAAGTCCATCCAGACAACTCAATCAGATGTAAATTATATCATATGACATACTAAATATACTGTACGGTAAAATGTGATTTATGGGTTGTCCAAGTAGAAAACTCAGCTTGCTCACTGGACAAAGTTAGCTCTGATATAATGCTATAGAGGTTTATGGTGGAGATCAATTATGTGGATGTTTACACGTTAATCAAAGTCTTTATCTGTGTACTAAATGTCATCTTTTTTACCTATTTAAACCACTACTTCATAGTAGTGTACTATACAGTCAATAGGGTTTTGGGAATTACCCTTTATCTGACTTTTAACAACATTATATTTCATAAATTATGCCCATGTGCTGCGTATTTATATTGCAATGCAATTAATCAGTGGTATACATAAAGATGGCCTAATTTAGAGGATGATAGTTAAGGCATAACGTAGTTAACGTTTGAAAATCAGATGAAGGTTGTTGAGTTTGTCCTGTTCTTTTTTTTTGCAGTGTTTTTCTGACAAACACTAAAACATAAAGACAAACGCTAAAACACAAAGACAAACACTAAAACAATAAAGACAAACGCTAAAACACAAAGACAAACACTAAAACGATAGACAAACGCTAAAACACAAAGACAAAAACTAAATCAATAAAGACAAACACTAAAACACAAAGACAAAACACAAAGACAAACAATAAAACACAAAGACAAATGCTAAAACACAAAGACAAACACAAAGACAAACACGAAAACACAAAGACAAATGCTAAAACACAAAGACAAACACAAAGACAAACACGAAAACACAAAGACAAACACGAAAACACAAAGACAAACACAAAGACAAACAATAAAACACAAAGACAAACACAAAGACAAACAATAAAACACAAAGACAAATGCTAAAACACAAAGACAAACACAAAGACAAACACGAAAACACAAAGACAAACACGAAAACACAAAGACAAACACGAAAATACAAAGACAAACACTAAAACACAAAGACAAACGCTAAAACACAAAGACAAACGCTAAAACACAAAGACAAACACTAAAACACAAAGACAAACACTAAAACATAAAGACAAAACGCTAAAACACAAAGACAAACACTAAAACATAAAGACAAACACTAAAACACAAAGACAAACACTAAAACACAAAGACAAACGCTAAAACACTAAAACACAAAGACAAACACGAAAACACAAAGACAAACACTAAAACACAAAGACAAACACGAAAACAAAAAGACAAACACGAAAACACAAAGACAAACACTAAAACACAAAGACAAACACTAAAACACAAAGACAAACACTAAAACATAAAGACAAACTCTAAAACACAAAGACAAACACTAAAACACAAAGACAAACGCTAAAACACAAAGACAAACGCTAAAACACAAAGACAAACACTAAAATATATGCCATTTAGCAGACGCTTTTATCCAAAGCGACTTACAGTCATGTGTGCATAAATTCTACGTATGGGTGGTCCCGGGGATCGAACCCACTACCCTGGCGTTACAAGCGCCATGCTCTACCAACTGAGCTACAGAAAGACAAACGCTAAAACACAAAGACAAACGCTAAAACACAAAGACAAACACTAAAACATAAAGACAAACGCTAAAACACAAAGACAAACACTAAAACATAAAGACAAACACTAAAACACAAAGACAAACACTAAAACATAAAGACAAACACTAAAACACAAAGACAAACACTAAAACACAAAGACAAACACTAAAACACAAAGACAAACATGAAAACACAGACAAACACTAAAACACAAAAACAAACACAAAGACAAACACTAAAACACAAAGACAAACACAAGGACAAACACTAAAACACAAAGACAAACACAAAGACAAACACTAAAACACAAAGACAAACGCTAAAACACAAAGACAAACGCTAAAACACAAAGACAAACGCTAAAACACAAAGACAAACGCTAAAACATAAAGACAAACACTAAAACACAAAGACAAACGCTAAAACACAAAGACAAACACTAAAACACAAAGACAAACACTAAAACACAAAGACAAACACTAAAACACAAAGACAAACATGAAAACACAGACAAACACTAAAACACAAAAACAAACACAAAGACAAACACTAAAACACAAAGACAAACACAAGGACAAACACTAAAACACAAAGACAAACACAAAGACAAACACTAAAACACAAAGACAAACACTAAAACATAAAGACAAACGCTAAAACACTAAAACACAAAGACAAACACGAAAACACAAAGACAAACACGAAAACACAAAGACAAACACTAAAACACAAAGACAAACACGAAAACAAAAAGACAAACACGAAAACACAAAGACAAACACTAAAACACAAAGACAAACACTAAAACACAAAGACAAACACTAAAACACAAAGACAAACGCTAAAACACAAAGACAAACACTAAAACATAAAGACAAACTCTAAAACACAAAGACAAACACTAAAACACAAAGACAAACGCTAAAACACAAAGACAAACGCTAAAACACAAAGACAAACACTAAAATATATGCCATTTAGCAGACGCTTTTATCCAAAGCGACTTACAGTCATGTGTGCATACATTCTACGTATGGGTGGTCCCGGGGATCGAACCCACTACACTGGCGTTACAAGCGCCATGCTCTACCAACTGAGCTACAGAAAGACAAACGCTAAAACACAAAGACAAACGCTAAAACACAAAGACAAACACTAAAACATAAAGACAAACGCTAAAACACAAAGACAAACACTAAAACATAAAGACAAACACTAAAACACAAAGACAAACACTAAAACATAAAGACAAACACTAAAACACAAAGACAAACACGAAAACACAAAGACAAACACTAAAACACAAAGACAAACATGAAAACACAGACAAACACTAAAACACAAAAAAACAAACAAACAAAGACAAACACTAAAACACAAAGACAAACACAAGGACAAACACTAAAACACAAAGACAAACGCTAAAACACAAATACAAACACTAAAACACAAAGACAAACACTAAAACACAAAGACAAACGCTAAAACACAAAGACAAACGCTAAAACACAAAGACAAACACTAAAACACAAAGACAAACACTAAAACACAAAGACAAACACTAAAACACAAAGACAAACATGAAAACACAGACAAACACTAAAACACAAAAACAAACACAAAGACAAACACTAAAACACAAAGACAAACACAAGGACAAACACTAAAACACAAAGACAAACACAAAGACAAACACTAAAACACAAAGACAAACACTAAAACATAAAGACAAACACTAAAACATAAACACTAAAACACAAAGACAAACACTAAAACACAGAGACAAACACTAAAACACAAAGACAAACACTAAAAGATAAAGACAAACAAAGACATCATACATACTTATACAACAAACTAATTCAACCCAAACTATCGAACACATTGACCCATTTTGAATCCAATTCAAGCACTTTGATAGATACCTTGAAAACAGATGTAACTTCCATTTGATATCCACGCACTCTGGGACCTCTGACTAAATCAAATCATGTAACAAGATTCCCCAAATAAGTCATAAACAACAGTCTGTGATACTTCACTACCAGCAGATGTTGCTGAGTGAAGAGGTGTCTCAGTGATGCTGGCCTTCTAGGCAGAGTTGCTAAGAAAAAGCCATATCTCCGACTGGCCAATAAAAATAAAAGATTACGATGGGCAAAAGAACACAGACACTGGACAGAGGAACTCTGCCTAGAAGGCCAGCATCCCTGAGTCACCTCTTCACTGTTGACGTTTAAACTGGTGTTTTGCGGGTACTATTTAATGAAGCTGTCAGGTGAGGACTTGTGAGGCATGTTATGCAGGTGAAGGAGGACCCAAACGCGACTTAACAGAAACAGAGTTTATTAATGCTCAAAACCGAATAACTGAAATCCTCTAGATAGTAGAGGGGAAAACAACTGGAGAAGCGGCCACAGACTGCAGGTCGCTTCGGGTAGGCGCAGGCCGTAGTCAACTGAGACACCTGCTCACACGCAGCGTCTGAAGAAGGCACAAAACACGACAGGACAGGGTGATACACAATCACGGCAAAAAACACGACAGGACAGGGCGAAACGCAATTACAGCATGGAATACAAAACAAGGAACCGACGGAACAGGAACGGATCACAAAGGAATAAATAGGGAGTCTAATCAGGGAAAGGATCGGGAACAGGTGTGGAAAGACTGAATGATGATTAGGGAATAGGAACAGCTGGGAGCAGGAACGGAACGACAGAGAGAAGAGAGAGCGAGAGAGTGAGAGAGGGAGGGGGAGAGAGAAGGATAGAACCAAACAAGACCAGCAGAGGGAAACGAATAGCATGGGGAGCACAGGGACAAGACATGACAATGAATGACAAACATGACAGTACCCCCCACTCACCGAGCGCCTCCTGGCGCACTCGAGGAGGAATCCTGGCGGCAACGGAGGAAATCATCGATGAGCGAACGGTCCAGCACGTCCCGAGACGGAACCCAACTCCTCTCCTCAGGACCGTAACCCTCCCAATCCACTAGGTATTGGTGACCCCGTCCCCGAGAACGCATGTCCATAATTTTATGTACCTTGTAAATAGGTGCGCTCTCGACAAGGACGGGAGGGGGGAGGGAAGACGAACGGGGGTGCGAAGAAAGGGCTTAACACAGGAGACATGGAAGACAGGATGGACGCGACGAAGATGTCGCGGAAGAAGCAGTCGCACAGCGACAGGATTGACGACCTGGGAGACACGGAACGGACCAATGAACCGCGGAGTCAACTTACGAGAAGCTGTCGTAAGAGGAAGGTTGCGAGTGGAAAGCCACACTCTCTGGCCGCAACAATACCTTGGACTCTTAATCCTGCGTTTATTGGCGGCTCTCACCGTCTGTGCCCTGTAACGGCAAAGTGCAGACCTCACCCTCCTCCAGGTGCGCTCACAACGTTGGACAAACGCTTGAGCGGAGGGAACGCTGGACTCGGCAAGCTGGGATGAGAACAGAGGAGGCTGGTAACCCAGACTACTCTGAAACGGAGATAACCCGGTAGCAGACGAAGGAAGCGAATTGAGCGTATTCTGCCCAGGGGAGCTGTTCTGCCCAAGACGCAGGGTTCCTGAAAGAAAGGCTGCGTAGTATGCGACCAATCGTCTGATTGGCCCTCTCTGCTTGACCGTTAGACTGGGGATGAAACCCGGAAGAGAGACTGACGGACGCACCAATCAAACGACAGAACTCCCTCCAAAACTGTGACGTGAATTGCGGACCTCTGTCTGAAACGGCGTCTAACGGGAGGCCATGAATTCTGAATACATTCTCAATAATGATTTGTGCCGTCTCCTTAGCGGAAGGAAGTTTAGCGAGGGGAATGAAATGTGCCGCCTTAGAGAACCTATCGACAACCGTCAGAATCACAGTCTTCCCCGCAGACAAAGGCAGACCGGTAATGAAGTCTAAGGCAATGTGAGACCATGGTCGAGAAGGAATGGGGAGCGGTCTGAGACGACCGGCAGGAGGAGAGTTACCCGACTTAGTCTGCGCGCAGTCCGAACAGGCAGCCACGAAACGGCGCGTGTCACGCTCCTGAGTCGGCCACCAAAAGCGCTGGCGAATAGACGCAAGAGTGCCTCGAACACCGGGATGACCCGCTAACTTGGCAGAGTGAGCCCACTGAAGAACAGCCAGACGAGTGGAAACAGGAACGAAAAGGAGGTTACTAGGACAAGCGCGCGGCGACGCAGTGTGCGTGAGTGCTTGCTTAACCTGTCTTTCAATTCCCCAGACTGTTAACCCGACAACACGCCCATAAGGAAGAATCCCCTCGGGATCAGTAGAAGCCACAGAAGAACTAAACAGACGGGATAAGGCATCAGGCTTGGTGTTCTTGCTACCCGGACGGTAAGAAATCACAAACTCGAAACGAGCGAAAAACAACGCCCAACGAGCTTGACGGGCATTAAGTCGTTTGGCAGAACGGATGTACTCAAGGTTCTTATGGTCTGTCCAAACGACAAAAGGAACGGTCGCCCCCTCAACCACTGTCGCCATTCGCCTAGGGCTAAGCGGATGGCGAGCAGTTCACGGTTACCCACATCATAGTTGCGCTCAGATGGCGACAGGCGATGAGAAAAATAAGCGCAAGGATGAACCTTATCGTCAGACTGGGAGCGCTGGGATAGAATGGCTCCCACGCCTACCTCTGAAGCGTCAACCTCGACAATGAATTGTCTAGTGACGTCAGGAGTAACGAGGATAGGAGCGGACGTAAAACGTTCTCTTAGAAGATCAAAAGCTCCCTGGGCGGAACCGGACCACTTAAAACACGTCTTGACAGAAGTAAGAGCTGTGAGAGGGGCAGCAACTTGACCGAAATTACGAATGAAACGCCGATAGAAATTAGCGAAACCTAAGAAGCGCTGCAACTCGACACGTGACCTTGAACGGGCCAATCACTGACAGCTTGGACCTTAGCGGAATCCATCTGAATGCCTTCAGCGGAAATAACGGAACCGAGAAAAGTAACGGAGGAGACATGAAAAGAGCACTTCTCAGCCTTAACGTAGAGACAATTCTCTAAAAGGCGCTGTAGAACACGTCGAACGTGCTGAACATGAATCTCGAGTGACGGAGAAAAAATCAGGATATCGTCAAGATAGACAAAAACAAAAATGTTCAGCATGTCTCTCAGAACATCATTAACTAATGCCTGAAAAACAGCTGGCGCATTGGCGAGACCGAACGGCAGAACCCGGTACTCAAAATGCCCTAACGGAGTATTAAACGCCGTTTTCCACTCGTCCCCCTCTCTGATGCGCACGAGATGGTAAGCGTTACGAAGGTCCAACTTAGTAAAGCACCTGGCTCCCTGCAGAATCTCGAAGGCTGATGACATAAGGGGAAGCGGATAACGATTCTTAACCGTTATGTCATTCAGCCCTCGATAATCCACGCAGGGGCGCAGAGTACCGTCCTTCTTCTTAACAAAAAGAACCCCGCCCCGGCCGGAGAGGAAGAAGGCACTATGGTACCGGCGTCAAGAGACACAGACAAATAATCCTCGAGAGCCTTACGTTCGGGAGCCGACAGAGAGTATAGTCTACCTCGAGGAGGAGTGGTCCCCGGAAGGAGATCAATACTACAATCATACGACCGGTGAGGAGGAAGGGAGTTGGCTCGGGACCGACTGAAGACCGTGCGCAGATCATGATATTCCTCCGGCACTCCTGTCAAATCGCCAGGTTCCTCCTGAGAAGTAGGGACAGAAGAAATGGGAGGGATGGCAGACATTAAACACTTCACATGACAAGAAACGTTCCAGGATAGGATAGAATTACTAGACCAATTAATAGAAGGATTATGACATACAAGCCAGGGGTGACCCAAAACAACAGGTGTAAACGGTGAACGGAAAATCAAAAAAGACATAGTCTCACTGTGGTTACCAGATACTGTGAGAGTTAAAGGTAGTGTCTCAAATTTGATACTGGGAAGATGACTACCATCTAAGGCAAACATGGGCGTAGGCCTGTCTAACGGTCTGAAAGGAATGTTATGTTTCCGAGCCCATGCTTCGTCCATGAAACAACCCTCAGCCCCAGAGTCAATCAAAGCACTGCATGTAGCACCCGAACCGGTCCAGCGTAGATGGACCGACATAGTAGTACAAGATCTAGATGAAGGGACCTGAGTAGTAGCGCTCACCAGTAGCCCTCCGCTTACTGATGGGCTCTGGCCTCTTACTGGACATGAAATAACAAAATGTCCAGCAACTCCGCAATAGAGGCACAGGCGGTTGGTGATCCTCTGTTCCCTCTCCTTATTCGAGATGCGAATCCCTCCCAGCTGCATGGGCTCAGTCTCAAAGCCAGAGGGAGATGGTTGCGATGCGGAGCAGGGAAACACCGTTGATGCGAGCTCTCTTCCACGAGCCCGGTGACGAAGATCTACCCGTCGTTCTATGCGGATGGCGAGAGCAATCAAGGAGTCCACATCTGAAGGAACCTCCCGGGAGAGAATCTCATCCTTAACCACTGCGTGGAGTCCCTCCAGAAAACGAGCGAGCAGCGCCGGCTCGTTCCACTCACTAGAGGCAGCAAGAGTGCGAAACTCAATGGAATAATCCGTTATGGACCGTTCACCTTGGCATAAGGAAGCCAGGGCCCTAGAAGCCTCCTCACCAAAAACTGAACGGTCAAAAACCCGAATCATCTCCTCTTTAAAGTTCTGGAATCTGTTAGAGCAATCAGCCCTTGCCTCCCAGATAGCTGTGCCCCATTCTCGAGCCCGGCCAGTAAGGAGTGAAATGACGAAAGCAACCCGAGCTCTCTCTCTAGAGTATGTGTGGGGTTGGAGAGAGAACACAATCTCACACTGCGTGAGAAAGGAGCGGCACTCAGTGGGCTGCCCGGAGTAGCAAGGTGGGTTATTAACCCTGGGTTCAGGAGGCTCGGCAGGCCAGGGAGTAACAGGTGGCACGAGACGTAGACTCTGGAACTGTCCAGAGAGGTCGGAAACCTGAGCGGCCAGGTTCTCCACGGCATGGCGAGCAGCAGACAATTCCTGCTCGTGTCTGCCGAGCATGGCTCCTTGGATCTCGACGACAGTGTAACGAGCGTCTGAAGTCGCTGGGTCCATTCTTTGGTCGGTTCCTTCTGTTATGCAGGTGAAGGAGGACCCAAACGCGACTTAACAGAAACAGAGTTTATTAATGCTCAAAACCGAATAACTGAAATCCTCTAGATAGTAGAGGGGAAAACAACTGGAGAAGCGGCCACAGACTGCAGGTCGCCCGGGTAGGCGCAGGCCGTAGTCAACTGAGACACCTGCTCACACGCAGCGTCTGAAGAAGGCACAAAACACGACAGGACAGGGTGATACACAATCACGGCAAAAAACACGACAGGACAGGGCGAAACGCAATTACAGCATGGAATACAAAACAAGGAACCGACGGAACAGGAACGGATCACAAAGGAATAAATAGGGAGTCTAATCAGGGGAAAGGATCGGGAACAGGTGTGGAAAGACTGAATGATGATTAGGGGAATAGGAACAGCTGGGAGCAGGAACGGAACGACAGAGAGAAGAGAGAGCGAGAGAGTGAGAGAGGGAGGGGGGAGAGAGAAGGATAGAACCAAACAAGACCAGCAGAGGGAAACGAATAGCATGGGGAGCACAGGGACAAGACATGACAATGAATGACAAACATGACAAGGCATCTGTTTCTCAAACTAGATACTGTAATGTATTGTCCTCTTGCTCAGTTGTGCACCGGGGCCTCCCACTCCTCTTTCTATTCCGGTTAGAGCCAGTTTGCACTGTTCTGTGAAAGGACTTGTACACCTCATTGTACAAGATCTTCAGTTTCTTGGCAATTTCACGCATGGAATTGCCTTCATTTCTCAGAACAAGAATAGACTGATGAGTTTCAGAAGAAAGTCTTTGTTTCTAGCCCTTTTAAGCCTGTAATCGAACCCACAAATGCTCATAGTACAGATACTCAACTAATCTAAATAAGGGCAGTTTTTTTGCTTATTTAACTAGGACAACCATTTTCAGCTATGCTAACATAATTGCAAGAGGGTTTTCTAATGATCAATTAATCTTTTACTATGATCAACTTGGATTAGCTAACATAACATGCCATTGGAACGCAGGAGTGATGGTTGCTGACAATGGACATCTATACACCTATGTAGATATTCCATAAAGAATGTGTTGTTTCCAGCTACAATAGTCATTTACAACATTAACAATGTCTACACTGTCACAAGACGCAGGCATCCTAATTGTCCCTAGAATTTCTAAGCAAACAGCTGGAGGCAGGGCTTTCTCCTATAGAGCTCCATTTTTATGGAATGGTCTGCCTACCCATGTGAGAGACGCAGACTCGGTCTCAACCTGGAGTGTAGTCTGGCCCAGGAGTGTGAAGGTGAACGGAAAGGCTCTGGAGTGACGAACCACCCTTACTGTCTCTACCTGGCCCGTTCCCCTCTCTCCACTGGGATTCTCTGCCTCTAACCCTATTACAGGGGCTGAGTCATTGGCTTACTGGTGCTCTTCCATGCCGTCCCTAGGGTGGGGTGTGTCACTTGATTGGGTTGAGTCACTGACGTGATCTTCCTGTCTGGGTTGGCGCCCCACCTTGGGTTGTGCCGTGGCGGAGATCTTTGTGGGCTTTACTCGGCCTTGTCTCAGGATGGTAAGTTGGTGGTTGAAGATATCCCTCTAGTGGTGTGGGGTCTGTGCTTTGGCAAAGTGGGTGGAGTTATATCCTGCCTGTTTGGCCTTGTCCGGGGGTATCATCGGATGGGGCCACTGTGTCTCCTGACCCCTCCTGACTCCTCCTGTCTCAACCTCCAGTATTTATGCAGCAGTAGTTCATGTGTCGTTGGGGCTAGGGTCAGTCTGTTATATCTGAAGTACTTCCAGTCTTTTACGGTGTCCTGTGATAATTTAAGTGTTAAGTTAAGCTCTTTCTAATTCTTTCTTTCTTTTTTCTCTCTCTTGGAGGACCTGAGCCCTAGGACCATGCCTCAGGACTACCTGGCATGATGACTCAGGCAGTTAACCCACTGTTCCCAGGCCGTCATTGAAAATAAGAATGTGTTCTTAACTGACTTGCCTGGTTAAATAAAGGTAAAAAATAAAAAAAATATTTAAACTCCTTGCAGTCCCCAGTCCACCTGGCCGTGCTGCTCCTCCAGTTTCAACTGTTCTGCCTATGGAACCCTGACCTGTTCACTGGACGTGCTACCTGTCCCAGACCTGCTGTTTTCAACTCTCTAGAGACAGGAGGAGCGGTAGAGACACTCTCAATGATCGGTTATGAAAAGCCAACTGACATTTACTCCTGTGGTGCTGACTTATTGCACCCTCAACATCTACTGTGATTATTATTCGACCATGCTGGTCATTTATGAACATTTGAACATCTTGGCCATGTTCTGTTATAATCTCCACCTTGTGAAGATGCTGGAGGAAGCACGTACAAAAGTATCTATATCCACAGTAAAACGGGTCCTATATCGATATAACCTGAAAGGCCACTCGGCAAGGAAGAAGCCACTGCTCCAAAACTGCCATAAAAAAAGCCCGACTACGGTTTGCAACTGCACATGGGGACAAAGATTGTACTTTTTTGGAGACATGACCTCTGGTCTGATGAAACAAAAATAGAACTGTTTGGCCATAATGACCATCGTTATGTTTGTAGGAAAAAGGGGGAGGCTTGCAAGCTGAAGACCACCACCCCAAACGTGAAGCACGCGGGTGGCAGCATCATGCTGTGGGAGTGCTTTGCTGCAGGAGGGACTGGTGCACTTCACAAAATAGATAGCATCATTAGGTTGGAAAATTATGTGCATATAGTGATGCAAAATCTCAAGAAATCAGTCAAGAAGATAAAGCTTGGTCACAAATGGGTCTTCCAAATGGACAATGACCCCAAGCATTCTTCCAAAGATGTGGCAAAATGGCTTAAGGACAGCAAAGTCAAGGTATTGAAGTGGCCATTTCAAAGCCCTGACCTCAATCCTATATAACATTTGTGGGCAGAACTGAAACAGTGTGTGAGCAAGGAGGTCTACAAACCTGACTCAGTTACACCAGCTCTGTCAGGAGGAATGGACCAAAATTCTTATTGTGGGAAGCATGTGTAAGGCTATCCAAAACATTTGACCAAGTTAAACAATTTTAAAGGCAATGCTAACAAATACTAATTGAGTGTCAGTAAATGTCTGACCCACTGGAAATGTGATGAAAGAAATAATAGCTGAAATAAATAATTCTCTACTATTATTCTTACATTTCACATTCTTAAAATAAAGTGGTGATCCTAACTGAAGTATTAAATGTCAGGAATTGTGAAAAACTGAGTTTAAATGTATGTGGCTAAGGTGTATGTAAACTTCTGACTTCAACTGTACCTCTGCTGCAGAGGATAAGTCATTAGAGTTACCAGTATCAGAAATTAGTAACAGCCACATCTCAACATCAACTGTTCAGAGGAGACTGTGTGAATCAGGCCTTCATGGTCAAATTGCTACAAAGAAACCACTACTAACGGACACCAAGAAGAAGAAGAGACATGCTTGGGCCAAGAAACACGAGCAATAGATATTAGACTAGTGGAAATTTGTCCTTTGGTCTGGAGTCCAAATTTGAGATTTTTGGTTCCAACCGCCATGTCTTTCTGAGACGTAGGTGAACAGATGATCTCCACGTGTGTGGTTCCCACCGTGAAGCATGGAGGAGGAGGTGTGATGGTGTGGGGGAGTTTTGCTGGTGACACTGAGTTTTATTATGAATTCAAGGCACACTTAACCAGCATGGCTACCACAGCATTCTGCAGCGATTCACCATCTGGTTTGGGACTATCATGTTTTGCAACAGGTCAATGACCCAACACACCTCCAGGCTGTGTAAAGGCTATTTTACCAAAAAGGAGAGTGATGGAGTGCTGCATCAGATGACCTGGCCTCCACAATCCCCTGACCTCAACTAAATTGAGATGGTTTGGGATGAGTTAGACCACAGAGTGAAGGAAAAGCAGCCAACAAGTGCTCAGCATATGTGGGAACTCCTTCAATTCCAGGTGAAGCTGGTTGAGAGAATGCCAAGAGTGCAAAGCTGTCATCAAGGCAAAGGGTGGCTATTTGAAGAATCTCAAATATAAATATATTTGATTTGTTTAAAATGTCTTTGTTTACTACATGATTCCATGTGTTATTTCATAGTTTTGATGTCTTCACTATTATTCTACAATGTAGAAAAAAGTAAAAACAAGGTCCAAGCACACCAAGACAGTCATGAAGAGGGCACGACAAAACATATTCCCCCTCATGAGACTGAAAATATTTGTCATGTGTCCTCAGATCCTCAAAAGGTTCTACAGCTGCACCATGGTTGCATCACTGCCTGGTAACTGCTCGGCCTCCGACCGCAAGGCACTACAAAGGGTAGATCAGTGTGGCCAAGCTTCCTGCCATCCAGGCCCTCTATACCAGGCGGTGTCAGAGGAAGGCCCTAAAAATGGTCAAAGACTCCAGCCACTATAGTCATAGACGGTTCTCTCTGCTACCGCATGGCAAGCGGTACCGGAGCGCCAAGTCTACGTCCAAGAGGCTTCTGAACAGCTTCTACCCCCAAGCCATAAGACTCCTGAACACCTAATGAATTGGCTACTCAGGCTATTTGCACCCCCTCCCCCCTCTTCTACGCTGCTGCTACTCTCTGTTATTATCAATGCATAGTCACTTTAATAACTCTACCTACATGAACACATTACCTCAACTAACCGGTGCCCCTCCTGTATATTGTTGTTTTACTGCTGCTCTTTAATCACTTGTTCCTTTATTTCTTATTCTTGTCCGTATTTAAAACTGCATTGTTATTTAGGGGCTCGTAAGTAAGCATTTCACTGTAATGTCAAAACCTCTTGTTTTCTGCGCACGTGACAAATAACATTTGATTTTATTGAATTTGAATGAGTAGGCGTTCTAAAACGTTTGACCGGTAGTGTAGAGTTATCCAGCCATGTATCTGCAATAATATAGCAGCTTTTAAAGTCCCTCTGATAGAAGACTCTCGAACGAAGCTCATTCAACTTATTCTCGAGTGACTGGACATTTGCCAATAGAACGGAGGGGAGTGTCGGTCGATATTCCCTTTGTCTCAATCTCCCGCGTCTCTGCCTGCAGCGTTTTGGAACAAATGGAATCACAAAGCACAGTAGCAATTCAATGCTCAACTTGTTCTAACCTTGTTGTTGACACATTACGGCACAGAAAGAGCATTGTGAATCTTAACAAGGGAAGAACAATATGCTAGTAGAAGTACACTTTATTCTCCTCATCATGTCTGCTTGACTGACGTCTTCTCTACATTAGGTTAGACATCAAAGGGCACCGGTAAATCAATCAGCTGGAATAGATATGCAGGATGTGGTTATTTTGGCCAGATTACGTTGTTTTATCTTCAGTTCACTTTCTGCTCTCCTCACACAATGTGACCTCACCTCACCTGGTGGTGTTTGGCTCTAGCAAGAGGTCAAACCAACAATACAGGATGAGGAGGTTTATAGATATGCAAAAACATTTATAGTCCATAGATGAAATAATAAAATAGACAGAGAAGTTTATATTGAAGTTTGTATTTATTGAAAACAATGATGTGCTTATAAAAACATGAATAGTCTTGTATCTTCCCTGCTATAAATGTCCTACCACCTAGTGGAGAATTAACGCTACTACATCCCATCCTAATCCCATCTACTATAACCGTGCTACCACCTAGTGGAGAATTAATGCTACTACATCCCATCTTCATCCCATCTACTGTAACTGTGCTACCACCTAGTGGAGAATGAATGCTACTACATCCCACCTCATCCCATCTACTGTAACTGTGCTACCACCTAGTGGATAATTAACGCTACTACATCCCATCCTCACAGCGACATACTGTAAAAGTAACCCTCTCCTTATTTCAGTGTGTGATCTAAATTACTGCGGCAAAATAAAGATTCAGGCTGATAGTAGACACGCATGTTAAATTTTTACCATATTTATATAATGGATTACACTCAGTGGACTGTATTATTGGCAGCCTCTGGCTCTATGGCAGATATATAAAACAGGGTTTTACCATGCAGATGCTCCAGTAGACTACAGCACCTGGAAAAAGCCTGGATGCATCCTAAATTGCACTCTATTCCTTAATAGTACACTACTGTTGGCCAATTGGCCCATAGGGCTCTGATCAAAAGTAGTGCTCTATATAGGGAAAAGGTTGCTATTTAGGAGGCACCCAGGCTTTTCAAATCAAATGTTATTGGTCACATACACATGGTTAGCAGATGTTAATGCGAGTGTGGCGAAATGCTTTTTCCAGGTGCTGTAGTTTAGTTTACAAACCCAGGGTCTGTTGTCGCTCTCCTTTCATGTATGTTGTTATTATTCTGCCTTTCTCTTTAAATGTTTATTTTATTTTATTTGACAATGCACAATACCAAGACTGCATGTATTCTGCATTCTACCTGTCATCTGAAAAAGCTATGATGCATCAATCGCCCCAAAATGTGTCATGTTCACATTGTAAACAACAGATGTCGACTCACAGTGAAACGCTTACATACAAAATTAGATTTGAAGCTTTCTGTCAATATCAGATATGTCTATATGCTGGGAAATGTTCTAGTTACGTACAATCTCATGCTAATCACATTAGCCTACGTTAGCTCAACTGTCCCGCAGGGCACCCACCAATCCTGAAGACGTTTTAAACAGGTCAACATTCACAAGGCCGCGGGGCCAGACGGATTACAAGGACCTGTACTCAGAGCTTACACTTACCAACTGGCAAGTGTCTTCATTGACATTTTAAACCTCTGCCTGTCTCAGTCTGTAATACCTACATGTTTCAAGCAGACCACCATAGTCGCTGTGCTAGAGAAAACGAAGGTAACCTGCCTAAAAGATTACCGACCCGTAGCCTTTCAAGTGCTTTGGCTATCATCAATACCATCAACCCCGGAAACCATAGACCCACTCCAATTCACATATCGCCCCAACAGATCCACAGATGACGCAATCTGAATCACACTCCACACTGCCCTTTCCCACCTGGACAAAAGGAACACCATGGTAAGAATTCTGTTCATTGACTACAGCTCAGTGATCAACACCATAGTGCCCACAAATCTCATCACTAAGCTAATGACCCTGGGACTAAACACCTCCCTCTGCAACTGAATCCTGGACATCTTGATTGGCCGCCCCAGGTGGTAAGGGTAGATAACAACACATCTGCCACGCTGATCCTCAACACAGGGGCCCCTCAGGGGTGCGTGCTTAGTCCCCTCCTGAACTCCCTGTTCACCCATGACTCCATGGCCAAGCACGATTCCAACACCATCATTAAGGTTGCTGACGACACAACGTTATAGGCATGATCACCGACAAAGATGAGTAAGCCTATAGGGAGGAGGTCAGAGACCTGGCAGTGTGGTACCAGGACAACAACCTCTCCCTCAATATGAGCAAGACAAAGCAGATGATTGTGGACTACAGGAAAAAGGCAGCCGAACTCGCCTCCATTCTCATGGATGGGGATGTAGTGGAGCAGGTTGAGAGTTTCAAGATCCTTGGTGTCCACATCACCAACAAACTATCATGGTCCAAACAGTCCAAAACATTTGTGAGGAGGGCACAACGCCTTTTCCCCCTCAGGAGACTGGAAAAGATTTGGCATGGGTCCCCAGATCATCAAAACGTTCTACAGCTGCACCATTGAGAGCATCCTGACCGGTTGCATCTCCGCTCGGCATCTTACTGTATGGCGCTACAGAGGGTAGGGCTGTGGCAGTCAGAAATGTTTGTCAGCAGATGATTGTCAAGCAAATAACTGTTGATCTCACATTAATCATCTGTTAATTAACATAAGCACATTTAGCATCTCCTGGCTTTCAAAAGTCGAATAAATGAATTTGATATAGCCTACACCTTCATAATAAATAAATAATTTATCAATATAATTTCTCCATTTCATGTAGCCTACACCTTCACAATAAATACATTATTTATCAATATAATTTCTCCATTTAATGTAGCCTACACATTCACAACAAATACATTATTTATTTTAGACAGCTCTAAAGAAACATCACATGGAGGAAATGTAGTCTATTTCAGAAGAAGTTCTGAAACGCCAACCTTATGTTAGGTCCTGATCTGGCTGTGGGCTACACTAGTTCATTTAGTTGTCCTTATGTTAGGTCCTGATCTGGCTGTGGGCTACACTAGTTCATTTAGTTGTCCTTATGTTAGGCCCTGATCTGGCTGTGGGCTACACTAGTTCATTTAGTTGTCCTTATGTTAGGTCCTGATCTGGCTGTGGGCTACACTAGTTCATTTAGTTGTCCTTATGTTAGGTCCTGATCTGGCTGTGGGCTACACTAGTTCATTTAGTTGTCCTTATGTTAGGTCCTGATCTGGCTGGCTACACTAGTTCATTTAGTTGTCCTTATGTTATCCTGATCTGGCTGTGGGCTACACTAGTTCATTTAGTTGTCCTTATGTTACAAGATTTGCTTAGAATGTCTGGGACACTAGTTCATTTATTTTTATGTTAGGTATGATCTGGCTGTGGGCAACTAGTTCATTTAGTTGTCCTTATGTTAGGTCCTGAATGGCTGTGGGCTAAAGTTCATTTAGTTGTCCAAATGTTTAGGTCCTGATCTGGCTGTGGGCTACACTATTCTTCAGTGTCCTTATGTTAGGTCAACAATGAAACTGGTGCTCACTAGATTTAGTTGTCTTAATTTAGAGTTATTCATGTGACTTTCATTTAGTTGTCCTTATGTTAGGTCCTGATCTGGCTGTGGGCTACACTAGTTCATTCAGTTGTCCTTATGTTAGGTCCTGATCTGGCTGTGGGCTACACTAGTTCATTTAGTTGTCCTTATGTTAGGCCCTGATCTGGCTGTGGGCAACACTAGTTCATTTAGTTGTCCTTATGTTAGGTCCTGATCTGGCTGAACTGTTCATTTAGTTGTCCTTATGTTAGGCCCTGATCTGGCTGTGGGCTACACTAGTTCATTTAGTTGTCCTTATGTTAGGTCCTGATCTGGCTGTGGGCAAACACTAGTTCATTTAGTTGTCCTTATGTTAGGTCCTGATCTGGCTGTGGGCTAATTAGTTCATTTATCACTTATGTTATCAAGATCTGGCTGTGGGCTACACTAGTTCATTTAGTTGTCCTTATGTTAGGCCCTGATCTGGCTGTGGGCTACACTAGTTCATTTAGTTGTCCTTATGTTAGGCCCTGATCTGGCTGTGGGCTAACTAGTTCATTTAGTTGTCCTTATGTTAGGTCCTGATCTGGCTGTGGGCTACACTAGTTCATTTAGTTGTCCTTATGTTAGGTCCTGATCTGGCTATGGGCTACACTAGTTCATTTAGTTGTCCTTATGTTAGGTCCTGATCTGGCTGTGGGCTACACTAGTTCATTTAGTTGTCCTTATGTTGGTCCTGATCTGGCTGTGGGCTAAAATTTAGTTGTCCTTATGTTATGATCTGACTGTGGGCACAACTGTTCATTTAGTTGTCCTTATGTTAATCTGGCTGTTTATTCATTTAGTTGTCCTTTTTAGGTCCTGATCTGGCTGACAACTAGTTCATTTAGTTGTCCTTATGTTAGGTCCTGATCTTTTACACTCCATTTAGTTGTCCTTAAGGTCCCTGGCTGTGGGCTACACTAGTTCATTTAGTTGTCCTTATTTTAATAATCTGGCTGTCTACACATTCATTTATTGTCCTTATTTAATCTGATCTGGCATTTACACTAGTTCATTTAGTTGTCCTTATGTTAGGTCCTGATCTGGCTGTGGGCTACACTAGTTCATTTAGTTGTCCTTATGTTAGGTCCTGATCTGGCTGGGAAAACTAGTTCATTTAGTTGTCCTTAAACAATACACTGATCTGGCTGTGCACTTAAATAGTTCATTTAGTTGTCACCTTTCCTGTGGTTCATCTTCCTGCCAGTTCATTTAGGACAAGATTTGCTTAGAATGTCGTGGGAATTATTTTATATTATTTTATAGTTGAAGAATACAATTAAACAAAGCTGAATAAAATAGAAAGGATATTTTATCAAAGGATTTAAGGGAGCCATAACAGCTATTCTGTGTTGAAAAATGAAACTGGTGCTCCTAGATGCTTAATTTAGAGTTATTCATTCATTAAAAACACCGGGCTTAGTCAAGACAGACATGGTTGCAACAATTTCCTTTTCCAATTCCCAAGGTGCATATTGAAGACAAAGAACTGTCACATCTATTTTCAATAGCCAACAAGATTCTATTCCGTATAAAAAATATTAAACATTTAAAATGTGATTTTGTAAATCAAAAAGAACACTTTGTCAAGACATGGATGGAATAAATCATGTTTATCTTGAACAAACATTAATGAAACAAGGTTTTCATCACAATGGATGTTTATTGCTTTGCATTAACTGAAAAAGTTGGAAATGTGACACAACTTTTATGCAAGTAATGCATTATTTAAAAGTGCATTTTTACGGAAATGTAAACTTTTACCTCCCCCAAAAGAGCCCATTAACATAAATTAAGGCCATCATACTATTCACCATTTAATCTAGTCTTTAATTTACTAAGCAATTTGTGTGTGAAATTAGTTTTGTATTTGAAATGGACCATTATCATGCATCTGTCTGGGAAAACAGGGTCAGCCACAAACAATACACGACATCTCTGCACTTAAATAGGGAGGACACCTTTCCTGTGGTTCATCTTCCTGCCAGCCAGGTAGGACATACTCCCACTGTAAAGATATGCCATGTATTTGCTTAACCCTTGTGTTGTTATTGTGGTTTTTCAAACAATACAGCCATAACAATTGGTGAAAAATACTTAGATATTGACTTATATTCATTAAAAACAATTTAGTCAGCATACATGGTTAACCATTTTCCATTTACCTCTGCAAAGATCACATTGATCAATAGCCCGTAAAAAAATATTAATTTAAAAGTGTTTTGTAAACAAAAAAGTCAAGACATGGATGGAATAAATCATGTTTATCTTGAACAAACATTAATGAAACAAGGTTTTCATCACAATGGATGTTTATTGCTTTGAGCTGAACAAGTTGGAAGGACACATTTTACATACATTATTTTATGGAAATTAAATAGAGCCCATTGAACATAAATTAAGGCCAGTCTACATACCATTCTATTTTCTTAAAACGGCATAATTGGTTAAGGGCTTATCCGAGCGCACCGCCCGGCATGGTTGGTTAAAGGCTTGTCCCAGTGTACCGCCCGGCATGGTTGGTTAAGAGCTTACAAGTAAGCATTTCACGGTAAGGTCTACCTGTTGTATTCTGAGCATGTGACAAATAACAAATTATTTGATTTGATAATTTTATTGATCTTAACTGAGTGGTAAGTAATGACAGGCAATCTATCTCCCCTCAGATCAATGTGTGATTCATTCAACTTATTCCCTTTACAGTGCACTTCTTTTGAACAGGGGCAATAGGGACCCACTCCCAGTTGTACTGTGCCATTTGAGACTCAGCTCTGCTGATTATTTGTGTGTCAGGGTGTTCCAGCGCACCACCCTGCATGTTGGTGTTTCAGGGTGTCCCAGCACACCGCCCGGCATGTTGGTGTATCAGGGTGGTCCAGCGCACCACCCTGCATGTTGGTGTTTCAGGGTGTCCCAGCACACCGCCCGGCATGTTGGTGTTTCAGGATGTCCCAGCACATCGCCCGGCATGTTGGTGTTTCAGGGTGTCCCAGCGTACCGCCCGGCATGTTGGTGTATCAGGGTGTCCCAGCGCACCGCCCGGCATGTTGGTGTATCAGGGTGTCCAAGCGCACCGCCCGGCATGTTGGTGTTTCAGGGTGTCCCAGCGCACCGCCCGGCATTTTGGTGTTTCAGAGTGTCCAAGCGCACCGCCCGGCATGTTGGTGTTTCAGGGTGTCCCAGCGCACCGCCCGGCATGTTGGTGTTTCAGGGGCTCCCAGCGCACCGCCCGGCATGTTGGTGTTTCAGGGTGTCCCAGTGCACCGCCCGGTATGTTGGTGTTTCAGGGTGTCCCAGTGCACCGCCCGGTATGTTGGTGTTTCAGGGTGTCCCAGTGCACCGCCCGGTATGTTGGTGTTTCAGGGTGTCCCAGTGCACCGCCCGGTATGTTGGTGTTTCAGGGTGTCCCAGCGCACCGCCCGGTAGGTTAGTGTTTCAGGGTGTCCTGTATGGGGTTTGGTGACAAAACGGATGGCACTGTGATAGGCTGCATCCAATTTGTTGAGTAGAGTATTGGAGGCTATTTTATAGATGACATCGCCGAAGTCGAGGATCGGTAGGATGGTCAGTTATACGAGGGTATGTTTGGCAGCATGAGAAAGGATGCTTTGTTGTGATCTAGGAAGCCGATTCTAGATTTAATTTTGGATTGGAGATGCTTATGTGAAGAGTTTAGTGTGTGTGTGTGTGTGTGTGTGTGTGTGTGTGTGTGTGTGTGTGTGTGTGTGTGTGTGTGTGTGTGTGTGTGTGTGTGTGTGTGTGTGTGTGTGTGTGTGTGTGTGTGTGTGTGTGTGTGTGTGTGTGTGTGTGTGTGTGTGTGTGTGTGTGTGTGTGTGTGTGTGTGTGTGTGTGTGTGTGTGTGTGTGTGTGTGTGTGTGTCTCTGTGCTCTCTGCATGTGTAGAGATCTTTAATATTAATGAATGACAAAACATACAGCTGAGTAATTCAGTGAATGACGGAGCAAACCAAAAAATAAAAAGCAAGAAAGACACTTTGTCATCACAGCGATGTTGCTAGCATGGTTTTGATGTTAGACTTTGTCATCACAGCGATGTTGCTAGCATGGTTTTGATGTTAGACTTTGTCATCACAGCGATGTTGCTAGCATGGTTTTGATATTAGACTTTGTCATCACAGCGATGTTGCTAGCATGGTTTTGATATTAGACTTTGTCATCACAGCGATGTTGCTAGCATGGTTTTGATGTTAGACTTTGTCATCACAGCGATGTTGCTAGCATGGTTTTGATGTTAGACTTTGTCATCACAGCGATGTTGCTAGCATGGTTTTGATGTTAGACTTTGTCATCACAGCGATGTTGCCACAGCGATGTTGCTAGCATGGTTTTGATGTTAGACTTTGTCATCACAGCGATGTTGCTAGCATGGTTTTGATGTTAGACTTTGTCATCACAGCGATGTTGCTAGCATGGTTTTGATGTTAGACTTTGTCATCAGAGCGATGTTGCTAGCATGGTTTTGATGTTAGACTTTGTCATCACAGCGATGTTGCTAGCATGGTTTTGATATTAGACTTTGTCATCACAGCGATGTTGCTAGCTTGGATTGGATAAAAGGTAACATAATATCAAGAGGACTTTGTCTCCTGTTTCTGATGTACAGGACACCCCCAGGACAGGACACTAGTCTGTCTCCTGTTTCTGATGTACAGGACAGGACGGTAGCTGTTTTCTCTGATGTCTCCAAAGCGTTCTCTGTGGTAGCTGTCTCCATAGTGGTCTCTGTGGTAGCTGTCTCCATAGCGGTCTCTGTGGTAGCTGTCTCCATAGTGGTCTCTGTGGTAGCTGTCTCCATGTGGTTTTGATGTTCCATAGCGACTTTGTCATCACAGCGGTCTCTGTTGCTGTCTCAGCAGTGGTCTTGTGGTATGTCTCCATAGCGGTCTCTGTTAGCTGTCTCAGCAGTGGTCTCTGTGGTAGCTGTCTCAGCAGTGGTCTCTGTGGTAGCTGTCTCAGCTGGTCTCTGTGGTTTCTCAGAGTGGCCTTCCATAGCGGTCTCTGTGGTAGCTGTCTCAGCAGTGGTCTCTGTGGTAGCTGTCTCAGCAGTGGTCTCTGTGGTAGCTGTCTCAGCAGCGGTCTCTGTGGTAGCTGTCTCAGCAGTGGTCTCTGTGGTAGCTGTCTCCATAGCGGTCTCTGTGGTAGCTGTCTCCATAGCGGTCTCTGTGGTAGCTGTCTCCATAGTGGTCTCTGTCGTAGCTGTCTCCATAGTGGTCTCTGTGGTAGCTGTCTCCATAGTGGTCTCTGTGGTAGCTGTCTCCATAGCGGTCTCTGTGGTAGCTGTCTCCATAGCGGTCTCTGTGGTAGCTGTCTCAGCAGTGGTCTCTGTGGTAGCTGTCTCAGCAGTGGTCTCTGTGGTAGCTGTCTCCATAGTAGTCTCTGTGGTAGCTGTCTCCATAGCGGTCTCTGTGGTAGCTGTCTCAGCAGTGGTCTCTGTGGTAGCTGTCTCCATAGTGGTCTCTGTGGTAGCTGTCTCCATAGTGGTCTCTGTGGTAGCTGTCTCCATAGCGGTCTCTGTAGTAGCTGTCTCAGCAGTGGTCTCTGTGGTAGCTGTCTCCATAGCGGTCTCTGTGGTAGCTGTCTCAGCAGTGGTCTCTGTGGTAGCTGTCTCCATAGCGGTCTCTGTGGTAGCTGTCTCCATAGTGGTCTCTGTGGTAGCTGTCTCCATAGCGGTCTCTGTGGTAGCTGTCTCCATAGCGGTCTCTGTGGTAGCTGTCTCAGCAGTGGTCTCTGTGGTAGCTGTCTCAGCAGTGGTCTCTGTGGTAGCTGTCTCAGCAGTGGTCTCTGTGGTAGCTGTCTCCATAGCGGTCTCTGTGGTAGCTGTCTCCATAGTAGTCTCTGTGGTAGCTGTCTCCGCAGTGGTCTCTGTGGTAGCTGTCTCCATAGCGGTCTCTGTGGTAGCTGTCTCCATAGTGGTCTCTGCGGTAGCTGTCTCCATAGTAGTCTCTGTGGTAGCTGTCTCCATAGCGGTCTCTGTGGTAGCTGTCTCCATAGTGGTCTCTGTCGTAGCTGTCTCCATAGTGGTCTCTGTGGTAGCTGTCTCCATAGTGGTCTCTGTGGTAGCTGTCTCCATAGCGGTCTCTGTGGTAGCTGTCTCCATAGCGGTCTCTGTGGTAGCTGTCTCCATAGTAGTCTCTGTGGTAGCTGTCTCAGTCTCTGTGGTAGCTGTCTCAGCAGTGGTCTCTGTGGTAGCTGTCTCAGCAGTGGCCTCTGTGGTAGCTGTCTCCATAGCGGTCTCTGTGGTAGCTGTCTCAGCAGTGGTCTCTGTGGTAGCTGTCTCAGCAGTGGTCTCTGTGGTAGCTGTCTCAGCAGCGGTCTCTGTGGTAGCTGTCTCAGCAGTGGTCTCTGTGGTAGCTGTCTCCATAGCGGTCTCTGTGGTAGCTGTCTCCATAGCGGTCTCTGTGGTAGCTGTCTCCATAGTGGTCTCTGTCGTAGCTGTCTCCATAGTGGTCTCTGTGGTAGCTGTCTCCATAGTGGTCTCTGTGGTAGCTGTCTCCAGCGGTCTCTGTGGTAGCTGTCTCCATGTCTCTGTGGTAGCTGTCTCAGCAGTGGTCTCTGTGGTAGCTGTCTCAGCAGTGGTCTCTGTGGTAGCTGTCTCCATAGTAGTCTCTGTGGTAGCTGTCTCCATAGCGGTCTCTGTGGTAGCTGTCTCAGCAGTGGTCTCTGTGGTAGCTGTCTCCATAGTGGTCTCTGTGGTAGCTGTCTCCATAGTGGTCTCTGTGGTAGCTGTCTCCATAGCGGTCTCTGTAGTAGCTGTCTCAGCAGTGGTCTCTGTGGTAGCTGTCTCCATAGCGGTCTCTGTGGTAGCTGTCTCAGCAGTGGTCTCTGTGGTAGCTGTCTCCATAGCGGTCTCTGTGGTAGCTGTCTCCATAGTGGTCTCTGTGGTAGCTGTCTCCATAGCGGTCTCTGTGGTAGCTGTCTCCATAGTCTCTGTGGTAGCTGTCTCAGCAGTGGTCTCTGTGGTAGCTGTCTCAGCAGTGGTCTCTGTGGTAGCTGTCTCAGCAGTGGTCTCTGTGGTAGCTGTCTCCATAGCGGTCTCTGTGGTAGCTGTCTCCATAGTAGTCTCTGTGGTAGCTGTCTCCGCAGTGGTCTCTGTGGTAGCTGTCTCCATAGCGGTCTCTGTGGTAGCTGTCTCCATAGTGGTCTCTGTAGCTGTCTCCATAGTAGTCTCTGTGGTAGCTGTCTCCATAGCGGTCTCTGTGGTAGCTGTCTCCATAGTGGTCTCTGTCGTAGCTGTCTCCATAGTGGTCTCTGTGGTAGCTGTCTCCATAGTGGTCTCTGTGGTAGCTGTCTCCATAGCGGTCTCTGTGGTAGCTGTCTCCATAGTCTCTGTGGTAGCTGTCTCCATGTAGTCTCTGGGTAGCTGTCTCAGCAGCGGTCTCTGTGGTAGCTGTCTCAGCAGCGGTCTCTGTGGTAGCTGTCTCCATAGTGGTCTCTGTGGTAGCTGTCTCCATAGTGGTCTCTGTGGTAGCTGTCTCCATAGTGGTCTCTGTGGTAGCTGTCTCCATAGCGGTCTCTGTAGTAGCTGTCTCAGCAGTGGTCTCTGTGGTAGCTGTCTCCATAGCGGTCTCTGTGGTAGCTCTCTCAGTCTCTGTGGTAGCTGTCTCAGCAGTGGTCTCTGTGGTAGCTGTCTCCATAGCGGTCTCTGTGGTAGCTGTCTCCATAGCGGTCTCTGTGGTAGCTGTCTCCATAGTGGTCTCTGTCGTAGCTGTCTCCATAGTGGTCTCTGTGGTAGCTGTCTCCATAGTGGTCTCTGTGGTAGCTGTCTCCATAGCGGTCTCTGTGGTAGCTGTCTCCATAGCGGTCTCTGTGGTAGCTGTCTCCATAGCTGTCTCTGTGGTAGCTGTCTCCATAGTAGTCTCTGTGGTAGCTGTCTCAGCAGTGGTCTCTGTGGTAGCTGTCTCCATAGCGGTCTCTGTGGTAGCTGTCTCCATAGTAGTCTCTGTGGTAGCTGTCTCCATAGCGGTCTTTGTGATAGCTGTCTCAGCAGCGGTCTCTGTCTAGCTGTCTCAGCAGTGGTCTCTGTGGTAGCTGTCTCAGCAGCGGTCTCTGTGGTAGCTGTCTCCATAGCGGTCTCTGTGGTAGCTGTCTCCATAGCGGTCTCTGTGGTAGCTGTCTCAGCAGCGCTCTCTGTCGTAGCTGTCTCAGCAGTGGTCTCTGTGGTAGCTGTCTCCATAGTGGTCTCTGCGGTAGCTGTCTCAGCAGTGTTCTCTGTGGTAGCTGTCTCAGCAGTGGTCTCTGTGGTAGCTGTCTCCATAGCGGTCTCTGTGGTAGCTGTCTCCATAGTGGTCTCTGCGGTAGCTGTCTCCATAGTGGTCTCTGTGGTAGCTGTCTCCATAGTGGTCTCTGCGGTAGCTGTCTCCATAGTGGTCTCTGTGGTAGCTGTCTCCATAGCGGTCTCTGTAGTAGCTGTCTCAGCAGCGGTCTCTGTGGTAGCTGTCTCCATAGTAGTTTCTGTGGTAGCTGTCTCAGCAGCGGTCTCTGTGGTAGCTGTCTCCATAGTCTCTGTGGTAGCTGTCTCCATAGTCTCTGTGGTAGCTGTCTCCATAGCGGTCTCTGTGGTAGCTGTCTCCATAGCGGTCTCTGTGGTAGCTGTCTCCATAGCAGTCTCTGTGGTAGCTGTCTCAGCAGCGGTCTCTGTGGTAGCTGTCTCCATAGCGGTCTCTGTGGTAGCTGTCTCCATAGCGGTCTCTGTGGTAGCTGTCTCCATAGCGGTCTCTGTGGTAGCTGTCTCAGCAGCGGTCTCTGTGGTAGCTGTCTCCATAGCGGTCTCTGTGGTAGCTGTCTCCATAGCGGTCTCTGTCGTAGCTGTCTCCATAGCGGTCTCTGTGGTAGCTGTCTCCATAGCGGTCTCTGTGGTAGCTGTCTCCATAGCGGTCTCTGTGGTAGCTGTCTCCATAGTGGTCTCTGCGGTAGCTGTCTCCATAGCGGTCTCTGTGGTAGCTGTCTCCATAGCGGTCTTTGTGGTAGCTGTCTCAGCAGTGGTCTCTGTGGTAGCTGTCTCCATAGTGGTCTCTGTGGTAGCTGTCTCCATAGCGGTCTCTGTGGTAGCTGTCTCCATAGCGGTCTCTGTGGTAGCTGTCTCCATAGTAGTCTCTGTGGTAGCTGTCTCAGCAGCGGTCTCTGTGGTAGCTGTCTCAGCAGCGGTCTCTGTGGTAGCTGTCTCCATAGTGGTCTCTGTGGTAGCTGTCTCCATAGTGGTCTCTGTGGTAGCTGTCTCCATAGTGGTCTCTGTGGTAGCTGTCTCCATGCGGTCTCTGTAGTAGCTGTCTCAGCAGTGGTCTCTGTGGTAGCTGTCTCCATAGCGGTCTCTGTGGTAGCTCTCTCAGCAGCGGTCTCTGTGGTAGCTGTCTCAGCAGTGGTCTCTGTGGTAGCTGTCTCCATAGCGGTCTCTGTGGTAGCTGTCTCCATAGCGGTCTCTGTGGTAGCTGTCTCCATAGTGGTCTCTGTCGTAGCTGTCTCCATAGTGGTCTCTGTGGTAGCTGTCTCCATAGTGGTCTCTGTGGTAGCTGTCTCCATAGCGGTCTCTGTGGTAGCTGTCTCCATAGCGGTCTCTGTGGTAGCTGTCTCCATAGCTGTCTCTGTGGTAGCTGTCTCCATAGTAGTCTCTGTGGTAGCTGTCTCAGCAGTGGTCTCTGTGGTAGCTGTCTCCATAGCGGTCTCTGTGGTAGCTGTCTCCATAGTAGTCTCTGTGGTAGCTGTCTCCATAGCGGTCTTTGTGATAGCTGTCTCAGCAGCGGTCTCTGTTGTAGCTGTCTCAGCAGTGGTCTCTGTGGTAGCTGTCTCAGCAGCGGTCTCTGTGGTAGCTGTCTCCATAGCGGTCTCTGTGGTAGCTGTCTCCATAGCGGTCTCTGTGGTAGCTGTCTCAGCAGCGCTCTCTGTCGTAGCTGTCTCAGCAGTGGTCTCTGTGGTAGCTGTCTCCATAGTGGTCTCTGCGGTAGCTGTCTCAGCAGTGTTCTCTGTGGTAGCTGTCTCAGCAGTGGTCTCTGTGGTAGCTGTCTCCATAGCGGTCTCTGTGGTAGCTGTCTCCATAGTGGTCTCTGCGGTAGCTGTCTCCATAGTGGTCTCTGTGGTAGCTGTCTCCATAGTGGTCTCTGCGGTAGCTGTCTCCATAGTGGTCTCTGTGGTAGCTGTCTCCATAGCGGTCTCTGTAGTAGCTGTCTCAGCAGCGGTCTCTGTGGTAGCTGTCTCCATAGTAGTTTCTGTGGTAGCTGTCTCAGCAGCGGTCTCTGTGGTAGCTGTCTCCATAGCGGTCTCTGTGGTAGCTGTCTCCATAGCGGTCTCTGTGGTAGCTGTCTCCATAGCGGTCTCTGTGGTAGCTGTCTCCATAGCGGTCTCTGTGGTAGCTGTCTCCATAGCAGTCTCTGTGGTAGCTGTCTCAGCAGCGGTCTCTGTGGTAGCTGTCTCCATAGCGGTCTCTGTGGTAGCTGTCTCCATAGCGGTCTCTGTGGTAGCTGTCTCCATAGCGGTCTCTGTGGTAGCTCTCTCAGCAGCGGTCTCTGTGGTAGCTGTCTCCATAGCGGTCTCTGTGGTAGCTGTCTCCATAGCGGTCTCTGTCGTAGCTGTCTCCATAGCGGTCTCTGTGGTAGCTGTCTCCATAGCGGTCTCTGTGGTAGCTGTCTCCATAGCGGTCTCTGTGGTAGCTGTCTCCATAGTGGTCTCTGCGGTAGCTGTCTCCATAGCGGTCTCTGTGGTAGCTGTCTCAGCAGTGGTCTTTGTGGTAGCTGTCTCAGCAGTGGTCTCTGTGGTAGCTGTCTCCATAGCGGTCTCTGTGGTAGCTGTCTCCATAGCGGTCTCTGTGGTAGCTGTCTCAGCAGTGGTCTCTGTGGTAGCTGTCTCAGCAGTGGTCTCTGTGGTAGCTGTCTCCATAGTAGTCTCTGTGGTAGCTGTCTCCATAGCGGTCTCTGTGGTAGCTGTCTCAGCAGTGGTCTCTGTGGTAGCTGTCTCCATAGCGGTCTCTGTGGTAGCTGTCTCAGCAGTGGTCTTTGTGGTAGCTGCCTCAGCAGTGGTCTCTGTGGTAGCTGTCTCCATAGCGGTCTCTGTGGTAGCTGTCTCAGCAGTGGTCTCTGTGGTAGCTGTCTCCATAGCGGTCTCTGTGGTAGCTGTCTCAGCAGTGGTCTCTGTGGTAGCTGTCTCCATAGCGGTCTCTGTGGTAGCTGTCTCCATAGCGGTCTCTGTGGTAGCTGTCTCAGCAGCGGTCTCTGTCGTAGCTGTCTCAGCAGTGGTCTCTGTGGTAGCTGTCTCCATAGTGGTCTCTGTGGTAGCTGTCTCAGCAGCGGTCTCTGTGGTAGCTGTCTCCATAGTGGTCTCTGTGGTAGCTGTCTCCATAGTGGTCTCTGTGGTAGCTGTCTCAGCAGCGGTCTCTGTGGTAGCTGTCTCCATAGCGGTCTCTGTGGTAGCTGTCTCCATAGTGGTCTCTGTGGTAGCTGTCTCCTTAGCGGTCTCTGTAGTAGCTGTCTCCATAGCGGTATCTGTAGTAGCTGTCTCAGCAGCGGTCTCTGTGGTAGCTGTCTCCATAGTAGTCTCTGTGGTAGCTGTCTCAGCAGCGGTCTCTGTGGTAGCTGTCTCCATAGTGGTCTCTGTAGTAGCTGTCTCAGCAGTGGTCTCTGTGGTAGCTGTCTCCATAGCGGTCTCTGTGGTAGCTCTCTCAGCAGCGGTCTCTGTGGTAGCTGTCTCAGCAGTGGTCTCTGTGGTAGCTGTCTCCATAGCGGTCTCTGTGGTAGCTGTCTCCATAGTGGTCTCTGTGGTAGCTGTCTCCATAGCGGTCTCTGTGGTAGCTGTCTCCATAGCGGTCTCTGTGGTAGCTGTCTCAGCAGTGGTCTCTGTGGTAGCTGTCTCAGCAGTGGTCTCTGTGGTAGCTGTCTCAGCAGTGGTCTCTGTGGTAGCTGTCTCCATAGCGGTCTCTGTGGTAGCTGTCTCCATAGTAGTCTCTGTGGTAGCTGTCTCCATAGCGGTCTTTGTGGTAGCTGTCTCAGCAGCGGTCTCTGTCGTAGCTGTCTCAGCAGTGGTCTCTGTGGTAGCTGTCTCCATAGCGGTCTCTGTGGTAGCTGTCTCCATAGCGGTCTCTGTGGTAGCTGTCTCAGCAGCGGTCTCTGTCGTAGCTGTCTCAGCAGTGGTCTCTGTGGTAGCTGTCTCCATAGTGGTCTCTGCGGTAGCTGTCTCAGCAGTGTTCTCTGTGGTAGCTGTCTCAGCAGTGGTCTCTGTGGTAGCTGTCTCCATAGCGGTCTCTGTGGTAGCTGTCTCCATAGTGGTCTCTGCGGTAGCTGTCTCCATAGTGGTCTCTGTGGTAGCTGTCTCCATAGTGGTCTCTGCGGTAGCTGTCTCCATAGTGGTCTCTGTGGTAGCTGTCTCCATAGCGGTCTCTGTAGTAGTTGTCTCAGCAGCGGTCTCTGTGGTAGCTGTCTCCATAGTAGTCTCTGTGGTAGCTGTCTCAGCAGCGGTCTCTGTGGTAGCTGTCTCCATAGTGGTCTCTGTAGTAGCTGTCTCAGCAGTGGTCTCTGTGGTAGCTGTCTCCATAGCGGTCTCTGTGGTAGCTGTCTCCAGCGGTCTATGTGGTAGCTGTCTCAGCAGTGGTCTCTGTGGTAGCTGTCTCCATAGCGGTCTCTGTGGTAGCTGTCTCCATAGTGGTCTCTGTGGTAGCTGTCTCCATAGCGGTCTCTGTGGTAGCTGTCTCCATAGCGGTCTCTGTGGTAGCTGTCTCAGCAGTGGTCTCTGTGGTAGCTGTCTCAGCAGCGTGGTAGCTGTCTCAGCAGTGGTCTCTGTGGTAGCTGTCTCCATAGCGGTCTCTGTGGTAGCTGTCTCCATAGTAGTCTCTGTGGTAGCTGTCTCCATAGCGGTCTTTGTGGTAGCTGTCTCAGCAGCGGTCTCTGTCGTAGCTGTCTCAGCAGTGGTCTCTGTGGTAGCTGTCTCCATAGCGGTCTCTGTGGTAGCTGTCTCCATAGCGGTCTCTGTGGTAGCTGTCTCAGCAGCGGTCTCTGTCGTAGCTGTCTCAGCAGTGGTCTCTGTGGTAGCTGTCTCCATAGTGGTCTCTGCGGTAGCTGTCTCAGCAGTGTTCTCTGTGGTAGCTGTCTCAGCAGTGGTCTCTGTGGTAGCTGTCTCCATAGCGGTCTCTGTGGTAGCTGTCTCCATAGTGGTCTCTGCGGTAGCTGTCTCCATAGTGGTCTCTGTGGTAGCTGTCTCCATAGTGGTCTCTGCGGTAGCTGTCTCCATAGTGGTCTCTGTGGTAGCTGTCTCCATAGCGGTCTCTGTAGTAGCTGTCTCAGCAGCGGTCTCTGTGGTAGCTGTCTCCATAGTAGTCTCTGTGGTAGCTGTCTCAGCAGCGGTCTCTGTGGTAGCTGTCTCCATAGCGGTCTCTGTGGTAGCTGTCTCCATAGCGGTCTCTGTGGTAGCTGTCTCCATAGCGGTCTCTGTGGTAGCTGTCTCCATAGCGGTCTCTGTGGTAGCTGTCTCCATAGCAGTCTCTGTGGTAGCTGTCTCAGCAGCGGTCTCTGTGGTAGCTGTCTCCATAGTCTCTGTGGTAGCTGTCTCCATAGCGGTCTCTGTGGTAGCTGTCTCCATAGCGGTCTCTGTGGTAGCTCTCTCAGCAGCGGTCTCTGTGGTAGCTGTCTCCATAGCGGTCTCTGTGGTAGCTGTCTCCATAGCGGTCTCTGTCGTAGCTGTCTCCATAGCGGTCTCTGTGGTAGCTGTCTCCATAGCGGTCTCTGTGGTAGCTGTCTCCATATCGGTCTCTGTGGTAGCTGTCTCCATAGTGGTCTCTGCGGTAGCTGTCTCCATAGCGGTCTCTGCGGTAGCTGTCTCCATAGCGGTCTTTGTGGTAGCTGTCTCAGCAGCGGTCTCTGTCGTAGCTGTCTCAGCAGTGGTCTCTGTGGTAGCTGTCTCCATAGCGGTCTCTGTGGTAGCTGTCTCCATAGCGGTCTCTGTGGTAGCTGTCTCAGCAGTGGTCTCTGTGGTAGCTGTCTCAGCAGTGGTCTCTGTGGTAGCTGTCTCCATAGTAGTCTCTGTGGTAGCTGTCTCCATAGCGGTCTCTGTGGTAGCTGTCTCAGCAGTGGTCTCTGTGGTAGCTGTCTCCATAGCGGTCTCTGTGGTAGCTGTCTCAGCAGTGGTCTCTGTGGTAGCTGTCTCCATAGCGGTCTTTGTGGTAGCTCTCTCAGCAGTGGTCTCTGTGGTAGCTGTCTCAGCAGTGGTCTCTGTGGTAGCTGTCTCCATAGCGGTCTCTGTGGTAGCTGTCTCAGCAGTGGTCTCTGTGGTAGCTGTCTCCATAGCGGTCTCTGTGGTAGCTGTCTCAGCAGTGGTCTCTGTGGTAGCTGTCTCCATAGCGGTCTCTGTGGTAGCTGTCTCAGCAGTGGTCTCTGTGGTAGCTGTCTCCATAGTCTCTGTGGTAGCTGTCTCCATAGCGGTCTCTGTGGTAGCTGTCTCAGCAGCGGTCTCTGTCGTAGCTGTCTCAGCAGTGGTCTCTGTGGTAGCTGTCTCCATAGTGGTCTCTGTGGTAGCTGTCTCAGCAGCGGTCTCTGTGGTAGCTGTCTCCATAGTGGTCTCTGTGGTAGCTGTCTCCATAGTGGTCTCTGTGGTAGCTGTCTCAGCAGCGGTCTCTGTGGTAGCTGTCTCCATAGCGGTCTCTGTGGTAGCTGTCTCCATAGTGGTCTCTGTGGTAGCTGTCTCCATAGCGGTCTCTGTAGTAGCTGTCTCCATAGCGGTCTCTGTAGTAGCTGTCTCAGCAGCGGTCTCTGTGGTAGCTGTCTCCATAGTAGTCTCTGTGGTAGCTGTCTCAGCAGCAGTCTCTTTGGTAGCTGTCTCCATAGTGGTCTCTGTGGTAGCTGTCTCCATAGTGGTCTCTGTGGTAGCTGTCTCAGCAGCGGTCTCTGTGGTAGCTGTCTCAGCAGTGGTCTCTGTGGTAGCTGTCTCAGCAGCGGTCTCTGTGGTAGCTGTCTCCATAGCGGTCTCTGTGGTAGCTGTCTCCATAGCGGTCTCTGTGGTAGCTGTCTCAGCAGCGGTCTCTGTCGTAGCTGTCTCAGCAGTGGTCTCTGTGGTAGCTGTCTCCATAGTGGTCTCTGCGTTAGCTGTCTCAGCAGTGTTCTCTGTGGTAGCTGTCTCAGCAGTGGTCTCTGTGGTAGCTGTCTCCATAGCGGTCTCTGTGGTAGCTGTCTCCATAGTGGTCTCTGCGGTCTGTCTCCATAGTGGTCTCTGTGGTAGCTGTCTCCATAGTGGTCTCTGCGGTAGCTGTCTCCATAGTGGTCTCTGTGGTAGCTGTCTCCATAGCGGTCTCTGTAGTAGCTGTCTCAGCAGCGGTCTCTGTGGTAGCTGTCTCCATAGTAGTCTCTGTGGTAGCTGTCTCCAGCGGTCTCTGTGGTCTCCATAGCTGTCTCTGTGGTAGCTGTCTCCATAGCGGTCTCTGTGGTAGCTGTCTCCATAGCGGTCTCTGTGGTAGCTGTCTCCATAGCGGTCTCTGCTGTCTCAGCAGTGGTCTCTGTGGTAGCTGTCTCCATAGCGGTCTCTGTGGTAGCTGTCTCCATAGCGGTCTCTGTGGTAGCTGTCTCAGCAGTGGTCTTTGTGGTAGCTGTCTCAGCAGTGGTCTCTGTGGTAGCTGTCTCCATAGTAGTCTCTGTGGTAGCTGTCTCCATAGCGGTCTCTGTGGTAGCTGTCTCAGCAGTGGTCTCTGTGGTAGCTGTCTCCATAGCGGTCTCTGTGGTAGCTGTCTCAGCAGTGGTCTCTGTGGTAGCTGTCTCCATAGCGGTCTTTGTGGTAGCTCTCTCAGCAGTGGTCTCTGTGGTAGCTGTCTCAGCAGTGGTCTCTGTGGTAGCTGTCTCCATAGTGGTCTCTGTGGTAGCTGTCTCAGCAGTGGTCTCTGTGGTAGCTGTCTCCATAGCGGTCTCTGTGGTAGCTGTCTCAGCAGTGGTCTCTGTGGTAGCTGTCTCCATAGCGGTCTCTGTGGTAGCTGTCTCAGCAGTGGTCTCTGTGGTAGCTGTCTCCATAGCGGTCTCTGTGGTAGCTGTCTCCATAGCGGTCTCTGTGGTAGCTGTCTCAGCAGCGGTCTCTGTCGTAGCTGTCTCAGCAGTGGTCTCTGTGGTAGCTGTCTCCATAGTGGTCTCTGTGGTAGCTGTCTCAGCAGCGGTCTCTGTGGTAGCTGTCTCCATAGTGGTCTCTGTGGTAGCTGTCTCCATAGTGGTCTCTGTGGTAGCTGTCTCAGCAGCGGTCTCTGTGGTAGCTGTCTCCATAGCGGTCTCTGTGGTAGCTGTCTCAGCAGCGGTCTCTGTGGTAGCTGTCTCAGCAGCGGTCTCTGTGGTAGCTGTCTCCATAGCGGTCTCTGTGGTAGCTGTCTCAGCAGTGGTCTCTGTGGTAGCTGTCTCCATAGCAGCTCTGTGTCTGTCTGTCTCTGTGTAGCTGTCTCAGCAGCGGTCTCTGTCGTAGCTGTCTCAGTGGTCTCTGTGGTAGCTGTCTCAGCAGTGGTCTCTGTGGTAGCTGTCTCCATAGCGGTCTCTGTGGTAGCTGTCTCCATAGCGGTCTCTGTGGTAGCTGTCTCCATAGCGGTCTCTGTGGTAGCTGTCTCAGCAGTGGTCTCTGTGGTAGCTGTCTCAGCAGTGGTCTCTGTGGTAGCTGTCTCAGCAGTGGTCTCTGTGGTAGCTGTCTCAGCAGCGGTCTCTGTGGTAGCTGTCTCAGCAGTGGTCTCTGTGGTAGCTGTCTCAGCAGCGGTCTCTGTGGTAGCTGTCTCCATAGCGGTCTCTGTGGTAGCTGTCTCCATAGCGGTCTCTGTGGTAGCTGTCTCAGCAGCGGTCTCTGTCGTAGCTGTCTCAGCAGTGGTCTCTGTGGTAGCTGTCTCCATAGTGGTCTCTGCGTTAGCTGTCTCAGCAGTGTTCTCTGTGGTAGCTGTCTCAGCAGTGGTCTCTGTGGTAGCTGTCTCCATAGCGGTCTCTGTGGTAGCTGTCTCCATAGTGGTCTCTGCGGTAGCTGTCTCCATAGTGGTCTCTGTGGTAGCTGTCTCCATAGTGGTCTCTGCGGTAGCTGTCTCCATAGTGGTCTCTGTGGTAGCTGTCTCCATAGCGGTCTCTGTAGTAGCTGTCTCAGCAGCGGTCTCTGTGGTAGCTGTCTCCATAGTAGTCTCTGTGGTAGCTGTCTCCGCAGCGGTCTCTGTGGTAGCTGTCTCCATAGCTGTCTCTGTGGTAGCTGTCTCCATAGCGGTCTCTGTGGTAGCTGTCTCCATAGCGGTCTCTGTGGTAGCTGTCTCCATAGCGGTCTCTGTCGTAGCTGTCTCAGCAGTGGTCTCTGTGGTAGCTGTCTCCATAGCGGTCTCTGTGGTAGCTGTCTCCATAGCGGTCTCTGTGGTAGCTGTCTCAGCAGTGGTCTTTGTGGTAGCTGTCTCAGCAGTGGTCTCTGTGGTAGCTGTCTCCATAGTAGTCTCTGTGGTAGCTGTCTCCATAGCGGTCTCTGTGGTAGCTGTCTCAGCAGTGGTCTCTGTGGTAGCTGTCTCCATAGCGGTCTCTGTGGTAGCTGTCTCAGCAGTGGTCTCTGTGGTAGCTGTCTCCATAGCGGTCTTTGTGGTAGCTCTCTCAGCAGTGGTCTCTGTGGTAGCTGTCTCAGCAGTGGTCTCTGTGGTAGCTGTCTCCATAGCGGTCTCTGTGGTAGCTGTCTCAGCAGTGGTCTCTGTGGTAGCTGTCTCAGCAGCGGTCTCTGTGGTAGCTGTCTCAGCAGTGGTCTCTGTGGTAGCTGTCTCCAGCAGTGGTCTCTGTGGTAGCTGTCTCAGCAGTGGTCTCTGTGGTAGCTGTCTCCAGTGGTCTCTGTGGTAGCTGTCTCCATAGTGGTCTCTGTGGTAGCTGTCTCAGCAGCGGTCTCTGTGGTAGCTGTCTCAGCAGTGGTCTCTGTGGTAGCTGTCTCCATAGTGGTCTCTGTGGTAGCTGTCTCAGCAGCGTCTCTGTGGTAGCTGTCTCCATAGTGGTCTCTGTGGTAGCTGTCTCCATGTGGTCTCTGTGGTAGCTGTCTCAGTCTGTGGTAGCTGTCTCCATAGCGGTCTCTGTGGTAGCTGTCTCAGCAGCGGTCTCTGTGGTAGCTGTCTCCATAGCTGTCTGTCTCAGCAGTGGTCTCTGTGGTAGCTGTCTCCATAGTCTCTGTGGTAGCTGTCTCAGCAGCGGTCTCTGTCGTAGCTGTCTCAGCAGTGTTCTCTGTGGTAGCTGTCTCAGCAGTGGTCTCTGTGGTAGCTGTCTCCATAGCGGTCTCTGTGGTAGCTGTCTCCATAGTGGTCTCTGTGGTAGCTGTCTCCATAGTGGTCTCTGTGGTAGCTGTCTCAGCAGTGGTCTCTGTGGTAGCTGTCTCAGCAGCTGTGGTAGCTGTCTCCATAGTGGTCTCTGTGGTAGCTGTCTCCATAGCGGTCTCTGTGGTAGCTGTCTCAGCAGCGGTCTCTGTGGTAGCTGTCTCCATAGTGGTCTCTGTGGTAGCTGTCTCCATAGTGGTCTCTGCGTTAGCTGTCTCAGCAGTGTTCTCTGTGGTAGCTGTCTCCAGCAGTGGTCTCTGTGGTAGCTGTCTCCATAGCAGTCTCTGTGGTAGCTGTCTCCATAGTGGTCTCTGCGGTAGCTGTCTCCATAGTGGTCTCTGTGGTAGCTGTCTCCATAGTGGTCTCTGCGGTAGCTGTCTCAGCAGTGGTCTCTGTGGTAGCTGTCTCCATAGCGGTCTCTGTGGTAGCTGTCTCAGCAGCGGTCTCTGTGGTAGCTGTCTCCATAGTAGTCTCTGTGGTAGCTGTCTCAGCAGTGGTCTCTGTGGTAGCTGTCTCCAGCTGTCTCTGTGGTAGTGGTCTCTGTGGTAGCTGTCTCCATAGTAGTCTCTGTGGTAGCTGTCTCCATAGCGGTCTCTGTGTAGCTGTCTCAGCAGTGGTCTCTGTGGTAGCTGTCTCCATAGCGGTCTCTGTGGTAGCTGTCTCCATAGCGGTCTCTGTGGTAGCTGTCTCAGCAGTGGTCTTTGTGGTAGCTGTCTCAGCAGTGGTCTCTGTGGTAGCTGTCTCAGCAGTGGTCTCTGTGGTAGCTGTCTCCATAGCGGTCTCTGTGGTAGCTGTCTCAGCAGTGGTCTCTGTGGTAGCTGTCTCCATAGCGGTCTCTGTGGTAGCTGTCTCAGCAGTGGTCTCTGTGGTAGCTGTCTCCATAGCGGTCTTTGTGGTAGCTCTCTCAGCAGTGGTCTCTGTGGTAGCTGTCTCAGCAGTGGTCTCTGTGGTAGCTGTCTCCATAGCGGTCTCTGTGGTAGCTGTCTCAGCAGTGGTCTCTGTGGTAGCTGTCTCAGCAGCGGTCTCTGTGGTAGCTGTCTCAGCAGTGGTCTCTGTGGTAGCTGTCTCCATAGTGGTCTCTGTGGTAGCTGTCTCAGCAGTGGTCTCTGTGGTAGCTGTCTCCATAGCGGTCTCTGTGGTAGCTGTCTCCATAGCGGTCTCTGTGGTAGCTGTCTCAGCAGCGGTCTCTGTCGTAGCAGTGGTCTCTGTGGTAGCTGTCTCCATAGTGGTCTCTGTGGTAGCTGTCTCAGCAGCGGTCTCTGTGGTAGCTGTCTCCATAGTGGTCTCTGTGGTCTCTCCATAGTGGTCTCTGTGGTAGCTGTCTCAGCAGCGGTCTCTGTGGTAGCTGTCTCCATAGCGGTCTCTGTGGTAGCTGTCTCAGCAGTGGTCTCTGTGGTAGCTGTCTCCATAGCGGTCTCTGTGGTAGCTGTCTCCATAGCGGTCTCTGTGGTAGCTGTCTCCATAGCGGTCTCTGTGGTAGCTGTCTCAGCAGCGGTCTCTGTCGTAGCTGTCTCAGCAGTGGTCTCTGTGGTAGCTG